>NW_027507785.1:28423875-28986375 GCF_037356315.1 Lithobates pipiens
TTTATCTTTAAAAGCAAAAGAACAAAAAAAAACAAAAAAAAATGAATATTTACTTTGGCCCAGGAACCCGAAGTGATGCCAGACGTCGTGCCAGTCCTCCAAGGGCATAGAGACGAGTGCCAGCCATCTTGGTCTCACTCTTCTCTATACTAGGGTTGCCACCTCATCCCTTTAAAGCTGAATAGTTCTGCATTACACAGGTTCTGGGGCTAATTGAATGCAGATAAGGCACCAAGTGAGTTTCATTACCGCCTTAATCAGCCACAGAACCTGTGTAATTAATGTGTGTTCGGATTTAAAGGGATGAAGTGGCAACACTACTCTATATCCAGCTACTGCCAGCACCAGATCGCCCCTGAGTTTCACCGATCGGCCAGGTAGGCCCAGTAAATGACCGGGGGACAACTTTTATCTTAACCACTTACGGACCGCCCGCCACAGTTTTACAGCGGCTGTTTGAATGAGGATATCAATGTAGCTGCCATAAACCCCGGTATCCCCTTCTTCAGCGGGCGGTCCGCTACAAGATAAAAGTGGTCCCTGCAGCGGATTCGCCGCAAGATCACTTTTATCTGTGGCTGGAGAGAGCCCTCCCCCCTTCCGCCGCGATCCGGTGCCTTCCACCGATTACCGGAGCTGTCGATTATTTTTTTTGACAATTTTTTTTAAACAGTGTAAAAATAAAAAATAAAAGGTCAAATAAATAATAATAATAATTTTTTTTTTTTAAACTCACCCCGTCCCGCCGAGCTCGTGCGCAAAATCGAATGCATACATGAGCAGCGCCCCCATATGAAAACGGTGTTCAGACCACAAATGTGAGGTATTGCCGCGATCGGTAGAGCGAGAGCAATAATTCTAGCCCCAGACCTCCTCTGTAACGCAAAACATGTAACCTGTAGAATTTTTTAAACGTCGCCTATGGAGATTAAGGGTAAACGTTTGTCGCCATTCCACAAGCAATTTTTGAAGCATGACATGTTGGATATCAATTTACTCGGCGTAACATTATCTCTCACAATATTAAAAAAAAATGGGCTAATTTTACTGCTGTCTTATATTTTTATTCAAAAAAGTAAATTTTTTGAAGCATGACATGTTGGGTATCAATTTACTCAGCGTAAAATTTTCTTTCACAATATAAAAAAAAGTTGGGCTAATTTTACTGCTGTCTTATTTTTTTATTCAAAAAAGTACATTTTTTGAAGCATGACATGTTGGGTATCAATTTACTCGGCGTAACATTATCTTTCACAATATAAAAAAAAAATGGGCTAATTTTACTGCTGTCTTATTTTTTTATTCAAAAATGTAAATTTTTTTTTAAAAAAAGGGCGCTTGTAAGACCGCGCAAATACGGTGTGAAAAAAAAGTATTGCAATGACCGCCATTTTATTCTCTAGGGTGTTGGAAAAAAAAAACAATATATAATGTTTGGGGGTTCTAAGTATTTTTCTAGCAAAAAAAAAAAAAGTTTTAAACATGTAAACACCAAAATCTCAAAACGAGGCTGGTCCTTAAGTGGTTAAAGAGAATCACCTATAGTAAAAAAAAGTACTGCCGCCATAACCCCAGTATTTAATGTCAAACAAATGACATTGAGAAATGTTACCTCAATAGATAAGTACAATGAATAGGGTTAGGTACCATCATCCCATAATTATATATATATTATATATTATTATTATATATATTATAGTGAAGAAGGAGAAAATAGATCAAGGGCTACTCCAAGCAATGCCCCTGAACATCAATGAAGGCTAGGACTATTTCGGTACCCAGATGTACAACAAAAAATTATTATAAAAGATATAAATTTTATTACAAAATAGATAAATAGTACAAAATTCACAAGAAAAACAACTCAGTAATTGTTGAAAAAATATCACATAGAGCATTAAAAATAATGATTTAAGGGCCCTTAAATGTTGTACTATTTATCTATTTTGTAATAAATGTTATATCTTTTACAATAATTTTTTGTTGTACATCTGAGGCCCGAAATAGTCCTAGCCTTCATTGACGTTCAAGGTCATTGCTTGGAGTAGCCCTTGACCTATTTTCCCCTTCTCCAAACAAATTACCTATTTTTACTATAGTCCGGTTGGCAAGTGGTTAATGTCTTTGATTTGGTGTTTTGGAGATACGTACTGTATAACGTTTTCGGAAAAACCAGCCTCACTAACGAGCCAGTCCGGTCGTTCTCAAGTCCGTCAGATGTCCTTCACAGAGGCCACATAGGAAGGGAAAATATTACAAGCTTTTCTCCTGTTAAAGGCAAGAATACAAATTGCCGGCCGAATTTGGCCGTTACGGATGTCAAGTCCTTCTCAACTTCATTTTTGTCATTTCTTGTGTTCGATAGAAGATACGCCATTGAAAAGAAAACCAGCATGTCCGTCACAGCTTAGGAGGCTGGTCAGAACCGCCGCGGCGTGAAGGAAAGCCTTTTGTTTTGGCTCTCACATAATTCGCTCAACAACTTTTGGCTCGGCCTGTCCGTTTTTCTTTTCTTTTTTTTTTTTTTCCCTTTCCGTGGTAAAAAATAGCCCGGGCAACCTTTCAATTAGTAACTAATGAGTAGACATGGAACACCTTTGAAGCTCTGGCTTGTTAGGGCTCTTGTTGAGGAGGTGTTGTTCCTGTTTCTGACAAGGATCAACCAAAGGAAGAAAAAAAACAAAAAAAAAAAACATTCTTGACAGAACTCAGCTGCGGTTTTGAAAGCCTGATCTGAGAAGGTTCCCTGCGATGTGTTGGGCTTGTTTCTTGAGTTCTGCATCTTTTGAGAGACACAGCTGGGGCCTTTGATGACTTTGGATGGAATTTAAATTTGGAGGATATTTCTGACAGCGAAAAAAATTCAAATATCAAAGTCAGAGGCAGATGTTGACACGAGATGTAAACACGGGAACAATATGTATGAAAGATTTTTCTTTTTTTTTTTCTTTTTAAATAATTCTTCTTTTTTGTCAGTCGGGGGTTATTATTTAGCAAAAGTGTTTGCTTGAAATTTACTCAGCTAATGATACAGGTGCGTGTTTAAAAGCTCTCTTATACTTTTACCGCTACAATGCTGTTTTATGGCAGTTTCTTTTAGTTTTTTTTTTTTTAGTTTTTTTTTTTTTTAGTTTTTTTTTAAGCATCTGTCCATATTTTAACACGTCTAAAAATACTTTTAATTCTCTGTTAGAGTACACGTGTAATACATGTTCAAGGTATTGCTTTTCAGCACATTCCTTATTTTAGATGTGTATGAACTTATTTCTGTGTGCCCAGTGGATGTCAACACAGAACACCAGGCAAACCAAAAAAAGAAAAAAAAAAAAGAAAAGAAAATTTAGATTTAATTTAACCACTTCAGCCTTGGAAGGTAAAACTTTAAATAATTGAAATAATAATTATTATTATTATTATTATTTATTATTTTTATTATTATTATTTTTTTTGGATTGCCTGTTGTTCTGTGTTGACTAGGGATGAGCCGAACACCCCCCTGGTTCAGTTCGCACCAGAACCTTCGAACGGACCAAAAATTTGTACGAACTTTAGAACCCCATTGAAGTCTATGGGACTCGAACGTTCAAAATCAAAAGTGCTAATTTTAAAGGCTAATATGCAAGATATGCAACAGACAACCCCAGCAATAAGGGGTATCTTCAGGTGTATACTGCGCTGGAGGCACACAACACCCACTTTAACTCCTGCAGATGCCTGTATTAGAGAACACCAGCAATAAAGGGTAGATACAGGTGTATACTGTGCTGGAGGCACACAACACCCACTAACTCCTGCAGATGCCTGTATTAGAGAACACCAGCATAAAAGGGTAGATACAGGTGTATACTGTGCTGGAGGCACACAACACCCACTTTAACTCCTGCAGATGCCTGAGAAAAGAACACACTGTCCCTGCCTATCTTGCTCTTTCCCTGCATGCCGGAACACACTACACAAGGCCGCCGTGCTGGTCGGCCTTATATAGTGTGGGGCATGTACTAAACCCCCTGACCTATAATTGGGCACAGGCATCCTGCCTGTGGCCAATTATGGCTCTCCTTGCTGCCGGCGCTGTGATTGGCCAAGCATGAGGGATCACAGTGCATGCTTGGCCAATCATGAGCCAGCAATGCACTGCGATGGCCTATTGCATTGTGGGCCGTACACACGAATTTGGTGCGAACGGTCCACAAAGTTCTGAATTCACCGAACAGATGAACGGCCGATGTTCGAGTCGAACACCGAGCTCATCCCTAGTGTTGACATCCACCGGTCACACAGAAATAAGTTCTCATGACCAGGCCATTTAAAAAAAAAAAAATTTGGCGATACGGCACTGCGTTACTTTAACTGACAATTGCATATAAACAAAAAAAAGACAATTTAAAAAAAAAAAAAAAACAAAAAAAAGACAATTTAAAAAAAAAAAAAAAACTATTTTTTTACTTTCTGCTATAATACACATCCAATAAAAAATGAAAAAACAAAAAACAAAATTTCTTCCCCAATTTAAGCCAATATGTATTCTTGTATTCTGCCACTATTTTTAGTAAAATAATTCCAATAAGCGTGTATTGATTGGTTTGCGCAAAAGTTATCACGTCTACAAACTATGGGATATTTTTATGGCATTTTAATTTTTTAAATATGAATTGAACATCAATATTTCAAATGGGATCAGACGCCGGGTGTCATGTGATGTACGTAATGCAGTAAAAAGAAAAAGGGCTTGCATAGCGTAATACCGTTTTAAAAGAAAGTATTTATTGTACTATAAAATTAAACACTCACATTTTGAAGGTCGCAAGTAAGCTTGACATGAATAAATGCAGGTACAGGAGCGATGTATGAGGGGAGGTCCACCCGACGTGTTTCACTACACAGTCGTCATTTTTTCACTAGTAATGGCGGTGATCCACGATTTTTAGCGGGACTGCGACATTGCGGTGGACAAATCGGACATCTAACTGACACTTTTGACACTTTTTTCGGAACCAGTGATATTATTACAGTGAACGGTGCTAACAACATGCACTAATACTGTACTAATGACACTGGCAGGGAAGGGGTTAACACCAGGAGTGACCAAAGGGTTAAGTGTGTCCCTAGGGGGTGCTTGCTAACTGTGTGGGGGATGGAGTCACTGGTTGAACACAGAGATCCATGTTTCTGTGTTCTTCCCTGTCAGAACAGGGATCTGCCTTGTTTGCATAGGCAGATCCCTGTTTATGCCATTCTGTGGAGCGATCACGGGTGGCTGACAGACACTGCATCCGCCGGACCCGCTGATTGGCTCCATCCCCTGGCCAATCAGTGCGCACGCTTGCCTCCGCCGTCTGTTGCACTAAATGACGTACGGGTACATCGTTTCGCATAATAGAGCTGACCCGCCACAGTATATGTACTGCAGCCAGTGGGCAAGTGGTTAAAGGGTTACTCCACTTTCACAGGGAAAACAAAATAGCAAATAAAGAAAAAATAATATATTGTATACAATTGAGACAAACATATTGTAATTGAATGTTATTAAAAATTACCTTTCCTTTTCAATCTACAGCTCTGTTATTTTCTAAAAATGCAAAAACGTCAGAGCCAATGCATGTGGACAGCTGGCGTGATGTCCACCGGCCACCCGCGATCACTCCTCAGAGAGCCATAACGGGGATCTGTCACTGTAAACAGACAGATCCCCACTCTCACAGGGGAGGAGATCTGCTGTTCATAGTGATCAGGAACAGCAATCTCCTTCCTCCTCTAGTTAGTTCCATCCCCCACAGTTAGAAACACCTCCCTAGGGAACACTTAACCCCTTGATCACCCCTATTGCCTATTGCTTAAGCTTAAACTGCCCCAGTACAAATCCACCCCCTTCTAAAATTGCCCCTTCCAGTACAAATGTTTGCCTAAACCGCTCCAACTCAAATGCCCCTCCCCAAAAAAGTCACCTGTCTTAGCACAAATCTTCTACCCCTCAAATTTCCTCTCTGAGTACAGATCCTCTCCTCCCCCAACTCCAAATCCCCTCTCCTAGCACAAATCTATCCCATACATTTCCCATCCTACCCCAGATCTCCCCCTCAAACAAAAATGTCCTCTGCTAGAACAATCCTCCTTCCCCCTTCACCATTTCACCTCTTTTAGCAGAAAACCCCCAGATGTCCCCTTCTAGCACAAATCCTCCTCCCCTATCCCCCATCTCAACACAAATCCCCCTAAATCACCACTCTTTGCAATTCTTACCCCCTGCCGCCTCCCCAAATTGCTCCTCCCAAAAACAAATCCCCTCAGTCTTCTCACAGCACCCCCCTACCTCACAGGAAACCACAGTGCCCAAGGGCAACCGTCCCTCCTGCCCACCCCTTGTCCCGGCCCTGGACCTGGGGGCAACCAAGTACCGGTAGGCTTATGGGAAAGGGGGCTGCTATAGGTAAAGAACACAGAGACAGCTATAACGACTGAACGTTAATGCTAGGGGTAGGCATGACACTTATATACTGCATTTTAACAAGTAAAGACAGATTGAATTAAACTACCATGTCTTATTGGAGAGTTGAGCTGTCTATGGAGGGTGATTATCCAGGAGGTGACCAAACTGGCTGGATGGACCATGATCTAAATGAGATAAGTCAATGCTTGAAACAGAACAGTATTTTCAGTATATGCTCACTAAAAATACACCGTTCTTTCCCTTTAAGAGGCCTTGCGTCATCTTCCAAAAATAAATTGGATTGAAACAGACTGTATGGATCATTAGGCTAACACCTTGCAAAACCAGGAGAGTTGCCCAATTGCTTTTCCAACATGTCAGGAATGATCTCAGACACAGGCTGATAGAAGTCATATTCCAGCCTTTTCCAAGATCAGCACAGCACCTAAAATTATACGATTTAACCAAATGATAAGTAGCAACCCAGATAGCAAGGATAACTTGCCACAAATTTGTGGTAGTGTTGAATTGTAAGTCTGTTAACTTTCTGCACATCTTCCCTGGCAAGTCGTATATTTGCAGAGCATTTGAAGCACAAGTTCTAGTTGACGCTTTTCCAATTTGTAGCAAATTTTCATAGCAAGAGCAAAGTTGCAGTGGTGAGTCTACAGCATGAAAATTCAGCCACAGTGACCCCCTGTGGTGGGATGACTGTAGCACAACATAACTGAACCAGAGCTCGCAGAAGACTCGCAGAATGTTTGCAAAGAAAGTTGATCTGGAGTCATGCAATGCGGACTTCCTGCAATTGTGCAACAAACTTGTGAAGCTGGGCAAGTCTGGCAATAGCGTAGCAAGTCATTTTCAAACTTGCAGCTCAATTGCTTGCTATCTGGATACCCAGATAGCAAGGATAACTTGCCAAAAATTTGTGGCAGTGTTGAACTGTAATGCCCCGTACACACGATCAGATTTTCCGACAACAAATTTTGGATGTGAGCTTGTTGGCGGAAAGTCTGACCATGTGTATGTTCCATCGAACATTTGTTGTCGGACTTTCTGCCAACAAATGTTGGCTAGCAGGTTCTAAAATTTTCCGCCAACAAATGTTTATTGTCGGACTTTCTGATCGTGTGTACACAAGTCTGTCAGACAAAAGTCCACGCATGCTTGAAATCAAGTACTAGCCAGAGATATAACTAGCGTTCGTAATGGAGATATCACGTACATCTTGTACGTCAATGGCCAACATTCGTTTGACCATGTGTATGCAAGAAAATTGGAGCCAACATCCTTCAAACTAAAATCCAAGGTTTTGTTGTCGGAAAGTCCGATCGTGTGTACGGGGCATAAGTCTGTTAACTTGTTGCACATTTTCACTGGCAAGTTGTACAGTTGCAGAGCACTTGAACCACAAGTTCTAGTTGACACCTTTCCAATTTATAGCAAATTTGCGTGGCAAGTTTCTAGCAAGAGCAAAGTTGCAGTGGTGAGTCTACAGCAAGAACTCTGCAAGTCTACAGCATTAAAATTCAGCCACAGTGACTCCCTGTGGTGGGATGACTGTAGCACAACATAACTGAACCAGAGCTCGCAGAAGACTCGCAGAATGTTTGCAAAGAAAGTTGATCTGGAGTCATGCAATGCGGACTTGCTGCAATTGTGCAACAAACTTGTGAAGCCGGGCAAATCTAGCAATAGCTTAGAAAGTAATTTTCAAACTTGCAGCTCAGTTCCTTGCTATCTGAGCATGTGTGCCTAACTATGTGTAACACACATTACACATAGTTCGTTACATATTTAAGCACTTGATCGACCTAAATGATAAATGTGTCATTAGAACAGTAACCATGTATTGCATTATCACTGATCACTGTATCTGTATAGTAATTCTTATAGTACTTGGCATGCGCTCTCTTCCTTGGCTCAGCCACATCAAACTTGTTCAGGGCTGCAACACTCAGGGAAAAGACTTATGCCGCATACACAAGATCAGAATTTTGGTCGGAAAAATCTCTGATGGTTTTCCCGACGGAATTCCAATGGCATTTCGCTCAAGCTGTCTTGCGTACACACGGTCACACCAAATTCTGACCATCAAGAACACGGTGACGTACAACACGTACAACGGGACTAGAAAATGAAAGTTCAATACCCAGTCAATAGCTTCTGTCTCGTAGTTGAATCTGAGCATGCGTGAGTTTTTGCGCGTCGGAATTGCATACACACAAAAGGATTTTGGCATAGGAACTTTTTCCGACCAAAAAATTGAGAACATGAAAAAAAATTGAGAACATGCTCTCAATCTTTTGTTGCCCGAAATTCGGCCAGCAAATGTCCGATGGAGCATACACACGATCAAATTTTCTGACCAAAAGCTCTCATCATTCTTTTGCTGGCTGAATTTCCGATCGTGTGTACATGGCAGAAGGCTCCAAAAATGTGGACTCTCAACTCTTTCCCAGAAGGCTTCTCATCATTGGTGATGTCCACGGCAGTTAGTTCCCCCCAGCATCAGTTATGCCGCGTACACACGACCGGACATTTCGACAGACTAGGTCCGACGGTCTTCCTGACGGACTTTCGACGGAGTTCGACGGATTTCAAAGTCCAAAGCATTTCAACGTGATGACATACGACCGGACTAGAATAAGGAAGTTCATAGCCAGTAGCCAATAGCTGCCCTAGCATCGGTTTTTGTCTGTCGGACTAGCATACAGACGAATGTATTTGTCAATAGAAACTGGGTCCTATTGTTCCGGCCGAAAAATTTGAAACATGTTCTATTTCTAAAGTCCGTCAGATTTTTGGACAGCAAAGGTCGGATGAAGCCCACACACGATCAAATTGGATTTGTTCCGTCGGACATTTGCTGTCGAAAAGTCCAGTCGTGTGTACGCGGCATTAGTGTCAGATTGATTGCCTCACTATCACCTCCACTAGTAGTATATAAAAAAAAATAAAAAAATCTAATATATATACCTTAGTTTGTAGGTGCTATAACTTTCACACAAACCAATCAATATATACTTATTGCAATTTTTTTTTAACCAACAACATGTAGCAGAATACATTTAGGCTAAAACTTAGGAAGAATTTTTTTTTTTTTTTTATTGGCTATGTTTACAGCAGAAAGTAAAATATATTGTTTTTTTTTTTTTTCAAAATTTTCCATCTTTTTTTGCTTATATCACAAAAAATAAAAAAAACAGCGGTGATCAAATACCACCACAAGAAAGCTCTATTTGTATGCAAAAAAACAATATAAACATTGTCTGGGTACAGAGCTGCATGACCGCGCAATTGCCAGTTAAATTAGCGCAGTGACAAATAGCAAAAAATGGGCTGGTCATGAAGGGGGTAAAGTTGAAAAGGAGAAGACCACTTGATCTCTATTGCCCTTATCACCCCCACCCATCCTTGCCCCCAGGACTTCTCCAGAGCCTCCCCCATCCTATGGAACTCCCTACCCCAATCTGTCTAACTATCTCCTACTCTGACTACTTTTAGAAGATCCCTGAAAACCCTCCTCTTCAGAGAAGCCTATTCTGCCCCCACCTAACTACTATTTTATTTTCCTCCATCAGCTCACCCCCCACAGCTATTACCTTTTGTATCACTTGACCCTCCCTCCTAGATTGTAAGCTCTAACGAGCAGGGCCCTCTGATTCCTCCTGTATAGAATTGTATTGTAAGTGTACTGTCTGCCCTCAATTTGTAAAGCGCTGTGCAAACTGTTGTCGCTATATAAATCCTATATAATAATAATTGTAATTAAGGATAGAACCCTTTTTTATTTATTATTTTCTTTTAGTTATACTGTTATATATTGCCACATTTAGGATTTTTTTGCAGATTTTTAAGGTTTATGAAAGGTTCACTTTAATGTTGCTAGACTGTATTTCACTATACAGTAACCCCAGCTGTTCCCTGCTTTGGTTCCTACCGCCATTGATAGACTATGTAAGGTATATCAAAGACCCGAAATAGAGTTTAAAAGGGCTATAAAAAGTCGAAAACCAACTCTCAGTACCAAAAAGAAACATAAAATACAGCAGCAGTGAAAAACAGTATGGAGCATAGGATATTATCTTCTTGTTCCACTTTTTTTTATTTTTTTTTATTGTGTGTCAAATAGAAGTTATAAAGATAAAATCGAAAAGGCTTCCCAATCTGTGCCCCTCAAATCCTCTTTAACTACACATCTTGACCTCTCCAGAAAAAATATAGACCTGAGAAGATTTAAAGCAACACTTCCTTGTCCTAGGCATTTCATCTGACATTGGCACGCGGGAGACTGATGAAAAACTATTACGACAAAGTTAAGATATGGCTAGCCTATTTACTGAAAGGGGATTTCCAGGCTCCATTCCCATCTGGGTTTAACAAAAATCTCGATTGCCATCTGGACATTTCTATAAGCTCATCATCACCATGAAGTATAAGCGCAAGCCAGGCTAGAAAAGTTATAAGTTGGCCAATGCGTTGCAAGAGCGAAGGAACTTCAGTATGACATTATTTTTTATAAGTAGTTCTCTGCAGAATGTAATTTAAAGCCCATGTATTACTGTAATGCAGTTATGCTGCATATACAGTCATAACCCAGATAGCAAGTGTAGCAAGGTCCAGGGGTCCAAGAGGCCTAATGGTGACCTCAAGGGTTAGGGACAGCTGACATCCTTCTTTTGTAGAGTGGGTTACAAGGCATGGTGGGTGTAATGTAAGATGAAATGGCAGGCGCCAAACACTTTTTGAATGCAAAGAGATCTATTGTCTCTTGAACAGAACTGGGGAGAGAGGGTTAGGGCCAGGACACTCTTAAGTAGATGCAATGATAATTGGCAGACTCCGAGACTTCTATAGGTAGACAGCTATATGGGTGAAGACCTCCAGCCAGACACTGCTTCTGTATAGGTAGGACCGCTGTCTCCTATGGCAACAATTTTGTAGCAGTTACTAACGGTAGTTGTATTCAACTACTGGCAACAAAACCAGTTCTCCGCTTACTCCACAGTCACTCACTGTGGATCTTCACTCAATGAACTCACAGTGGGCGGCACAGTGGTGTAGTGGTTAGCACTCTCACCTAGCAGTAAAAAGGGTCGCTGGTTCATATCCCAACCACGACACTACCTACCTGGAGTTTGCATGTTCTCTCTGTACCTGCGTGGGTTTCATCCGGGTACTCCAGTTTTCTCCCACACTCCAAAGACATGCAGGTAGGTTAATTGGCTTCTGTCCCAAATTGGCCCTAGTATATGAATGGGGGCCTTGTATTGTTGGATCCTTGAGGGTAGGGACTGATGTGAGTGTGCAATGTACAGGGATAGGGACAATTGTAGACACTCACTCAGGTTGAACTGGATGGACTGGTGTCTTTATTCAACCTTACTAACTATGTAACTCCCAACCTTTCACTAGACTTTGGATCCAATAGCCACTGGATCCCCGGAGCTCTTCCTCAAGCGTCACCCCCGCGTCCCTGGCTTGGCACTCCCAGATACTCTCCAAGCGTCATCCCTGCTGACACGCTAGAGCCCTGGTTTGGCACCCACTGATGCTCTGCAAGCATCACCTCTGATGTCCTGCTGGATCCCTGGCTTGGCACTTGCTGAAGTTTTCCCACTTCAGCTTACGCACAGTGGTCTCTGGTAATAAGATGGATGGACCCTTAGTGACGACAGCTTCCCCCCTACCTCTGACCATGGCTGGTTCCCTGTCCGGCTGAACCGCTACTTCTGGTTGGACCACAAGCCAGTAGTCCCAATCCTACACTGCTTCTCCTGCTCCTGGATAGGCCTCAGGCAGCCTAGCAGTCAGGTTTCCCCGGTATAGGCCTCAGGCTTCCGGCCTAGCAGCCTAGGTCAGCACAACACACGGCCACCCAGACAGCCGTCCAGGTTGCACAGAACCCCGATCACATGACACCACCCAAATAAACAGGCTCTCCCAGCAGGCCAAGGGACCAAAGAAAATCCCTGCCCATTGTCTGGGACACCCCATCCATTCATGGCTGAGCTTGCAAAGCCCCTGTCTTATCTAATGCCACTAGCATAGTGACACCTAGTGACAGAAGAGAAAGGGTGCAACAAGTCCAGATTTAGAGAGGAATCAATTGATCTCCTAGAAATTGGCCATGGCAACTATTGCTTGGCAACTAAATTTGATAGCAACCCTGCCTAAACATCAGGGCGCTACACAAGCAATTGTGCTGCAAGTTTGAAAATGACTTGCTAAGCTATTGCTGGACTTGCCAGGCTTCACAAGTTTGTTGTACAATTGCAGAAAGTTTGCATTGCATGACTCCAGATCAACTTTCTTTGCCAACATTCTGCAAGTCTGCTGCGAGTTCTGGTTCAGTTATGTTGTGCAATAGTCATCCCACCACAGGGGGTCACTGTGGCTGAATTTTCATGCTGTAGACTTGCAGAGCTCTTGTTGTAGACCCACCACTGTAACTTTGCTTTTGCTAGAAACTTGCCATGCAAATTTGCTACAAATTGGAAAAGTGTCAAGTAGAACTTTAAGTGCATTGCAAGTGTTCAACTTGGCAGTGAAAAAGTGCAGCAAGTTAACAGACTTACAATTCAACACAGCCAGAAATGTGTGGCAAGTTATCCTTGTTATCTGGGAAACATACTTGCTCTTTTGTTTTTTTGTCACATACTTTGTGCTGCAGCCTTTGGTGCAGCACTCTGGAGAGTCTGCCCCTGTTCTCACACATAATGTGGTAGCCTGGGCCTATAGTAGTCCAAGGCCGCGTACACACGCGCGGACTGTTGGCCCAACTTTGTCCGTCCAACAGTTTGAGCGAACAGTCCGCTCAAACTTAGCATGGACGGACATGGCCACACACGACGGACGAACAGTTTGCTGAAACCGTGCGCGATGACGTGAATGGCACGTACGACGGGACGAAAAATACGACGTCCTATACACTGCAATGCAACCTTCCGACGTGGAAATCCTTTCTGAGCATGCGCGAGACTTAGTTGGCCGAACAAGCCTACACACGAGCGAACAGTCCGCTGAAACAAGGTTTCAGCGGACAGTTTTTCGGAATTTCCGTAAGACCTTGTTCGGCCAACTGTCCGCTGAAACTGTCCGCTGAAGCCCCACACACGAGCGGACTGTCCGCCCAAACACTGTTCAGCGGACAAGGTTGGGCGAACAGTCCGCGCGTGTGTACGCGGCCCAACACCCCCAGGCCTCCTTCTACAATTAACAGGAACTGGAGCAGAGTGTAGGAGGTGTCAGGCCGCTGAAGGTCCTGGCCACTGCGCTGTATGTTTTGTATGTTAGAGCAGCAGTCAGACTCTACAGAGTGCTGCAGAATTAAAGTGACACTAAACTCTGGTGCAAAAAATAAAATTCCAGTATGTATTCTCAGTTCAAAAAGTCTCTTTTATTGTTCTCAGTCTATTCCAAATCTCCAAATTCCATGACCAAATTTTCCATCAGAATAGGTCAGATGGAATCATTCCGTTGGATAGTCCGATCGTGTGTGGGATAGTCCGAGCGTTTTTCTTTAACCAGTTGCCGACCGCCGCACGCCGATGTACGTCGGCAGAATGGCACGGGCAGGCATAAGGGCTTACATGTACGTCCCTTGCCTCCCGCGGGTCGGGGGCCCGATCGGGCCCCCGCCCGGTGCCTGCGGCGGTCGGTTTTCGTCCGGGAGCGATCCGGGACGAGGGGGCGGCCATTCATTCATGGCCACCCCATCGCGATCGCTCCCGACGAATAGAAATCCCCCGTGACATCACTTCCTCTCCTGTAATGTAAACACAGGAGAGGAAGTGATGTATTCTCTCCTCCGTGTCGGTATTTTTCGTTCCGACACGGAGGAGAGAGGATCGGTGAGTTGCACCAACACTCTACACACACAGTAGAACATGCCAGGCACACTCACACCCCCCCTTTACCCCCCGATCACCCCCCCCAATTACCCCTGCCCCCCAGTCACAGTGACACCAATGTCATTTTTTTTTTTTTTTTTTGCATTGGTGTCATTTGTGACTGTAATAACTGTTAGGGCAGTTAGAGTTAGCCCCCTTTAGTTCTAATGTACCCCCCTAACCCCCCCAATAAAGGTTTAACCCCGTGATCACCCCCCGTCGCCAGTGTCACTAAGGCTGGGTTCACATTGCAGCGGTTTATGAGAACGAATGTGATTCGCACCGCACTGCAGTGCAAATCACATCCGATCTCTGTGCGATTCGAGTTCAGACATTCGCCGCACCCGCCACACCCGCCGCACCCGCCGCAAATTCGCACGGGACCCTTTTTTTGGCCCGCAGCAGAATCGGATCGCATTGGTGTTCACACCATGCGATCCGAGTTTGCAGATCGCACTGCGATATGCGAACTGATCTGGGGGTGTCAGTAACATTTCACTGACACTCCCAGCAGTTCGCATAGGGCAGTGTGAACTGCCGCCGGGAGGCATGCGATGCGGGAACCTGCCGCGGATTCGCGGCGTTTCCGCATCGCTCCAGTGTGAACCCAGCCTAATAAGCGATCATTTTTCTGATCGCCGTATTAGTGTCACAGGTGACGCTAGTTAGGCAGGTAGGTATTTAGGTTCGCCGCAGCTTTTTATAGCGCCAGGGACCCCCATATACTACCGCATAAAGCCCCCTGATTGCCCCCTAGTTAACCCTTTCACCAGTGATCACCATATAACTGTTACAGGTGACGCTGGTTGGTTAGTTATTTTTTTATAGTTTCAGGGCACCCGCCATTTATTACCTAATAAAGGTTTAACCCCCTGATCACCCGGCGGGTGTCATTTGTGACTAATAACTGTTAGGGCAGTTAGGGTTAGCCCCCTTTAGTTCTAAGGTACCCCCCTAACCCCCCCAATAAAGGTTTAACCCCGTGATCACCCCCCGTCGCCAGTGTCACTAAGGCTGGGTTCACATTGCAGCGGTTTATGAGAACGGATGTGATTCGCACCGCACTGCAGTGCAAATCACATCCGATCTCTGTGCGATTCGAGTTCAGCCATTCGCCGCACCCGCCGCACCCGCCACACCCACCGCACCCGCCGCAAATTCGCACGGGACCCTTTTTTTGGCCCGCAGCAGAATTGGATCGCATGGGTGTTCACACCATGCGATCCGAGTTTGCAGATCGCACTGCGATATGCGAACTGATCTGGGGGTGTCATTAACATTTCACTGACACTCCCAGCAGTTCGCATAGGGCAGTGTGAACTGCCGCCGGGAGGCATGCGATGCGGGAACCCGCCGCGCATTCGTGGCGTTCCCGCATCGCTCCAGTGTGAACCCAGCCTAATAAGCGATCGTTTTTCTGATCGCTGTATTAGTGTCACAGGTGACGCTAGTTAGGCAGGTAGGTATTTAGGTTCGCTGCAGCTTTTTATAGCGCCAGGGACCCCCATATACTACCGCATAAAGCCCCCTGATTGCCCCCTAGTTAACCCTTTCACCAGTGATCACCATATAACTGTTACAGGTGACGCTGGTTGGTTAGTTATTTTTTTATAGTTTCAGGGCACCCGCCATTTATTACCTAGTCTCACTAGTGTACCCCTAAATTTAGGGGTGTCTACTTTCCAAAATGGGGTCATTTGGGGGGGGTTTGTGCCATCTTGGCATTTTATGGCCTTCAAAACTGTAACGCCCTTAGAAAGCCTGAAGGCGGTGCTTGGTTTTCGGGGCCCCGTACGCGGCTAGGCTCCCAAAAAGTCCCACATATGTGGTATCCCCATACTCAGGAGAAGCAGAAGAATTTATTTTGGGGTGTCATTTCACATATGCCCATGGCATGCGTGAGCAATATATCATTTAGTGACAACTTTGTGAAAAAAAAAAAAAAAAAAAAGTTTGTAATTTTCCCGCAACTTGTGGCAAAATATAAAATATTCCATGGACTCAACATGCCTCTCAGCAAATAGCTTGGGGTGTCTACTTTCTAAAATGGGGTAATTTGTGGGGGTTTTGTGCCATCTTGGCATTTTATGGCCTTCAAAACTGTAATAGGTAGTGAGAAGTGAACTCAAAAATTTACGCCCTTAGAAAGCCTGAAGGCGGTGCTTGGTTTTCGGGGCCCCGTACGCGGCTAGGCTCCCAAAAAGTCCCACATATGTGGTATCCCCGTACTCAGGAGAAGCAGCAGAATTTATTTTGGGGTGTCATTTCACATATGCCCATGGCATGCATGAGCAATATATCATTTAGTGACAACTTTGTGAAAAAAAAAAAAAAAAAAAAGTTTGTAATTTTCCCGCAACTTGTGGCAAAATATAAAATATTCCATGAACTCAACATGCCTCTCAGCAAATAGCTTGGGGTGTCTACTTTCTAAAATGGGGTCATTTGTGGGGGTTTTGTGCCATCTTGGCATTTTATGGCCTTCAAAACTGTAATAGGTAGTGAGAAGTGAACTCAAAAATTTACGCCCTTAGAAAGCCTGAAGGCGGTGCTTGGTTTTCGGGGCCCCGTACGCGGCTAGGCTCCCAAAAAGTCCCACATATGTGGTATCCCCGTACTCAGGAGAAGCAGCAGAATTTATTTTGGGGTGTCATTTCACATACGCCCATAGCATGTGTGAGCAATATATCATTTAGTGACAACTTTGTGTAAAAAAAAAAAAAAAATTTTTTTTTTGTCATTATTCAATCGCTTGAGGCAAAAAAATAAAATATTCAATGGGCTCAACATGCCTCTTATCAATTTCCTTAGGGGGTCTACTTTCCAAAATGGGGTCATTTGGGGGGGTTTTGTACTGCCCTGCCATTTTAGCACCTCAAGAAATGAGATAGGCAGTCGTAAACTAAAAGCTGCGTAAATTCCAGAAAACGTACCTTAGTTTGTAGATGTGACAACTTTTGCGCAAACCAATAAATATACAATTATTGACTTTTTTTTTACCAAAGACATGTGGCTGAATACATTTTGGCCTAAATGTATGACTAAAATTGAGTTTATTGGATTTTTCTAATAACAAAAAGTAGAAAATATCATTTTTTTTCAAAATTTGCGGTCTTTTTACGTTTATATCGCAAAAAATAAAAATCGCAGAGGCAATCAAATACCATCAAAAGAAAGCTCTATTTGTGGGAAGAAAAGGACGCAAATTTTGTTTGGGTACAACATTGCATGACCGCGCAATTACCAGTTAAAGCAGCGCAGTGCCAAAGTGTAAAAAGACCTCTGTTCATTTACCAGCAAAATGGTCCGGTCTGAAAGTGGTTAAAAAAATTCAGATGGACCTAGAAATAGAACATGTTTCAAATCTGTTCGACGGACTCAATTCCTATCGGGAAAACCGTTCGTCTGTATGCTGGTCCGATGGACCAAATATGATGCAAGGGCAGCTATTGGCTGCTGGCTATTGAACTTCCTTTTCTAGTCCCGTCATACGTCATCACGTTCAAAACGAATGGACTTTCAAACGGACTTCAGTCCGTGCGTGTGTGGGCAAGTCCATTTGTTCGGAAGTCTGAGGTAACTCAGTCGAAAGTCCGTCGGGAAGACCGTCTGATCTTTTCTGCAGGAAAGTCCGGTCGTGTGTACGCGGCATTAGAGGGTGGCTATTTTCCACAGTCCCACGGTATGTAGGAATGTAGCCACTTCTCCTTCCCCTCGCTCTTAATAGATAATAGATAGCCTCTAAAGTCACCAAGATACCATCGTCCCAATTAGTAGTAGTAGTAGTAGTAATTCTAGAGTTTTTTCCTCTTAGTTTTTTCTGAGCTATATGCCCCTCGCTCTTAAGATGAACTATTCCTAACAAATGGATGTAAAGATTTGGGACCATTATTTATTACAGATACGTATATAACTGTAGCAATAACCCCGCAGGGTTTGCAGATGACTGAATTCCCTACTCCTGCACAGCCAGGCAACAAGCATTTTTTTTCACACATTCTCCAGACACAAGGAACAGTCTTTGAGATTGTTTTATTTTATTTTATTAGGGGTAATACCTTGGATGGGGATAGGAATTATGGGATGCCCAACTTGAATTGCACAAAACCAGGGACAACTTCCTTCCTACCTACAACTTCAGATTTATTCCTTCACTTGCACACACTAATGCCGTGTACACACGGTCAGACTTTCTGAGGGAAATGTTGCATGTGAGCTTGTTGTCGGAAAGTCCATCGAACATTTGCTGTCGGACTTTCCGCCAACAAATGTTTGAGAGCAGGTTCTCAAATTTTCTGCCAACAAAATTAAGGAATATTTAAGCACACTGCTATCTTCCAAAGAGACCTGCTACGTGTGACAATCTCTCCCCTTGTAGGTCCCTGACCGTGTTTTTGGACTCACACTGTCTTCATTGCTCCAGCTGGCCTCCAGGGAAGACTCCCTCCAAACTGCTCCTGTTTTCAGGATTCTCACAGGCAAGCCCAAGCTCCAGCTCAAGGTAGAGCACCAGCCCCCCCAGACTAGGGGGTTCGCCTCAAGGGTCATCGACAGTCCCCTTAGCACCCCATCTGCATCTTCCACCTGACTCCCCTTGTCAGCATGACTCATCCATACTTATGGGCTGGCCCAACCACCCTGCCAGGCCCACCACCTGAGGATTGGTCAAACTCCCATGAGTTTTCAGAACTACCCTCCTAGACTCCGCCCACCAGGTTCCAGAACATTCTCCAACATTCCAGAACTAGTGGGATGCACCACATAACATTTCCTGCACTCACACTAGTAGTACACTAGGGTGCTGCATAGAAATAAAATTCCAGTATGTATTCTCAACTCTCTTCTATTGCTCAAGTCTCTTCTATTGCTCCCAGTCTCTTCCAAATATCCAAATTCCTTTTTTTGCTGTTGCGATGTAAACCTCTCTGTTACAGAAAGGCTACGTTTGTTTTCAATGGTCCCATGGTATGTAGGAATGTAGCCACTTCTCCTTCTCGCTCTTGAGATGAACTATGGACTGTGGCACAGGACTGCAACTAACATGTTCTGCATATTCCCAACATATGGAAGTAAAGGTTTGGGACCATTATTTATTACAGGTACTTATACAGTATAACAACGGCAATTTTTGCAGCACTTTACCTATAAAGTATATTGTACATTCACATCAGTCCTTGCCCCCGAGGAGCTTACAATGTAACGTCTCTAACTCACATTCATACATACACACACTATGGCCAATTTGGACAGGAACCAATTAACCTGCTAGCATGTCTTTGGAGTGGGGAAGGAAAGTCTCCAAATTGCAGCTGGGGGCCAGATGTGGCCCTTTGCTTGCTTTTATCTGGCCCTTAAGCACTATTTCATACACTGATACCAACCATAGGGCATAATGTACCCCATTGACAACAATGAAGGGACACAAATCCCCCCACTGGCACTAATGAACAGGCGCAATTCCTCCCAATGACACCAATGATGGAGTACAATTCCTCCCAATGACACTAACATCGGGGCACAATTCCTCCCAATGACACCAATGATAGGGCACAATTCCTCCCAATGACACCAATGGTGGGGCACAATTCCTCCCAATGACACCAATGATGGGGCACAATTTCTCCCAATGACACCAATGATGGGGCCCAATGACACCAATGATGGGACGCAATTCCTCCCAATGACACCAATGAAGGGGAGCAATTCCTCCCACTAACACCAATTATGGGGCACCATTCTTCCCACTGACACCACAGATGGGGCATTTTTTTTCACCACTGATGTCGGGACCTTTTCTACTTCCAATAGCCAATAGCCATCCTAAAGTCTGAAGGACAGTAAACTGGCCCTATGTTTAGAAAGTTTGGAGACCTCTGGCTTAGTCCATCCAAAACAGATATGCAGTTTAAGGGCTGTTGTAGTATCTAAGACATAGAAATTAAGGGGCTGACTGCTGATGAACAAACCCTTCATCTGTGAATATTTACAACCTGTGGTTTCTTGTTTTAATTGAAATAACCAAGGCAGATATCTAGATGGTTTTCACTTGCTAATTGACCAGATGAGTACTAGACATTTCTTTCATAGTCACAACTACTGTAGTTTGGAACTGACCACCGCCGGACCTAGGGAGTGGTGTCCACTATAGCCAAAGATAGCTGACCACTAAATGAAAGGTTCTGGACACAGGGTGTGGTTATCTATAGAGCCAGGGAAACCAACCTCTAAATGAAAGGTCTGATAACGGATACAGCCTGGAACTGGCTACCACTGCACACAGGGAGTGGCTACCACCACAGTCAGGGACATAGCTGATCATCAAATGCAAGGTTTGAAAACTGCTACAGTCTGGAACTGACTACCACTGGCTACAGAGACTGATTACCACTACAGCCAGGGACAGCTGACCACTAAATGCAAGATTTGATGAAGGCTACAACCTTGAATTGGCTACTATAAGCTAGAGGGAGTCATTACCTCTACAGACAGGGATAGCTGAACACTAACTGCAAGGTTTGATAACTGCAATCACCTTGAACTGGCTACCACAGGATACAGAGAGTAGCTACCATTAATGCCAAAGGCAGCTGAACACTAAACACAAGATTTGATAACTACTACATCCTTGAATTGGCTATCACTGGATACAGGCAGTAGCTATCACTACAGTTATACAGATACAGTAGTTGACCACTAAACCCAAGATTTGATAACTGCTATAGTCTGGAATTGGCTACCACTGGATACAAAGAGTGGTTACCACTATAGGCAGAGACAGATAACCACTAGATGCAAGGTTTGGTAACTGCTACAGCCTTGGACTGGCTACCATTAGATAGAAGGAGTCGTTACCACTACATACAGGGAGAACTGACTACTAAACGTAACGTTTGATAAGTGCAACCACCTTGAACTGGCTACCACTGGATACAAAGAGTGGCTACCATTACAGTTAGAAATAGCTGACCACTAAAGGCAAGGTTTGATAACTGCTACAGTTTTAAACTTGCTACCACTGGATACAGAGAGTGATTACCACTACAGCCAAGGACAGCTGACCACTAAACGCAAGATTTGATGAATGCAACTTGATCTGGCTACCATTATGTAGAGGGATTTGTTACCACTACAGTCAGGGCTAGATGACCACTAAACACAAGATTTGGTAACTTCAACTGCCTTGAACTGGCTACCACTGGATACAGAAAGTAGCTACTGCTACAGGCAGGGGCAGCTGACCACTAAATGCAAGATTTGATGATTGCTACAGCCTGGTTATCACTGAATACAGGGCGTAGCTATCACTACAGTTATAGATAGCTGACCACCAAACCCAATAGTCTGGAACTGGCTACCACTGGATACAGAGAGTGGTTACCACTAGAGCCTGAGAACTGCAACCACCTTGAGCTAGCTACGACTGGATACAGAGAGAGCTACTGCTACAGGCAGGGGTAGGTGACCACTAAATGCAGGATTTGATAACTGCTACAGCCTTGAACTGACTACCAGTTGATACAGGGGGTGGTTACCACTACAGCCAGGGATAGATAACCACTAAATGAAATGTTTGATAACTGCTAAAGCCACCATTGGACACAGGGAGTGGTTGGAGGAATAGCCGACTACTAAAAAAAAAGAAATGCTGACTGCTACAGGATAAAAAATTACCACCACTGGTTGGAAAGGGGGATTAATTACTACAACCAGGAACAGTTGACCACTACACCCAATAAATTACAACTGTTACAGCTGGGAACTACTGCTGGACACACAGTTCACTCACTGCAGTATCCACAATACAACCATGATTACAGCCACAAAGTAAGCTAGATATGTGTATTATCTGATAAAGTGGAAGTTGTTGGTCCTATGTAAATTCTACCCCAGCATATGATTCCTCTAGCAGATAGCTATCCCTGTAGGTTGTGTCGCTTTTGATGACAAGCAAGCTGTGGGCGTATTGGTTATTTTGAGTCTCCAGATAAAGTTATTATTCCTAGCTGTGACGCCTCATCTTCAGCACGGTGTTCTACTTGTGAGGTCTAGCTTGTTGGTGACACGAGATGTCCATTACTGCTTCTAATAAAGAATTTTTCTCTACGCAGGGAAGAGATACAAGAGGGACCCCTGCGGGGGGAATGCACTTCTCCTGAAACACCATCACAGCGGGATCTTACCCTTATTAGTGACTTCATTATCTCTGCGCTCAGGGAAAAAAAAAATTACATCTGCAAGAAAAGCTTTGTCAAGGGGTGACATGCTCTACTTTCAAGTCGGCAAAGCAAGTCAGAAAATTTTTCCATTAAACAAAGTAGGCTGTGGCATGCGCTAACTAGTGCAGTCTATCTGCAGTACTCAGATATTGTTGTCTGCCTCCACCATAAAAGTAAAAGGTGATATTAAAGGCAAAACTTTTTTTAGGGAAAATAACGTTCTTGCATGTTGTACATGTTCTGCCAAATGCTCTGTAAAGTTGTTGAGCCTGATCTGAAGTTACTCAAGGGGTGCATTTGGGGTCCTGGCATATTTCTCTAAGGAACCTGGGTCTGGACTAGCACATTGGGTTTTGTAAAACATCACTACAACAAAAGGTTAACTTGCAAAGAAGTTGATATGGGTAGCCAGAAGTGTGTAGGACAAGGGACCATATCTTTTGGAAGAACTCTGCATATAACACTACACACAAGAGGCTCACCTCTGAGTTGGAAGACTACCTTATTGTTTGATTATTCACAAGACCATGGCCCTCGTCTGGTCTTAGCATTGGTGAGCAAGGTGTTACCCCTGTGTTGTGATGAGTGATCCCGTTCATTGCCTGGCATAGCCTAAAGAACCCACCATGGGGTAGGCCTCCTATGTGACCCACACTTGGTGCCCAATGTTGGATGTTCTTTGGTCCCTTTGCCTGCTGGGAGAGCCTATTTATTTGGGTCAGGTGATCGAGGTTCTATGCCACCTGGATGGCTGTCTGGGTGGCCGTGTGTTGTACTGCCCCGGGCTGCTAGGCCAAGCCTGAGGCCTATCCCAGGGGGCATCTGGCTGCTAGGCTGTCTAAGGCCTTTCCAGAACCAGGAGAGCAGCGTAGGATTGGGACTGCTGGCTTGCAGTTCAACCAGAAGTAGTGGTCTAGCCGGGAGGGGAACCAGCTGTGGTCGGAAGTAGAAGAGGAAGCTGTCGCAACTAAGGGTCCAACCACCTTGTTACCAGAGACCACTGTGAGTAAGCTGAAGCCAGTACCAGAGCAGACTTCTCACCAGCTGGGGATGGTGAAGAACTGGGAAAGCTTCAGAGAGTGCCAAGCCAGGGCCCCAGTGGAACAGCAGAGGTGATGCTTGCTGAGCATCAGTGGGTGCCAAGCCAGGCACCTAGCAGGTCAGCAGGGGTGACGCTTGAAGAGTATCCGTGAATGCCAACCCATGGAACCAGCAGGGAAGTGGGGGTGATGCTTGAGGAAGATACTGAGCATTAAAGTAGAAGAGCGCAGGGGGTCCAGTGGCGGAGAACTGTTTGTGTAGCCAATAGTTGAATACAACTGCCGTTAGTAACTGCTACAAGATTGTTGCCATAGAAGACAGCGGTCCTACTTATATAGAAGTGGTGTCCGGCTGGAGGCCTTCACCTGTATAGATGTCTACCTATAGAAGTCTCAGAGTCTTCCAATCATCATTGCTTCTCCTTAAGGGTGTCCTTGTCCTAACCCTCTCTCCCACAGCTCTGTTCAAGAGACAATAAATCTCTTTGCATTCAAAAAGTGTCTGGAGTCCATCTTTTCATCTTGCATTACACCCACCATGCCTTGTAACCCACTGAGAAGGATGTCAGCTGTCCCTGACTCTGGAGGTCACTGTTAGGCCTCTAGAGGTCCTGGACTTTGCTACATTTGTTATGTTGGAATGATTTCTTTTCGGAATTCGTTTTGTATATTCATTGTTTCAAATTTGGATTTTCAGAAGTTGATTCGGAAGATTGGCTATATTTGTTTTAACGTGTTAACTCATTATTTCATGAGATCACATAAGCACTCTGAGTCATCTCTGCTGGTTTAACCCACAAAGAGAAATGGAATGAGCTGATTGGACGATATGGTCTGCACCGGAAAGAAATGGAACAAAAATCATTTTGGATTCATTTGTTATGCTACGATACAGTGATTCTGATGGAGCCTCCTCTATCCAACCCAAACACAATAAGTAGGAATCCACCTATTTTATTTTCTTGCCTTACTGTATCTATTGCAAGATGTTTCCAGAAATGTAGTGCATTTTTTTTTTAAATAATGAAAAATGTTAATGCAAAAAGAATCAGCTGATTATCCAAGAATATCCAAGAGTCAAAGACAACTGTCCCGCTCTCATCGGAATAAAACAAAAGTATTCAGATCATTCCTTGTCATTACATTATTTTGGATGCTTCAAACTTTAACAAAAGGCTCAAACTTTTGAATCATGTCATCCGAATGAATACGAATACATATTTATATGTGGATTTTGAGGAAGGGGTGGGGAATGGCCTTCCCACCAGGGCAGTGGTCTCCAAACTGCAGCCTGTGGGCCAAATGCGGCTAAATGCGGCCTTTTGGTAGCCTTTATCTGGCATTTGGGGAGCCTCCAACAAGGAGGCACCATTCCTTCCACTGACACCAACGTTGGCAAACCATTCCTTCCACTGACACCAATGATAGGGCACTACTCCTCCTCCTACTGACTACAGGCACTATTTAATTTTTTTTTTTTTACTACCACTGGCCACTCTGGCCTCCCTAAAGTCTGGAGGACAGTAAACCAGCCCTTTGTTTAGAAAATTTGGAGACCCCTTTGCTAGGGCAACAGAAGTAAAACTCAGCAAGCATCATCCCATGCTCTTTCCACCCAATACATAAAATAAAAAGAATTAGGAAGCTTTGTTGAATCCCCTTCCTAAGTGCTTGACAGCAGGGCCACTGATAGGCCAGTACAACCGGCCCTGTTGTACCGGGCCTGGCATCCTCAGCTCAGCAAGGGGGCCTGGGCAGCCTCACAGACAGTCAGTGCAAAATAAAAAAAAACTGCCTTTCTAAATTACACCACCGCTAAGCCGCTCCTACTAGCTTAGGGGGGTGTATTATTCCTATTTTCCAGGCCCCACTGTGATGATATGTGCTGGTGGGAGTGAGGGACTTTTTTCTCATGTTCAGGTGCATGCGCAGTGCATTCCGTGCCACGCTACATGTCCCAACCACCTGCTGTGGCTGCCCATTTCCGGATGGAGCTTCCTCCACTCAGGAGTAGTCGGCCCCATAGAGATGGAGAGCGAGAGGCTGTGAGGTGATGGTGGCAGGAAGCTGACAGGGTCCAGGAGGAGAGGGGAAGCCAGAATTAATTGTGGCTACTGCAGCACCCCTGTAGGTGTGTGAAAGATATACAGTGCACATTACTATGTCACCTTCTATAATACACAGACAGCAGTCAGCAGGTTTTATGGCACAGTGTGTCACATGACATGGCTGTTAGGGCACCTAACAGCCATATCCTAGGACACACTATGACAGAGCCAGCCATGATAGAACACCTGCTGTCTGTGTGTTATTATAATGCTGATGATCTTAACCTGCTGTCAGGCTGGGTTCAGCCCTTCCTTCTCTGAGTCTGGAGTCAATGAGGATATCATCGAAATAAACCACCACACATAACTGCAACAAATCTCAGAGGGCATCATTAATAAATTCCTGGAAAACTGCCGGGCGTTACAAAGGCCAAAAGGCATTACGAGGTACTCAGAATGGCCTGTTCTGGTACTGTCAGGATTGGGCTCAGCATTTCCTTCTTTGAGCTGGTCGCTCAGCTGTAAGGAAGGGCTGAGCCCAGCCCTGACACCTCCAATCCGATCCGCTAGACAAAGGGGAAAGGATCCCTTTCTGTTTTGTTCAGCAGATCAGATTGGGGATGCGCCTTCTGCTAGGCCACTCTGTCACTGGCTACAGCAGGATTTTGCAGGCTGTCTGATTTTTACATGGGATTATTTTTTCAAGGTGGGGCCAGGGGCGGAGTTGAGGGTGGAGCTGAATGAGGGCCCCGTCAGGTAGGCTGTACGGGGCCCCATGATTTCTATCAGTGGCCCTGCTTGACAGAATCACATTCTCTGTTCAAACTACGACTTTGTGCTCTCTAGTCAGACCAAGCGATGACACCGTGTAAGTTGGCTGAACAAGCCCAAAACGTGTCAAGCCAGACTGAACAGCTCCAGATTACATCTTCATCCGATGGACAAGATTGCAGTCCCATTTTACTCGGTGCCATCTCTGGAAGAGTTTGAAAGCCGCCTGGAGTGAAGCAAAAACATGTTTTGTCCCGTAGCCAGATCCGTAATGACTGAGTCTTTAATTCTGCTAGGTCTTTTTCTTGGCACTTTACAATTGACAGACAAATTAAGAAGCCAAATTCAAGGGCTTCTCAGCCTTTCAATTTTTTTTTTTTCTGTGGCTGTGACAGTGATAATTAATCTCCCTCAGTCTGCCTCGATTTTAGATGTAAATCACCTCAATCTCGATAGGGAAGATCTTCAGGATGAATCCAACTAATCATAATTTTACACAAGACGACCTGCCACGTTGTGTCAAGTAGAGAACATTCAACGTCATGCTCCACTGGCAAGACATGAAAATACAAATAAGCAACAGAATAACATCCTGATATTTATCAAGTGCTCCGGCATGTTGTTCAGCCTTACAATTACACAATGAACAAGTCAATGAGTCATTGGATTAAAAAAAAGTATGTCTTTGCAAATCGTTATACAGGGTCTTACCCTAATATTTCAGCTTTGAATAGGTAATTTTTTATTTTTTTGTCATGTGAATATATGAATTATGCAGACACTATTATTCAGTGGCTTTGTAGAGTAAAGAAGGGGTAATGCTACTGTTACAATATACAAGAGCTTCCCACTGTCAATGGTTCCTAAGGCAAGAAGAACCTGCAGTGTCCTTAGAAACGACTATCACAACCAGTAATCCCTGCCATTTAAGTAAAGGGGTGGGGATAGCAGTGATATTACTGCCCAAATGAGGTCACCAACATCCCTGCCCCTTCCCTTATATAGCTGATTGACAGGGAATTTACAACAAGGGAGATTTTTTAGGGATTTTAATTTCTTTAATAAAGGCGGCAAAGGGGTCAGTATCTGGTGCCCCCTTATTATTAAGTTGGGCTTCCAGACTCCGATAAGCCCCCCCCCCCCCGTAGACCCCATACAACCACTGGCCAGGATTGTCAGGAAGAGGCCCTTGTCCCCATCAACATGGTAAGGCACTACCCCCCCATGCTGAGGACCTTGTATGGTTCAGAAGTGAGGGTCCATGCTTGTCCCGCCTCTATCCTGGCCAGTTAGGCTGCATGCTTAGATTAAGGGCCCAGCATGGATTTTTAGGGGGACCTCTTGCATATTTTTTTAGGTCACTGATCTAATATATCAGTTTGGGAGTATTAGATCAATGATGTTAAAGGATCTACGCCTGTTCATGCAATGGACATGCAGCTGCAGGGTGGGGATGCTTATAACCTAATTTACCTAATAGGTATGGCCCTATTAGATCAATGTCATTGACCTAGTATGACCATATGGCCATTTTAGGTCAATGTCATTAATCTAATATGTCCATGTGGTTGTATTAGGCCAATGATGTCATGAGCATCTCTACGCCTTTGTGTACCTGCACCTGTGGGGTCCCGGCTACAACTGATTGGCTCAGGAATGAGAGCTGCCTTCTATTTTCACCCAAACCCAAGTTTGGGCCAAACCCAAGTTCCTCACTAGTTGTCACCCTATAACAGGAAGTACCTAAACAAAGATGTGTATGGTTGGATCACTAGGCACTATTTTAATGAAAGATGCAGATTTAAATATTGAAAATGACTTATGGCATTAAATTAACATGTTCTATGAAATGTTGGCCGGCCCCACTAATCTGTCCCAGGTTCTCTTCCCATTTAGGTGTACAAGCAGCCAGGCACACAACAACTCGGACAGTCTCACAACTCAATGACCAAGCAAGGAATGTCTTTTTACGCTTTAATGCTTGTTGAATTTAGTTGTGGTACAGGGTAGGCTTTGTGATACTCTGAATTTAGTGCACTAAGAAAACCAGAGGCCACTCTCTACTAGACATGTGCATTCGTTTTCGTCCGAATGCATTTTCGTCCGAATTTCAGCTATTTTCGTTTTCGTTTTGACAAACGATAACGAAAGCACAAAATCCGAAAAATGAAAGATCCGACATAAATAAATGCTTTATTTTCGTTTTCATTGTTACAACAGTTCGATATAGAATAGGAGATTCGACATGACTCTGACAACAATCTGTGTCTATAGAACCTGTGTTCGAATGTGCCTAACCTTACCTCTATTAGTCCAAGATTATATAGAGAAAATATTCGACAGAGAAAAAAGATTTGACAGAGAGAAAAGATTCTGCAAGATACTGTCCTAAAAAGTGTTTGGGGACCCGGGTCCTGCCCCAGGGGACATGTATCAATGCAAAAAAAAGTTTTAAAAACGGCCGTTTTTTCGGGAGCAGTGATTTTAATAATGATTAAAGTGAAACAATAAAAGTGTAATATTCCTTTAAATTTCGTAGGGGGGGGTTGTCTATAGTATGCCTGTGAAGGGGCGCATGTTTCCCGTGCTTAGAATTGTCCCTGCACAAAGTGTCATTTATGCAGGAAAAAAAGTCCTTTAAAATCACACGCAGCTATAATGAATTGTCGGCTCCGTAATACAGAGAACACTCATTGAAAGTCATTGATAAAAAAATAAATAAATAAATAAATAAAAAAAAGCGTGGGGGTCCCCCAAATTCAATTACCAGGCCCTTCAAGTCTGGTATGGATATTAAGGGGAACCCTGCCTCAAATTTAAGAAAAAATTTGACGTGGGGTTCCCCCTAAATATCCATAACCAGACCCTTCAGGTCTGGTATGGATATTAAGGGGAACCCCGCGTCAAATTAAAAAAAAAATTGACGTGGGGTTCCCCCTAAAAATCCATACCAGACCCTTTATCCGAGCACGCAACCTGGCAGGCCGCAGGAAAAGAGGGGGGGACGAGAGAGCGGCCCCCCCTCCCTCCTGAACCGTACCAGGCCACATGCCCTCAACATTGGGAGGATGCTTTGGGGGTCTGTGACCCCTCAAAGCACCTTGTCCCCATGTTGATGAAGACAAGGGCCTCATCCCCACAACCCTGGCCGGTGGTTGTGGAGGTCTGCGGGCGGGGGGCTTATCAGAATCTGGAAGCCCCCTTTAACAAGGGGACCCCCAGATCCCGGCCCCCCCCCCTGTTTGAAATGGTAAGGGGGTACAAAAGTACCCCTACCATTTCACAAAGAAAGTGTAAAAAATGTTTAAATAAAACAAACACACTTTTGAAAAATTCCTTTATTAAAAATAAAAAAATAAAAAAAAGATTCCAGCGGCGGTAATCCACTCTTGCTATCCATCGACGGACGGTCATATCTCCAGCGATGTCTAATATCATCCAGCGCAGCGCAGCATCCTTCTTCTGTCTCCGTGGAGGAGACACTACAGGCATTCCGGCGGCTGACGTTTGTTATATACGGAGGGCGGGGCCACCCGTCACCTGACCCCGCCCCCCTCTGACGCAAGGGGAAACCCGGGGTTCCCTGTGACGTAGGGGTGACCCGCACCCCTCTGATGTAACACAGGCAGGTTTCCGTTACATCAGAGGGGGGCGGGGTCACCCCTACGTCACGGGGAACCCCGGGTTTCCCCTTGCGTCAGAGGGGGGCGGGGTCAGGTGACGGGTGGCCCCGCCCTCCGTATATAACAAACGTCAGCCGCCGGAATGTCTGTAGTGTCTCCTACACGGAGACAGAAGAAGGATGCTGCGCTGCGCTGGATGATATTAGACATCGCTGGAGATATGACCGTCCGTCGATGGATAGCAAGAGTGGATTACCGCCGCTGGAATCTTTTTTTTATTTTTTTATTTTTAATAAAGGAATTTTTCAAAAGTGTGTTTGTTTTATTTAAACATTTTTTACACTTTCTTTGTGAAATGGTAGGGGTACTTTTGTACCCCCTTACCATTTCAAACAGGGGGGGGCCGGGATCTGGGGGTCCCCTTGTTAAAGGGGGCTTCCAGATTCTGATAAGCCCCCCGCCCGCAGACCTCCACAACCACCGGCCAGGGTTGTGGGGATGAGGCCCTTGTCCTCATCAACATGGGGACAAGGTGCTTTGAGGGGTCACAGACCCCCAAAGCATCCTCCCAATGTTGAGGGCATGTGGCCTGGTACGGTTCAGGAGGGAGGGGGGGGCGCTCTCTCGTCCCCCCCTCTTTTCCTGCGGCCTGCCAGGTTGCGTGCTCAGATAAAGGGTCTGGTATGGATTTTTAGGGGGAACCCCACGTCAATTTTTTTTTAAATTTGACGCGGGGTTCCCCTTAATATCCATACCAGACCTGAAGGGTCTGGTTATGGATATTTAGGGGGAACCCCACGTCAAATTTTTTCTTAAATTTGAGGCAGGGTTCCCCTTAATATCCATACCAGACCTGAAGGGCCTGGTAATTGAATTTGGGGGACCCCCACGCTTTTTTATTTTTTTATTTATTTATTTTTTTATCAATGACTTTCAATGAGTGTTCTCTGTATTACGGAGCCGACAATTCATTATAGCTGCGAGTGATTTTAAAGGACTTTTTTTCCTGCATAAATGACACTTTGTGCAGGGACAATTCTAAGCACGGGAAACATGCGCCCCTTCACAGGCATACTATAGACAACCCCCCCCCCCCTACGAAATTTAAAGGAATATTACACTTTTATTGTTTCACTTTAATCATTATTAAAATCACTGCTCCCGAAAAAACGGCCGTTTTTAAAACTTTTTTTTGCATTGATCCATGTCCCCTGGGGCAGGACCCAGGTCCCCAAACACTTTTTAGGACAGTAACTTGCAAATTAGCCTTTAAAATGAGCACTTTAGATTTTGAACGTTGGAGTCCCATAGACTTTAATAGGGTTCTAAAGTATGCTATATACTAGCTCCGTCGAATCTTCTTTATACATTCGACAGACACCATAAGCCTTCAAAGACAGATTCGACCGTGATTCATGTGGATTTTCGGACGAATGCAATTTTTGAACGAAAAATGAAATAAATAAAAACGAATTTCGGGAGTAACTAAATAAATTAAGTTTTCAGACGAAAACGAAATTCCGAAACGAAATATTTTACTCTGCACATGTCTACTCTCTACCTTGTTTACACTCTTCAGGATAATGCTCCTCTAAGCAAACAATAGGCGGGCAGCAACTCTGGGGCTCCAAGCAAGGGAAAGATCCAAATGCAGCAGCACGGGAACAGGTACCCAAGGAGTTAGGGCAGCAAACAGTCACTAGAATCCTACATCCAGGCATATACTCACAATGTCCCTGTATACTTAGATACCTCCATCCAATATTGGCCAGACACTTTTCCTGTGAATCTCCTGGCTAGATCCTCAGTAAATCCCCTTTATTTGGCTCCAACTACTTCCAGCATATAGGCCCACCATCTGTATCTTAACTTGGACCTCGATGAACTCCTGCAGACTACGGCTACACTGCCCAGAAGGGAAGCAGCCCTTCAGGCCTGGATCTCCTCCTCCTGAACAAGAACCCTGCTGCTCCAGGCCCCTAACTATTTACGCATTGCCCAGCCACCCACTGGGCATCCCCCCTCCAGAGATTGACTGAGGCCACATAAATTATTCAAGCCAAGGGTCTGCCTCTTTCAACCCACTAAATTCTAGAATCCACTAGAATGCAGGGAGCAGTAGTTGAGCCTGCAGCCAGTGGGACCCAGTACAGCCAACAAAAACAAATCACACACCGCTCCAATGTTTGCAGAGGAGCCAAAGAACTAGCTTTACCTCTCTAGCAACCTAAGGTGGTGCCTACTCGCTCTGGTTGTGGGGGTACCTTTCGCCAGGTACACACTCATCAATGCTTGGGACCATGTGGGGCTTAGAGATACGCCATACACTGTGTGCAGTGGTAGTAAACATACAGAGTCCCTCTCTAAAGTACCTTACTACTGCACACCTTGCTGTCAAGTGGTTGCATTTTGGAGGGACACTGCTGAGCCTATGCCCACTCCACCAGTCCAGCATGCTTCTGCTACCTCACTCCCAGTGACAGAATAGGGTCCCCCTGAGCTCTTAACGCAAACCTCATGAGTGCTCTTAACTCCTTCACTCTCCTGTACCATGCGGCTAGGTATACGGGGTCTCTGTACCATAAATTCGGTCTATTTTGGAGAACTAACTGCTAGGGAGGGAGCCAGATCACTGACCCCTCACTACTGGAGGACCTGTCACTTTCGCCAGATACCACACTTCATGACTGTCTGCTATGTACTTTGCACTAGTTACTGATTAGCCATAGCAACTACATTCCTTCGCCAACCTATCTTGGTTGGAGAAGGAATGTAGTTGCTACAGTTGGTGTGGGTTTGCGTCATACCCCAATGTGCATTACAGACCCTGTTCTTCTAATACACCATAATCTACCATGTACCCCTTTCAGTATCTTCAGACCAGGCTTAAGAACATTTCCAAACTTTACTGAGAACTTCTGTGGCAAAGTCGAAACAGTACATTCCAGTGCAACACGATTTCAACCCAACATCTGAACTGAAGCTCCCCAGGCATACTTTGACAAAGGTGATGGTCCATTTCTGTCATCCTCCAAAGCCGGGCAGTTTCTCCAATCTTTTCCGGTATCTGGAAGGACTACTGGGTGCAACAACCTCTTTTTAGTATCCAATGTCAGTTGCGGTCAGGAGCATGGCGGGAAAGAACTCCAGCCCCCCCCTCTTTTATGTCACAGGGTGGAGGGCAGGGCCCACAAAGCCTGGGAAAGAAGTCCAAACCTCGTTAACCCTTTCCCAGCCTGGGCAGGCTGTCTAACTCTCTATAACAAAAACTCACACTGTAGGCAACCTGCCATCGGTTGCAGTCAGGAGCAAGGTGGGAAAGAACTCCAGCCCTCCTTCTCTTTTATGTCACAGGGTGGTGGGCAGGGCTCACAAAGCCCAGGAAAGGAGTCTGACCCTGGTTAACCCTTTCCCAGCCTGGGCAGATTAACTCTCTATAACAAAAACTCACATTATAGGCAACCTGCCTACAAACCTAATCTAGGCAGGTGCTTCATCAGCATTCCATAAATCTTATACAACCTTCCATATAAAGGTTGTATAAGCCCCTGTACACACGGTCGGAGATTTCGACAACCAAATCCGTCGGATTTTGTCCGTCGGATTTTGCCCGTCGGATCTTGTGCGAAACTGTTGCATACACACGGTCGGACTAAGTTGTCGAAAAATCCGATCATTCAGAACGTGATGACGTAATTTCGTTACGATGGGACTACGTTCAGGCTAGTAGCCAATAGCTTTGATGTAGGAATTTGATCTGAGCATGCGTGGCACTTGGTCCGATCAAAATTCTCTACACATGATCGGAGTATGTCCGATCGAACCAGTTGGTCGGAAAATATTTCCAACAAGTTGGAAAATTGGGTCTGACGGATATTCCGACGGAATCAGTCCGTTGCATACCACACACAGTCGGATTATCCGACAACACGGTCCGATAGGACACATTCCGACGGATTCTCCGACCGTGTGTACAAGGGCTAAGAGTTTCATGATAGGCTTTACCTCTTTAAGAATCAACAATCTTGCTCAACCAGACTATTTACTGCAAGCACCTTCTTCATTATACACTACCTACCATTAGGCATGCAATCAATATCAATTTAAACCTTCCACTTTACATTCATACAGTAGAGAAATTTCGGCGGATGAGAATTTCCAAACATGAATCTCTACCAACAAAGAGCATCTGTGCCAAGCTCCCTGCACTAAACAGAACTGGGATTACCTTTTGTTGAACTTGACAGCTGAAAGGTTTTGAGTGATTAATTACTTGGAGAATTGACGAGCAGAAGAAAATAATAAACAAAACACCCCTTCACATAAAAACAACACAAAAAACAACAACACAAACTGCTATTCATTTCGAGAAGTAAAAAAAAAAAATTTTTTTTAAGGAGGCAAATTGGGTTGAGATTTACAGTACCGGCAAAACCATTGCAAGGTTAACTTTGTCGGCAGCGACCATTAAAGACAGGAAAAGAAAAAAACATATATGCAAATGTTATTACGGCGCGGGGGGAAATGGGCTGCAAACGGCAGTCAGAAACTGAAAGTTCATTGTCTTACTTTACAAAGGACGGATCCAGATTGAGCCGCGGTTGTCATCTAGTTTGCATACTCTTTCTTTGCCTTAATTGTCTTTACGCAAGAAACTTATCTGGTAGGCCATGGGAACTAAAAGGCAGGCCTTTGAACAGGCGAAGTCCAATTAAAGCCCAATTATCTGTCTTTTACTGTGCTTACACATTCTGAGAGGCAGAGAAGACTTAAAAAAAAAAATAATTAAAAAAGAAAAAGTGATCAGGGCTTGTCTACATTTCTCATAAAACGATGTGTAAAACCAGGGACGAATTCAGAGGAGACATTTATCTATTCAAGGACTGAAGTGGATGATCTGGAAAGTGCGAACGCTTTTTTGTTTTTCTTTTCTTTTCTTCCCTTGGTGAACAACGGCTTCTATCGGCCACTGCAAAGTGAGATGTCATAGGAGTATGGCAGCGCAATCTAATGGCGAATGTGAGGGACCCAACTATCCGGAGACGACATGGGTGTGGGGATTTTTATATTTAGGCTAGGTTCAAAATTGTGCTGGCCTTTAGTAGATGCGTGACGGTGTCTTTATTTGTTAATAGTACCCAATGCATCTGCCCAAGTGCATGTTTTCCTGCATTGCCAAACCACATTGTGCTGCAGCGCTGCAACACCGCGTGGTGCAGCGCTGTAGGGTGCAGGGTGTTTTTGGAAAAGGGCCAGGGACTTCTTTTCAATGTTTCTCACAAATAGGGCAGCCCATTGAAATGAATAAGCTGCCATAAACGTGAAGCGCAGGGTCAAACAGAAACGCATGTGCTAAGTTGCACCTGTATGGTGTGAAACTTGCCTAAAATTTACATGGATTTACACGTGGATTCTGAAGTCATTAGTATAGACCAGTAATCTCCAAATTGCAGACTAAAAGACGTTATGCAGTCTTTTTCTCGCCTTTATCCAGCCCTTAGGTACACTGATCCCCCTACTGGTACGGAGTACTTTTCCTCCTACTGTCACCAACAGTGGGGCATAGATCCTTCCTCTGACACCAAAAGTAGTGCACTATTATTTCCACCAACACCAATAAAAGGGAATAACTTCTTTCTCTGACAGCAGTGATGGGGCATCATTCGTTCCACTGACATCTACTATTAGGCACTATTCATCCCACTGACATCAACGATGGGGCACCATTCCTCTCACTGACACCAACTATAGGGCAGTATTCCTTCCATTGACACCAATGATGGGGCCCACTAAAATCAATGATGAGGCACTATTCCTCCCACTGATATCAACAATGGGGCACTATTCCTCCCACTGACATCAATGATGGGGCACTATTCCTCCCACTGACACCAACGATGGGGCACAACTTCTTTCTTTGACAGCGATGATGGTGCACTATTCATCCACTGAACCAATAATAGGGAATCTCTTCTTCCTCTGACACCAATGATGAGGCACCATTCCTTCCACTGACAGCAACTATGGGGCACTATTCCTTCCATTGACACCAATGATGGCACATAACTTCTTTCTTTGACACCAATGGTGGGGCCCACTAAAATCAACGATGAGGCACTATTCCTTCCACTAATACCAATGATGGGACACAATTGCTCCCACTGACACTAATGATGGGGCACTATTCCTCCCAGTAATTACAGTGAAAGGGGCATTATTCCCCCCACTAATACCAATGATGGGGGCCCTATTCCTCCCACTGATACCAATGATGGGATAATATTCCTCCCACTAATACCAATGATGGGATAATATTCCTCCCACTAATACCAATGATGGGATAATATTCCTCCCACTAATACCAATGATAGGGCACCGTTCCTTACACTGACATCAACTATGGTGCATGATTCCTCCCACTCACACCAACTATGAGGCACACTTCCTTCCACTGACAGCAACTATGGGGCACCATTCCTTCCATGTTTACCAATGATGGGGCATAACTTCTTTTTTTTGACCCCAATGATGGGGCCAACTAAAATCAACAATGAGGAACTATTCCTCCCACTGATGCCGACAATTGGCACTATTCCTCCCACTAATACCAATGGTGGGGAACAATTGCTCCCACTGACACTAATGATGGGGCACTATTCCCCCCAGTAATACCAATGATGGGGCATTATTCCTTCCATTAATACCAATGTTGGGGCACAATTGCTCCCACTGGCACCAATTATGGGGCACTATTTCCCCTAGTAATACCAATAACGGCGCACTATTTTTCCTCCACAAGGGCGCTATGTAACTTTTTTACTCTTACTAAACCACCAAGCCTGAGGTATTATCTACTCCCAGTGGCCACAGTCAACCCCGCCCCCCCTCCAAGTCTGAAGGACGGTAAACTGGCCCCTTGTTTAGAACTTTTAGAGACCCCCTGCTGTAGACAGTCCAGTTAAGGGATTGTTGTGTCACCTTCTCACCATCAGGGATGAGCTCAGGTGTGTTCGGACATGAACCAGAATCTGCCAGGACTATCTAGCTGAACCTGCCTGAGCTATCTCGCTGGGAAGCCATCAAAGGCGACAGCCAATCATAGGCAGTGGAGGAATTCACCACCCTGCAGCCACACTTATGCAAGGGGCATGGCTGCGTAGAGAATGCCTTCCCAGCCTTTGATTGGCTGCCAGCTTTGACAGCTTCCCGGTAGGATAGTGTAGGCGGGGTTCAGACTCATGTCCGAACACACCCGAGCTCATCACTGCTCACCACCCATTTTAACTCTTAAAAGGCCGAACCCCCACACACGGTTGCAGGGCGATTGCGTTGTTGTTATTGGTCGGGTAACACCTGTTGGATGCGCTAAGCAGTTTCATTTTGCAGTGGTATATGTACACCCCTGAGTAGCTGCATGCCCCTTTTAACCAGTTGCCGACTGTCGGCAACAATGGCAGCCGTGGTCAAATGGGTGTACCTGTACGCCCCCCTTTAAGATAGCAGGCGCGCCGGTCCACTGGTCTCCCGGCGTTCATGTCATGGAGCCTCAGAACGGGGAAGTGCCTATGTAAACAAGGCATTTCCCCGTTCTGCCTTGTGTCATGACAGAGATCACTGTTCTCTGTCATCGGGAGCAGTGATCGATGTTATGTTACTTGAAGCCCATCCCCCCCACAGTTAGAGTCACCTCCCAGGGAACACAGTTAACCCCTCGAGTGCCCCCTAGTGTTAACCCCTTCACTGCCAGTGTCATTTACACAGTAATCAGTGCATTTTTATAGCACTGATCGCTGTATAAATGACAATGGTCCCAAAATAGTGTCAAAATTGTCCGATTTGTCCGTCATAATGTCATAGTCCCGATAAAAATCACAGATCACCGTCATTACTACTAAAAAAAAATTACAATAAAAATGCCATAAAACTATCCCTTGTTTTGTAGACACTATAACTTTTGCGCAAACCAATCAATACACGCTTATTGCGATTTTCTTTACCAAAAATATGTAGAAGAATACATATCGGCCTAAACTGAGGAAAAAAATTGTTTTTTTTTTATAAATATTTTTGGGGATATTTATTATAGCAAAAAGTAAAAAATATTGCGTTTTTTTTCAAAATTGTCCCTCTTTTTTTTTTATTAATAGAGCAAAAAATAAAAACCGCAGAGGTGATCAAATGCCACCAAAAGAAAGCTCTATTTGTGGGAAAAAAAAGGAAGTCAATTTTGTTTGGGTGCAACGTTGCACGACCGCGCAATTTTCAGATAAAGCGAAGCAGTGCCAAATTGCAAAAAGTGCTCTGGTCAGGATGGGGGTAAATCCTTTCCGAGGCTGAAGCAGTTAAGCATTGAGGGGGCTCAACTGCTTGCTTTTTCGATTGTAGGGTTTCCTGGGGTTGCGCATCCAACGCTCGGTCCTCTAAAGCAGTGGTCATCAACCCTGTCCTCAGGGCCCACTAACAGGCCAGGTTTTATGTATTGCCTTGGGGAGATGCAGACTAGAATACTGCAATCACTGAGCAGCAAATGATATCACCTGTAATGTATTTCAGTTATCTTGCAAACCTGGCCTGTTAGGCTGCTTTCACACTGGGGCGGTATTCAGGCGTTACAGCGCTAAAAATAGCGCCTGTGTAGCGCCTGAAAAAAACCAGCCCCTTTCACTCCAGTGTGAAAGCCGGAGGGCTTTCACACTGGAGCGATGCGCTGGCAGGACGGTGAAAAAAGTCCTGCTAGCCGCATCTTTGGAGCGGTGAAGGAGCGGTGTATTCACCGCTCCTAAACCGCTCCTACCCATTGAAATCAATGGGACACCGCGGCAATACCGCCGGCAAAGCGCCACTGCAGCGGCGCTTTGCGGGCGGGTTTAACCCTTTTTCGGCCGCTAGCGGGGGTTAAAACCACCCCGCTAGCGCCCGCAGACCGCCGCTAAAACGACTGTAAAGCGCCGCTAAAAATAGCGGCACTTTACGGCCGACGCCGCTCCCGCCCCAGTGTGAAAGCAGCCTTAGTGGGCCCTGAGGACAGGGTTGATGATTACTGCTCTAAAGGAAAAGGGAAAAGTCCTGGAAGTCGCGCATCTCTGCAAAACCACGTAATCAGGGATTTGACCGCCTCAACCGGGCCACGCCCCTATGCTCGGTATGTCCTGCCATCTGCAGGACGGAAAGGGGAGGGCAATTATTTACAAAATTTATTTACAACATTTATTTACAAAATTAATTTACAAACAGGAGCACAACATGCTATGTATTTAGGGAAATGTAATGCATAGGAAGTTTTTTTTTTGGGGGGGGGGGGGGGGGTAAGTAAATAAAGGTGTAGTAACTCTTACCTCTTCTTTTCTGTCTTCAAGGATAACCCATTAAATGAAGATGAAGCTTTCTCTTGGAATGATAAATGTATGACTCCTTTCGTCTACCTGTCAGAGAGAAAGCAGTGGGGTTATTAATGTCATATTAACATAATAACAGTCTTTTTTTTTTTCTCTAGTGGTTCTAACTACATAGTTATCTTGTAGGTTTTAGAATTGAATGCATTTATTGTGAATTATACAGACATTGTGTGGGGGGTCACAAGAGTCAATCCAGCTACATGACCTGCATTAGCTTGTATGAAACAGTGTAAGACCTAGTAAATGTTTCTTTAGATCTAAGCACTCTTAGCCCCTGTACACACGGTCAGACATTCTGCCAACCAAATCCGTCGGATTTTGCCTGTCGGATCTTGTCCGAAACTGTTGCATACACACGGTCGGACTAAGTTGTCGAAAAATCCGATCATTCAGAACGTGATGACGTAATTTCGTTACGATGGGACTAGTAGCCAATAGCTTTGTAGGAATTTGATCTGAGCATGCGTGGCACTTGGTCCGATCAAAATGCTATACACATGATCGGATTAGGTCCGACCGGCCCAGTTGGTCGGGAAATATTTCCAACATGTTGGAAAATTGGGTCTGACGGAGATTCTGACGGAATCAGTCTGATGCATACCACACACAGTCGGATTATCCGACGACACGGTCCGATAAGACGCATTCCGACGGAATTCCCAGTGTGTATGCGGCATAAGGGCTATATATATATATATATATATATAGTAAAAATTTGTTGAATGAACGTCCAGCTGTGCCAAATTCTGGCTTCAGGGGAGAGGAGGGGACAGCAGACAATGAATGCCCCATAGTAAGCATATGAGTGACGTCACCGCCCTGGCACTGCTGCCGCGTGGGAGATCAAGTGACCGGTCGGAGCACCTTTAGATTAGGTAAGTATACACAGTATCTCACAAAAGTGAGTACACCCCTCACATTTTTGTAAATATTTTATTCTATCTTTTCATGTGACAACGCTGAAGAAATGACACTTTGCTACAATGTAAAGTAGTGAATGTACAGCTTGTATAACAGTGTAAATTTGCTGTCCCCTCAAAATAACTCAACACACAGCCATTAATGTCTAAACTGCTGACAACAAAAGTGAGTACACCCCTAAGTGAAAATGTCCAAATTGGGCCCAAATAGCCATTTTCCCTCCACGGTGTCATGTGACTCATTAGTATTACAAGCGTGTCAGGTGTGAATGGGGGGCAGGTGTGTTTCATTTGGTGTTATTGCTCTCACTCTCTCATACTGGTCACTGGAAGTTCAACATGGCACCTCATGGTAAAGATCTCTCTGAGGATCTAAAAAAAAAGAATTGTTGCTCTACATAAAGATGGCCTGACCATACAGCCGTTTAACAGGACAGGTTCCACTTAGAACAGGCCTCGCCATGGTCGACCGACGAAGTTTAGTGCATGTGCTCAGTGTCATATCCAGAGGTTGTCTTTGGGAAATAGACGTATGAGTGGTGCCAGCATTGCTGCAGAGGTTGAAGGGGTGGCTGAAGAGCCTGTCAGTGCTCAGACCATACAGCACAAACTGCATCAAATTGGTCTGCATGGCTGTCAAAGGAAGCCTCTTCTAAAGATGATGCACAAAAAATCCTGAAAACAGTTTGCTGAAGACAATCAGACTAAGGCCATGGATTACTGGAACCATGTCCTGTGGTCTGATGAGACCAAGATAAACTTATTTGGTTCAGATGGTGTCAAGTGTGTGTGGCGGCAACCAGGTGAGGAGTACAAAGACAAGTGTGTTTTGCCTACAGTCAAGCATGGTGGTGGGAGTGTCATGGTCTGAGGCTGCATGAGTGCTGCCAGCACTGGAGAGCTACAGTTCATTGAGGGAACCATGAATGCCAACATGTACTGTGACATACTGAAGCAGAGCATGATCCCCTCCCTTCGGAGACCAGGCTGCAGGGCAGTATTTCAATATGATAACGACTCCAAACACACCTCCAAAACCACCACTGCCTTGCTAAAGAAGCTGAGGGTAAAGGTGATGGACTGGCCAAGCATGTCTCCAGACCTAAACCCTATTGAGCATCTGTGGGGCATCCTTGAACAGAAGGTGGAGGAGCGCAAGGTCTCTAACATCCACCAACTCTGTGATGTCGTCATGGAGGAGTGGAAGAGGACTCCATTGGCAACATGTGAAGCTCTGGTGAACTCCATTTCCAAGAGGGTTAAGGCAGCGCTGGAAAATAATGATGGGCACACAAAATATTGACATTTAGGGTCCAATTTGGACATTTTCACTTAGGGGTGTACTCACTTTTGTTGCCAGCGGTTTAGAGATTAATGGCTGTGTGTTGAGTTATTTTGAGGTGACAGCAAATTTACACTGTTATACAAGCTGTACACTCACTACTTTACATTGTAGACAAGTGTCATTTCTTCAGTGTTGTCACATGAAAAGATAGAATAAAATATTTACAAAAATGTGAGGGGTGTACTCACTTTTGTGAGATACTGTAAATCTTTCCTTTATAAGATAGTTAGTACAGGGATTAGAGGGGTGTGAGCAGGTTTAGGCTTATATAGTATTAGCCCAGACCTGTGGTTTGCCCATGCAGAGCCAAGCAACAGGTTCACTATAAAGCAGTGGTTCTCAACCACTGGGCCTTCACCCATCCATGGGCCACCAGGCCATGGGTTTCTGTCTGCTATGACCACTCTTGTTATCACATCCTGCTCTAACATACCCATTCTCTGACCTCACACATGCTCCTAATGGCCATAGGTGACATGAAAAATACACCATGCATGCAAACCATTCACTTACTTTTTAGCTTATAGTAAGTGAATAGCTATATATGTATTTTTCCTGTCAACTATGGCCAGTTGGAGCATGGGTGGGGTAGAGAAAGGGTGTGCTACACATCCTGTGTACCAGGGTTGACCAAGCTACAGGATCAGATGCTTGTATAGTAGTGCCAGTCTATACAGCTGGCTTCTGGAAGAACGTTTGTCAGGTTTTTTTTATTTTTTATTATTAATTAATGGTGATATAGTAGTGCTAGTCTACACAACCAGCTTTTGAAAGAAGGTTGTCAGATTTTATTTTATTTTTAATTATTATTATTATTATTACTTGTTTTGATAAATGATGGTATAGTAGTGCCATTCTATTCAACTGGCTTTTGGAAGAAGGTTTATCAGATTTTTTAATTATTTTTTTATTAATAAATGGTGTGATAGTAGTGCCAGGCTATACAACTAGCTTCTGGAAGAATGTTGTCAAATTTTATTTTTATTTTTAATTATTATTATTATTACTTTTTTTGTGAATGGTGGTATAGTAGTTCCAGAATATACAACCAGCTTCTGAAAAAAAAAATTCTCAGATTTTATTTTTAATTATTATTATTACTTTTTTGACGCATGGTTGTATAATAGTGCCAGTCTACACAACTGGCTTCTGAAAGAAGGTTTGTTGGTATTTTTCTTTTTTATTATTATTATTATTATTATTGTGTTTTCTTTTTTTTTGATGAATGATGGTATAGTAGTGCCAGTGTTTTCAACTGGCTTTTGGAAGAAGGTTTGTCAGTTTTTTCTTTTTTCATTATTTTTTATTTTTATTAATGAATGGTGGGATAGTAGTGGCAGTATATACAACCAGCTTCTGGAAGAAGGTTGTCAAATTTTATTTTATGTTTAATTATTATTCTTACTTTTTTTTATGATGAATTGTGGTATAGTAGTGCTATTTTATAGAAATAGCTTCTGGAAGAAGGTTTTTCAGTTTTTTTTTAATTAATGAATAGTGGCAGTATATACAACCAGCTCCTGGAAGAAGGTTTGTCAGATTTTTTTTTTTCTATTACTTTTTTTTATTATTATTAATGAATGGTGGGGTAGTAGTGGCAGTCTTTACAACCCCTTTCCAAAAGAAGGTTTGTCAGATTTTTTTTATTATTATTTATATTTTTTCTTGTTAATGAATGATGGGAAAGTAGTGCTAGTCTATACAACCCCTTTCTGGAAGAAGTTTGGTGTCATTTTATTTTATTTATTTATTAATAAAAATTCAGATACCAAGGAGAAATTCTCTTTTGGCGTTTCCAGCGATGCAACTTTCAAACAGATGCAAAGGTAACTGGAAGTGTCGCTGTTTTCACGGTTACTTTAAAAAAGCCTGCTGCTATGGGAAATGACCCTGTTTTTCATTCTTTTGTCCTTCAGTAAATTATCATTCCAAATGTATTGTACGACTCTTTTTGTAATGCATAAATAGAGCATAATTAAAGAGGACCTGACTGTTTTTGTTAAGACCCTTCTTTGGTTTCAAAAAACCATCACATGGAAACTGAACCATGAAAGCAGTTTCCGCTCTCTCTTATCCTGCACATCAATATATAAATTCCAGTGCAGTACGTTTTAATATTAATTTTCAGGCCCATAGTAATAAACAGTAACATAAAAATGCATGTGACTTTTTTTTTTTTTATCCTGGACACATTTGGAACAAAAGAAATACAGAATTATTTTATAAGGAAAGCCAACATAGAAAATGATTTAATGTGTTTAAAGCAGATAAATTAAATGAACAGTAATGTTCTATAATGCTTATTTTTAAATTACATTAACTCATGTTTTTGACTTATTACTCCCTTGTTTACCTGATTACTGACTACTTCTTTTTTTAGTAAGCTGTACGCATCAACCACGCAAATTACACCTTGTTTTTTTGCAAGGTAAATTAGGCTTTTATTTTATGGTAAAAGTTAATTGATATATCTTGTTTTTTATTTTATTATCAAAGTAAAAAAAAAAAAAAAAAACTCCTACTCCAGACAATCACCAGTGATTCCTGTAACAGGGCCAAGAAACAATAGTGCATATTTTGTTATCATTTTTTTTTCTATTCTATTCCTGTTTTTTTTTTTTTTTTTTTTTTTTTTTTTTTTTTTTTATGAAAGTAAAACTGGCTCGAAAGATTACACATTTTTTTTATTCCAAAAGTGTAGCTGTATATTTCTTACCATGACCCATCACAAAAAGACAAAAAACTAATTCTCCTACTCCTGAAATTCACCAGCGATACCCGTAGCAGGGCCAAGAAACTATAGTGAACATTTTGTTATTGCGTTTTTCTTTTCTATTGTATTCTATTTCCTTTTTCTATTCTATCCTTGTTTTTTTTATTAATTTTTTTCTCAAAAGAAAAACTGCCTCAAAAGATTAAAAAAAAATAATAATAATTCTTCTACTCCTGAAATTCACCAGCGATACCTGTAATAAGGCCAAGAAACAATAGTGCACATCTTGTTATTGTTTTTTTTTTTTTTTTTTCTTAATTATACCAAAACGATGCTGACAGTGGCATTAAAAAAAAAAAATGTTTTTTAAAATCGTTATTAAAGCATACCGACCCTGACCTTTGATCCTAACCTTGACTGTGACCTACAGTAAATCAAGCCCTGATCCAGCTATTTCCTCTTTATTATTTATTAATTTTTTTTTTTTAACTCAGACTCCCCCCCCCCCCTCTTCTGACAAGGAGAAAAAGATACAATGTATTGACGGGTTTTGCAGACTGATAGCCAGCCACAAGCTTTCACAGTGATCATGTGATCAGAAGTTGGTCCTCCTGACTCCCTATGGTTAGCATGAGACCCGGAGCCGTTGTTGACAGCTCGGTCTCTGTTCTGGGAGAACGCTATGGAGTGCACTTCTAGCACACACACTTGTGAGCATTTAGGCAGTGCCTTGGAAGAAGGCCCACCACACTCTGAATACATACTTTGCATTGCTATACTTTTATTGTATGAGTATAAACTTTTATTTTGGGGGGGGTTGTAAGGTTTTGGAAGAATTTTCCAGTTATTATGTTTTGACTTTGAGGACCACTGCTTTAAAGCCATCCCACCCTGCATCCTTCCCCTCACTCCACTTTGTTTTCTGCCAGAAGAAACTCTGTAAGTCAATCCAATTTGGAGCTTATGCAGAGCAGAAGACTCTATCCCTACTCCGATCCGACAGCACTGAGCCAATCACCAAGCACCAGGTGGGTGATAGAGGTGCGCAGCATCGCTTGTACATATGGGAACCCTTTAAGGGCCAGCTCCTCCCATATCGGACCAGGTTCTTGTGCGTTCCCCTTTGACCTTTTCTGAATATCGCATCAGATCACACAAAAAGTACTTTTGAAAAAAACACTACACTGAAGCACGTGGCAGTGCTTGCAAACGCACTGCTTCCAGCCTATTGACTAGACAATGAAGGAGGATCATCATGCTTGAAAAAGCTGGGGTTACTCTTGAAATGTCAGGAGGGTTTACAAGCCCCAAAGCAATATCTTTGATAATTTATTGAACTCTTGAATTCTTTACTTCATACGCTCATAAGAACTAGCAGTTCATATATATTAGGAATGCAGTCTGTAAGCCCTTGTACACACGGTCGGAGATTCCGACGGAGTGTATCCTATCGGACCGTTTTGTCAGATATTCCGACTGTGTGTGGTCTCCATCGGACTGTTTCCGTCGGAATATCCGACGTACCAACTTTTCCAACTTGCTGGTAAAATTTTCCGACAAAATGCTCCGATCGGACATACTCCGTTCATGTATAGCCTACTCCGACGGACAAAGTGCCACGCATGCTCAGATCAAATTCCTAGACCAAAGCTATTGGCTACCAGCCTGAACGTAGTCCCGTCATAACAAAATAACGTCATCACGTTGTGTACAATCGGATTTTCCGACAACTGAGTCCGACCGTGTGTATGCAACATCACTTCCGGACCTCTTCCGGAATTAATCCATCGGAATTACTCCGACGGATTTGGTTGTCGGAATCTCCGACCATGTGTACAAGGGCTAAGACATTTGAACCCAACTCTTCTGGATGCTCTATGGCAGATGAGGTTTCACCCCTGGTGCTCCAATCCCAGTAATCACTTTCCTTTTCCGCTTCCCCTGGATGTACCCTCCAGCACAACAGCAGGAAACTAGACTTGTGCATAATGGAAAATTTCGTTTAGTTTCGGTTCGTTGTCATTCGTAAAATACATCATTTCGTTCTGTTATATTCGTTATGTTACGTTAATACGTTTTCGGATAATTCGTTATTATTCGTAGAGTGTCGAATTCATTCGTTCGTATTCATTGAAATTTGCTATTTATGTACGTATATACATTCGTGATAATGATTCGTAGTTTGGAAAGTCGTTTGTTTATTGAATCTTTTAACACACACAATGACAACGTCTCTTCTCCTCGGCTCAAATACAATACAACACCCTTCTAAGCCCCTGTACACACAGTTGGAGATTTCCACAACCAAATCCGTCGGATTTTGTCCGTCAGATTTAGTCTGACGGATTGTGTCCGAAACTGTCGCATACACACGGTCGGACTAAGTTGTCGAAAAATCCAATCTTTCAGAATGTGATGACGTAATTTCGTTACGATGGGACTAGATTCAGGCTAGTAGCCAATAGCTTTGATGTAGGAATTTGATCTGAGCATGCGTGGCACTTGGTCCGATCAAAATTCTCTACACATGATCGCATTACGTCCGACCGGCCCAGTTGGTCGGGAAATATTTCCAACATGTTGGAAAATTGGGTCCGACGAAGATTCGGACGGAATCAGTCCGATGCATACCACACACAGTCAGATTATCTGACGACACGGTCCGATAAGACGCATTCCGACGGATTCTCCGACCGTGTGTACGCGGCATTACTCAGCTCTCAGGAACGCACTTTGCCAGTAATCCATCCTTCGGCACAAAATTAATTAGCTGATTGGACTATAAGATTTACTTTGAGCCGACCTTTTGTTTCATTAGATCTTTAAAGAATTACCGAATCATGTTGAATTCATTCGAATTCATTCGTTATATTTCTTTCGTATTCGTTGTTATTCGTTATTTTTTTATTCGGACATTCGGATGCATCCGAATGTCCGAAAGATGCAAAATTCGGCTGAATTTCGATTCGTTACAAAATGAATTGCACAAGCCTACAGGAAACTTTAGGCCCCTGATTTTGCCCATTAGCACAACACACCCTCCCCTGGCAGCAGGCCTGGGAGGAAGAGAGAACTCAATCAGCACACAACCTTTCCAGGCAGCGTGTCCGGAAAGGAAGATAACTTCCCAAAGTCACCACAAAAATATATAACCTTGCCCAATGTGCACCACTGGCACTAAACCTCCTAGTGGTTGGTCAAGGAAACATAAATAGTCATCACTTAGATTCAAAGCAGCCATGAGAAATGTTGGGGCCCCTTACACAGCTTTAGGCCTGGCCCTCCCGGACCTGACCACCAACATTCCCAAGGGCCCGCCCACTTGCCATCCCACCTAATCCACCCAATGGCCATCCCACCAAGTCCTTCAGTGCACCAATTTTTATTTTAACACTCTTACTAAAATGAAAAGTGTAAGTTCAAGTCATCAGTGCTTTCAAGATTTAGGAGTAACGAATATGAAGCCTACCACCTCGACAAGGTAGACTCTTTTAAGCAGGACCCTACACTAACACTAACTGCTCTACCTTTTCAAAGAGACAGCCCAGTCCAGCAAAGAGACGGTCCAGATAACACTGGTATCTGGTAGTGATCCTACTCATAGATAACACTATACCCCCCCACTTCTGGATAACACCAAAACCCCTATACCTCGTTAAGGTAACAATGGACCTCCCTATAACCCCCACCCACCCACCAAGGTGGCAAGGAGAGAGGCATTAGGTAGGGGAGCCAGAGAACTGAATGCAGAGAACACAGGAGGCGCAGCCAACAGGAATCCTCACTAGGTTGAGCATACCGCAATGAGAGGAGCGCCAAAACGTAGTCTGGCACTGGCTTCATCCCCAGGAGCCTCTCATAGGTGCCCCTACTGACTGAGTGCCCAATGGGTCAGTCCGCCCTGCTTGCTATTAAACAGAAGCAACAACGCCTTGGTTGGGGCCCTGGGTACGGGCCCCCTACATGTGTATGCCTCCCCCCGGATTGTGTCCTGCTTAGATTTATTGTATCTTTTCATGCTATTGGCAGGGACAGCCGGCAAACGTAAACATTTAGACTCTACTGCTTATGGCCCTTGCATGTCTAAGCTTCCCATTACTTAGGAGATATTTAATTTCCTTATGTATTTACCAGACAGCAAATGAAGGGAAATTTTGCCAAAATGACACAGCGATCACAACTCTTTCCTACACTATCCAGAACCCAAAATAAAAGTTTTAGCTTTATATAAACTTAAATTAGGAATTTTTACAGTCAAGCTCTCTATTGCCTAACAAATCAGACATCCGGATGATCCATTCAGCATTGAGGCACACGTTTTTGCTTTCCAATTTCTGACAATACCTTATTTTCAGACTCTGTACCTTGTTATGCAATTCCCAGGTGTATTAGAAGGGAAGGCCTCTATTAACTGCTGCCACAATGCTAAAACTCAGAAAAAGTCACTTTGTACGACAAATGCAAGACCAAATGTGAACGGCAAGTGGCAAAAAACATGAGATTTACCCTGAGAATGTTCTCATTATTTTGTTCTCCTGTGGAGGACACAAAGCTAAGTGTTGGCTAACCTTAAATGATCTTCGTTAAATTGCAAGCATGGACCAAAACAGCTGGGAGCAGTCAAATGTATTTCGCAGGGCAGAAGACACAAAGTTCTATCTTCTGTAAACTTTTCTGAAGGGTATTAAACTTAAAAATAAAGATGTTGAGATTCTCTACGTGACAGACAACTGTTTTCTAAAAGAATGTTTCTGGATAGATATATAAAAAATAAGATTTTGATACAATCAGGTAATTCTTCATAGTCTTCATAGTCATAAGAAATATAGAGTTCTGCTGTGTGCTTTCGGTGCTTGGCATTTGGAAGCAGTAGGAACACAGGAGACATGTTTGCTTTGGTACGCTCAGAATCCAACGTATAACTCACATGGCTCAAAGAAATCCTGCCACTTTGCTCATTTAGTGCAAAGAATACCCCCCCACCCCATTATACTTAAACTAACTTCCCTCGTACTCCACTCCTTCAGCAGAGAGGAATCAATAATAAAACCTTGTATAAGCTCCATTTTGGATGGTGTCGGAACTTCCGCATGGATGATGAGATCTTTCCTCTCCTTGTACGATGGTGTTCAGCTTTGACAATTGGCCACTCAGGCGCAAGAACTGCATCCTGGGTGAAGGGGCCATGCTCTCCCATACCTAGAAGCACCAAATATTTTACGAGGACTCTGATGGCTCAACAGAGTTGTGAGTAATGCCGCGTACACATGACCAGACTTTTCAACGGACTTGGTCTGGCGGACTGGAATCTGACGGACAATTCGATCGTGTGTGGGCTCCAGCGGACTTTTTCTTTCCAAAAGTCTGGCGGACCTAGAAATAAAACTTGCTTCAAATCTTTCCGACAGACTCCGGTCACCGGAGTCCGGTCGAAAAATCCGGTCATCTCTGTGCTAGTCCGAAGGACTAAAACCGACGCTAGGGCAGCTATTGACTACTGGCTATGAACTTCCTTATTCTACGTCATCACGTTTGAATCCGTCTGACTTTTGGAGTGATCGTGTGTTGCCAAGTCCGTTCGTTTGAAAGTCCGGCAGACCTCAGCTGCAAAGTCCGTCGGACTGTCCGCCGGACCAAGTCCATCGGAAAGTCCGGTCGTGTGTATGCAGCATAAGTGTTGCAAAGTTGTGGGGGGAGTTGAGCTTTAAAGTGGGTGAGGGTCTGAGCTTTCGAAAGACTCTGTTCAGAGACAATTCTGGGCGAAGTGATAGGTCTCTACAAACCACACTCAGATCCCCTAACTTACCACAGTCCCTCCTAGCTCCAATTGTGCCCCAAACTCCCATAGGGTCCTTGTTTGGTTGTCCATGCCTGGGTAGCATTGACACTTCCTATTCACTCTCTAGTGGCAAAGTCCTATAAGGCAGTGGTTCCATTGTGCCCCCAACTTCGCACAGTGGCCTGCAGTACCATCAGGTCTTCTGAGAGACCTCAGCCCTGCCGCAGAGCCTTAACAAAATTATCTTCTAAAGCTCTCTTTACTTGCCTAACTCCTACACTAGTGTCCCTTACTGGAGTTTTAAATTATGTTTTTTCATTTAGAAATGTAATTTTGCTGTGGTACTGTTATAAACACAGGAAAAATGCACTACTTTACAGGCAAACTAAGGACACCCACCAGACATAATATTTAAAGGAATATTTCGTTTTTATTGTTTCACTTTAAGAATTATTAAAATCACTGCTCCCGAAAAAAATAGGAAGTGTCCATACTACCCAGACATGGACAACCAAAGAATAACCCTATCAGAGGTTGGGAGCACAATGGGAGCTGGAAGGCACTGTGGTAAGTTAGGGGATCTACAGCTGGGTGGGGTCTTGGAAGAAGGGAGGTTCCAACCTGGCAATGGGCCACGGCCTGGTGGTTGAGAACGACTGCCTTGGAGGACTCTACCAACAGACAGACAATAGGAAGTGTCCATGCTACCCAGGCATGGGCAATCGAAGAAGGACCCTCCTCATCTTCAGTGAAGAAGATGGAAGGTTCAGGACCCGGCATGTCCAGATGAAATAACAGTAATTAGTTGGTGAGGGACAAAGGGCGGGAGGTGTAAAGTTTAATATCCAGAGTCCAGCTTTAAAAGGTACCTCTGGGCAAAGAGATACATGGTTAAAATACCAGATGTACTGTTTGCCAAAGGATTTTTAATTTTGTCCAGCCCTTATTGTGTACATACCTCTGTACACACATCATGGTTTACCAATAAGAGGTCAGCTCCCTGCTCATTGGACATAGGTGATTCACAGTCCAATGAGGAGGCGGAGAGATGAATTAGGACCAGGAATAAATACAAAGTATACCTGGTTTTAAAGTTTTTTTATTTCATATCTGCCTGAAGTTAGGCTTCAGTCATAGCCCCGGTGTAGTTCTTTTGTGCTACAGGAGCTAGGCTGGATTTTTTTTTATAATTCCCCTTTAAAAATCGCTAAATTGCCCCTCCCCTCTTATGTACTGTTTAATATTCTGCTTATGTTTCCAGAAACTTACTGATTGCAGTACATTTTTTTTTTCGCTTTCTAAATCAATGTTTTATTGTTCCAATTCTTTCTCTAATGTCACATGCCTATTTTCTCGAATGTTTCATAAACATTTAATAAAAAATAGATGTTTGACAAATAAAAAGCAATCTTAAGATGTATTCTGGTTTATTCGCCCACTTATGGAGTGTAGAACTGTCAATTTGTTGTTAAATATCTCGCAGACGTTTCCTGTGGCGTGCTTCTGAGTAATGTTTGCAAACTGATTTGCGGTGCTATTAACCAAATAATCGCCCAATAAAAATAAATAAGTGCCAAATATCTCAGTCGGGTCTTTTTCACCTTTTTTAATAACTTAGCATAGTAGCTAGCTAGTACAATATCAATGTTACAATATAGGCCAGTTCTTCACAACCTTCTTTATTCATGTCACCGTTTGAGACTATGCAAAATCTTCAGACACCCCAGTCTAAAATGGGGTCCTTTATGACAAGGGTCTCCAAACTTTCTAAACAAAGGGCCAGTTTATGGTCCTTCAGACTTTAGGGGGGCGGTGAGGTGGAGTGGTCAGTGGGAGTTGAAAATGCTCCAACATCAACAGGAGTAAAAAAAATTACATAGTGCCTATAGTCAGTAGAAGGAGGAATCGTGCCAAATCATTGGTATTAATCGGACGAATAATGTCCCATCATTGGTATTAGTAGGAGGAATAGTGGCCTATTATTGGTATTTGTAGGAGGAATAGTGCCCCATCATTGATATTAGTGGGAGGACTAATGCCCCATCATTGGTAACAATAGGAGGAATAGTTCCCCATCATTGGTATTAGTGGGAGGAATAGTGCCCTATCATTGGTATTAGTGGAAGGAATAGTGCCCCATCACTGGTATTAGTGGAAGGAATAGTGCCCTATCATTGGTATTAGTGTGAGGAATAGTGTCCTATCATTGGTATTAGTGGAAGGAATAGTGCCCCATCACTGGTATTAGTGGAAGGAATAGTGCCCTATCATTGGTATTAGTGGTAGGAATAGTGCCCCATCACTGGTATTAGTGGAAGGAATAGTGCCCCATCACTGGTATTAGTGAAAGGAATAGTGCCCTATCATTGGTATTAGTGGAAGGAATAGTGCCCCATCACTGGTATTAGTGGAAGGAATAGTGCCCTATCATTAGTATTACTGGAAGGAATAGTGTCCCATCATTGGTATTAGTGGAAGGAATAGTGCACTATCATTGATAGTAGTGGAAGGAATAGAGCCCCATCATTGGTATTACTGGGAGGAATAGTGTCTTATCATTGGTATTAGTGGAATGAATTGTGCCCTATCATTGGTATTAGTGGGAGGAATAGTGCCCAATCATTGGTATTAGTTGAAGAAATAATGCCCCGTTGTTGGTGTCAAAGATGGGAATGGTTCCCCACTGTTGGTGTCAGTGGAAGAAATAGTGCCTTCTTGTTGGTGTCATTGGGAGGAATAGTACCCCAAAGGCTGGATAAAGGCCAGCAAAGGGCTGCATTCGATTCATGGGTCACGGTATGGAGACCATTGCTCCGTAACATTAGAAGCCCGCCCCTTCACATCAGAGTCCTCATTGGCCCCCATCCTTTAACTCCAGTGTCGTCAGACCCCACCCTCCCATTTTTCACATTAGAGTCCTCAGTCCACCCCAGCCCCCTTTCACAATAGAGTCTTCCGTCTACCACGCTTTTACCTCAGAGACTTTAGTCCACCCCCCCTTTTACGTTAGAAACCTCAGTCCCCCCCACCCTTCACATCAGAGTCCTACTTCCCAATCCTCAACACAGTGTGGCTGGGGCAGCATGGCAGTAGGTGGGAAGTGGACAGGATAAATGGAGGTGGATTTCCACCCCCTTCTGAATGTTGTGGCTGTTGCTCTGGATTTCCCCCAGCCCTGATGGCCAACCCGCACCATGCAAGCTCCTGATGCTGTGCAAGAATACCAGACAGTGGGCTCCCCCTGAAAAGCCAAGACATTGCATATAATATAATTAAAGCAGCATTAAGCCAAAAATCGAAAATGTATTCTATTGCAGTTTACCAATCATTAGATATGGTGTCTACATTTGTTTTCTTTTTTAAGGCTTTTTCCCTCACCTGATGATCTGACCAGTAACACACCTCCTGTATTAGTGAGACACAACCATGGCCGGACTGGCCATAGGGCACACCGGGCATCTGCCCAGTGGGCCGTCATCGGGCAGAATGTCCCAGGGAAGCTTCCCCTAGGCTCCTCCTTGACTTTAATGTTCCCTATGAGAGAAGATCAGGAAGAGCCCCAGAAGGACCAACATCTCCCGTCCTGGCACTGAGCCACAGTATATGCACAGTCTGAGAGCTGTGTATGGAGGAAATGGTAGTGGACTTTGATTGATGGCAGGAGAGTAAACAGGAGAAGGTGTGGAGGGATGTGGAGGAGAATGATCATAGAGAGGCAAAGTAGACATTTATAGAAAAGAATGATAGTGACCAGAGAGGGTAATGTTAGTGGATAGAAGGGAATGAGAATGATTCAGAGAGGAGCATGGCAAGGACAAAGAATGTTCAGGCTGCAGAGCATTGCATCTGTAGAGAAGAAGGACCTAAATACACTATATTACCAAAAGTATTGTGACACCTGCCTCTACACACACATGAACTTTAATGACATCGCAGTCTTAGTCCGTAGGGTTAAATATTGAGTTGCCCCACCCTTTGCAGCTATAACAGCTTCAACTCTTCTGGGAAGGCTGTGCACAAGGTTTAGGAGTGTGTCTATTTGAATGTTTGACCATTCTTCCAGAAGCACATTTATGATGAGGTCAGACACTCATTTGGCTCGCAGTCTCCACTCTGATTCATCCCAAAGGGATATTCTATTGGGTTGAGGCAGGCCGGTCAAGTTTCTCCACCCCAAACTCGCTCATCCATGTCTTTATAGACCTTGCTTTGTGCACTGGTCCAAATAATTTGGTGGGGGGGTTATGGTGTGAAAAAAAGAGGTTGCATATACATATTTCAGCTCCATTTTTTTTATCAGGCACATTGCTATTATTGGACGAGCAAAGCTTGCTGGCGTTCTTGGTTAACAACTGAAATTTCATTATGGAAAATAACAGTGAAACAAAAGACGCCATACCGACTAATGAACCTTTTCTCAGCTGTAAAACAAGCCGTCCACCGAGCGAAAGATCTCCCTGCAGCAACAATAGCGGCAACATTCGTTTAACGATCACAGCTGCTTCCTTCTCACATATAAACGCATTGATGAACCGCCATTGATCGTTTAACCTTGGCGCTATGCGCTTTTCATTTGTTTTTAAATAACAGTTGCCCTTTTCAAGCCACACGGTGCGGAAGCATTACCATTCGCTGCAGCTCAGCACTTTTCTGACGCAAATTTAATAAGCTCATCAGTTATATGTAAAAAAAAAAAATATATTGGCAGCCAATCAATGGTAGGTTTAAGAGGCCACAGCTGGAGCTTAATACCGACACAGATTATCTATGAGACCTGATACAGTATAAGCGCTGACCTGGCAGAAAGAGGCTATACAGGTACCTCTGTTGTCACAGATACTCTCCAGTTGTGAATCACTTCCGCGGGAGATGGTAACAAATCTATGAAATGGGATACATATTAAAGATGCCTATTTTTAGAGCTGTGCACAGTGAAAAAATTATATTAACCCTCAAAAGGACCAAAGCAATGTTTAAATTTCAGCTATGGGCCTATTGACTTTGCAATATTTTATCATAGTGAAGATAAACATATATAAGTTTTGGGGGGGGGGGGGTCAAAAGGTTTTTTGGTGAAATAATTTTATTTTTATATTATTATTAATTATTCATTTATATTATTATTTTAATAATTATTATATAATTATTTTATTTTTACATTATTATTATTATTCATATCATTATTATTATATTTTATTTTTATTATATTTTGAACACAAATAAATAAATAAATAAGAAAAAATTATAATTCAGTCCGACTAGTGGTAGGTTTAAAACAATTCTAATTGCTGTAAAATAATAAAAAAGAAAAAGTTAAAATTGTATTATACAATCTGTTCAGTTTTGAGATAACAGTGGTAGTTGTGGTGAATTAGATTTTGTTGCAAAATTGAATTTTATTTTCTATATGTTTTGTTGACAAAAATAAGTAATGAAAAATACAATTTTATTCCACTTTGACAAGTGGTGGGTTTAAATTATTTTGAATTGCGGTAAATAAAAAGGGCACATTTTATTACATGTCTTGTCCAGTTTTGCCAACCATGGCTTGGGCAGCCATATCTTGATATTCTGCAGGCCCCATCATCACCTTGAAAGGTAGAGTCACTGCCAGCGCCTATGTACAATTTTTGGCTGACTATGTGCACCCCATGGTGCAGACATTGTTTCTCAAAGACAGCGTCAATTTACCAAGACTATAATGTTCTGATTCACACAGCTGGTGTTGTCAAATCGGGGTTTGATGAGCACCTTCCCTGGTCGCCGGACCTCAATATCATAGCATCACTATGGTTAATTTTGAAGAACAAGCTTTGGGCCTTCCATCTCCTGTACCTCTGCAGGAACTGGAACAATTTTTGCACTGTTTTTGCACAAAGAATGGTATCAGATTCCATTATCCACCATCCAAGACTTTTACACTCACCAGCCACTTTAGTAGGTATGTCTTGCTAGTACCAGGTTGGACCCCTTTTTGTCTTTTTTCCACCACATCTCAAAGGTGCTCTATTGGATTGCGATCTGGTGAGATAATTTGAGCTTTGTGACATGGAGCATTATCCTGCTGGAAGGAGCCATCAGATGATGGGGACACTGTAGTCATAAAGGGATGGACATGGTCAGCAACAATACTCAGATAAGCCGTGGCATGTAATCGATCCTCAATTGGTACTAAGGGGTCCAAAGTGTGCCAAGAAAAATATCCCCCACATCATTACACCACCACCAGTCTGAACTTTTGATACAAGACAGGATGGATCCATGCTTTCATGTTGTTTGTGCCAAATTCTGACCCTACCATCTGAATGTCCCAGCTGAAATCGAGACTCATCAGACCAAACAACGTTTTTCCAATCTTGTCCAATTTTGGTGAGCCTGTGCATATTGTAGCCTCAGTTTCCTGTTCTTACCTGACAGGAGTGGCACCCGGTGTGGTCTTCTGCTTCTGTAGTACATCTGCTTCAAGGTTCGATGTGTTGTGCATTCAGCGATGGTATTCAGCATACTTTGTTGTAACGAGTGGTTATTTGAGTTTGAGTTATTTGAGTCTGCCCATTCTCCTCTGACCTCTGACAGCAACAAGGAATTTTCCTCCACACAACTGCTGCTCACTGGATATTTTCTCTTTTTCGGACCATTCTCTGTAAACCTGAGAGATGGTTGTGTGTGAAAAATCCCTGTAGATCAGCAATTTTTGAAACACTCAGACCAGCCCCGTCTGGCATCAACAACCATGCCATGCCACGATCAAAGTCCCTTAAATCCCCTTTCTTCCCTATTCTGATGCTCACTTTGAACTTCAGAAAGTCATCTTTACCACGCTTAGATGCCTAAATGCATTGAGTTGCTGCCATGTAATTGGCTGATTAGCAATTTGTGTTACCAAGCAATTGAGCAGGTGAGTGTAGCAGAGTTCAGGCCATCTCGGATGCCAAAGGCGGTCCAACACCATATAGTTCTTTTACCTGGTATTTACATAATTTTGTCCAATCCCTGTATATACCATTTTAAATAAAATGGTGTCCTTATGTACTAGATCTGTGCCTGTATGAGAACAGATACCCCAGGCAGCTGGCCCAGCTTCCTTTAATTTTAAATTTTAACTTTAAAAGTAAAAAAACTTGTTTTCTCTGATCTTGTCCTTCTCGCCCTCCATGGAGTCTCAGTAAGTCAGACCTTGCAGATCCCGGTTGTTTTATGATTAATGACACATTTTTGCTCGTTCTTCCTTACAATAACGTGGCCTCTCCTGAGAAATAGAAACTAAAAACTGGCCAGAGGACATGGGAAGACTGCAGCTAAAGGTGTGGGGGAAGACAGTATGAGAACAGGCCACCTGTTTCATGCTTTGATGTTTAAAAAAAAAAAAAAAACTACCCCAGGCAAGCATGAACTGCCACTGTCATCCGCTCAATGTACCTGCAGAATGTAGAAGATGCTTCTATAAAGTGGTATTGTTCTTTAACCTATGGGAGCTTAAAGCCTCTAGTCTCTCCTTCAGTCTTGCAGCTGGTGGATGTCCTGGGCTGGGACAAGGGGTGGGCAGGAGGGAGAGTTGCCCTGGGCACAGTAAAGCAAAGGGGCAAAAAGTGGATGCAGGAAGGAACATCGATTCTATGGAATGTATTACTAGTGGGGGAGGGGCACAATTCTGGATCCTTGCCCTGGGCGCTGGGCAACCCTGTCCCCGTACTGCTTCCCAGCCTGACTGGCCCTGGCCCGGCCCTTTCATTCATTGAATTTCAGTTCTTTCATGCAGGCTCAGCATCACCATACCTAATGCATCCTGTCTAGAAACGCCCACCCCTCCAGACGTCCATCCATCAAGGCTTTTTGATATTTGCAAAGCTCCTCCTAAAGGGCCAGTGTACTGCATGCATTGGGGCTGAGGGCTCTTGAGAGGAGTACTGAGGCAGGGTTCTGTGATGTTTTTTTGGAAGCCATGTACAGCATTCTGCCGGCCCCTCCCACCAGCCATCATCTGTCTGCATTGTATAGAGAAGCACAGAGATCCAGCGATGACATCACTGGGTCTAAAATAAGGACTATCAGAACTAACGGCTCCTGAGAGGAGTGCTGAGGCAGGGTGCAGCCATGTTCTCAGGAAGCTACACTATATTACGAAAAGTATTGCGACGCCTTTACACACACAGGAACTTTAATGGCATCCCAGTCTTAGTCCATAGGGTTCAATATTGAGTTGGCCCACCCTTTGCAGCTATAACAGCTTCAACTCTTCTGGGAAGGCCGTCCACAAGGTTTAGGAGTGTGTCTATGGGAATGTTTGACTATTCTTCCAGAAGAGCATTTGTGAGGTCAGGCCCTGATGTTTTGGCGAGAAGGCCTGGCTCACAATCTCCGCTATAATTCACCCCAAAGGTGTTCTATTGAGTTGAGGTCAGGATTCTGTGCAAGCCAATCAAGACTTGCTTCATATTAAAAGAAAAAAAAAAAAAACTTGACAGGAACTTTAACCATTCTCTATTAAAGCTAAAATTAAAAGTTTGGGCTTTAGATATAATTTAGTTGGCTGTAGTTAGTTATTTGGGAAAAAAATCTGTTTTGGGTACTTCTACAGGAATAAAAGGACAGAAAACCTCAGGAAATTTTAAATTTCATTTTTATTTGGCTGGAAAAAAAAAAAAAAACGTGCCTCAAACAAAAGTGAGTTTTGCAGTGCTCATAAAGGCTCGATTTACACCTCTGTTAAACGATTTAGGCCACTAAAAAAATTGATGTCCAGAATCCGGGGTCATAAAACTTAATTTACTCAAAGGTGTAACAACTGCAGAGTAGTATAAAATGTTTATGGCACAAATAAATTGCTGTGAGCCGGTATTAATGTCTATGAGCTAAAAAGTTTCATCTCGCTGTGACTCGGATATACCCGGCGAGCTCGGGGACTGTCACATTAATGATTTGCATATAGCATTCTATTTAGCGGAACAGTTAACAGGATGTTGTTAACAAAAAAAAAAAACTTCTCAGAGGAGTCAATCATAGCTCATAAAGAAGAAGATAAGGACAAAGAACAGCAAAAGCCAGCTTACTTTTAGCTTTAATGACAGGAAGGGCTCTAGCTATAAAAAAATACACTGAGCCGCCATCAGAAAAAAATCACAAATAACACCCTTGCAAATGTTTTTAATAAGTGTGAAATGTTATTTTCCGATGTGCAAGTTGTCTTTTGCAGGTGGATGTAACATTCTGTTTGTTCTGCTGTTAACAAATCAAATGTAATTGGGATGGGGTAACTATTATACATGTTATTATTTGGCCTTCTTAGTCAAATATAAGCAGTACTGGTTGCAACATATTCTAAGAGCATTCCATCCTATGAGAAAATACGCTAAGAATATTTGATCAGAAGAGAAAATAGCCTAAGAATATTAACAGAAGAGAAACTACTCTAAGAACATTCAATCTGTAGAGAAAATACTCTAATGCCACGTATACATGATCGGACTTTCCAGCGGACTTGGTCCGGCGGACATTCTGATCGTGTGTGGGCTCCACCGGACTTTTTCTTCCCAAAAGGACTTGGCTTTTATCGGACAATCCATTCGTCTGTGTGCTAGTCCGATGGACTAAAACAGACGCTAGGGCAGCTATTGGCTACTGGCTATGAACTTCCTTATTCTACGTCATCATGTTCTAATCCGTCAGACTTTTGGAGTGATCGTGTGTGACCAAGTCCGTTCGTTTGAAAGTCCGGCGGACCTCAGCTGCAAAGTCCGTCAGCTTGTCCGCCGGACCAAGTCCGTCGAAAAGTCCACTCGTGTGTACGCGGCATAAGAATGTTCAATCTGTAGAGAAAATACCCCAAGAACATTTGATCAGAAGGGAAACTAACCCTAGACAAACAGGTCTCAGAGAAAATATTACAAGAACTCTTGATCAGAAGAGAAAAAAGAACATTCAACCCTTACATAAAATACCCTAATGCCTCGTACACATGATCGGAAATTCAACCAGCAAAAGACAGATGAGAACTTTTCGTCTGAAAATGCGACCGTGTGCATGCTCCATAAGAATTTTGCTGCCCGAATTTCCTCCGGCAAAAGATTAAGAGCATGTTCTCAATTTTTCCGACGGAAGAAGTTCCCATCGTCTGTAAAAATTCTGATGCGCAAAATTCCTACGCATACTCGGAAACAATTCGACACATGCTCGGAAGCATTGAACTTCATTTTCTCAGCTCGTCGTAGTGTTGTACGTCACCGCGTTCTTGACGGTCGAAAGTTCAGCAAACTTTTGTGTGACCGTGTGTATGCAAGACAAGTTTGAGTTGAATTCCATCGGAAAAACCATCATAGCTTTTTCCGATGAGAATTTCGATCGTGTGTACGCGGCATAAGAACATATTATCAGAAGAGACTTAGAACATTCTTAAGACTTAAGAACATTCAGTCAGAAGAGAAAATACCCGGAAAACAATTAATCATAAAGAAAAATGCCCATAGATTATTTAATGAGAAGAGAAAATATCCTAAGAACATTCAAAGAGTGGAGAAAATACCTTAAAAACATTCCATCAGAAGATAAAATACCCTAAAAACATTTGATCAGGAGGGAAACTAACCATCGAAAATTCAATCAGAAGGGAAAATACCCTAAGGCCGCGTACACACGGGCGGACTGTTCGTCCAACTTTGTCCGCTGAACAGTGTTTCAGCGGACAGTCCGCTCGTGTGTGGGCTTCAGCGGACAGTTTCAGCGGACAGTCTGACGAACAAAGTTTTTCGGAATTTCCGTAAGACTGTCCGCTGAAACTTGGTTTGAGCGAACAGTCCGCTCGTGTGTAGGCTTGTTCGGCAAACTAAGTCTCGCGCATGCTCAGAAAGAATTTACACGGCGAAGGTTGCATTGCAGTGTATCGGACGTCGAATTTCTCGTCCCGTCGTACGTGCCGTTCACGTCATCGCGCAAGTTTTCAGCGGACTGTTCGTTCGTCGTGTGTGGTCAAGTCCGCTCATGCTAATTTTGAACGAACTGTTTGTCAAACTGTTTGACGAACAAAGTTGGGCGAACAGTCCGCCCGTGTGTACGCGGCCTAAGAACTCTTGATCAGAAGAGAAAAAAACTCTAGAAACATTCAACCTTTGCAGAAAATACGCTAAGAATATATGATCAGAAGAGAAAATCTCCTAAGAATATTTGGTCAGATGAAAAAATACCATAAGAACATTTTAATCAAAAGACTAAATACCCTAAACATATTTGGTTAGAAGTGAAAATAGCCTAAGAACACCTGACCAAAAGATAGAATACCCTAAGAACCTTCAGTCAATACCCTAAGAACATTTGAATAGAAGGAGAAATACCCCTAGAACATTTAATTGGCGGATAGAAAGGGTGAATCTACCCCACTGACAGTGGTTTTAACATTTTTAGAGTGCTTCGGAATGCTTTTCAGAGGGCGGTAGAACAGTGGTTCCAGGGGTTCAGGAGGTGATACTGTCAATCCTGAAGCCTTTTTTTAACCTTTTTTTTCAGTCCAAGGTGGATTTTGCATTTGAGCTAAGTGTTTGGTCATTTGGTTCCAGGCCTCACAGTCCCATTAACTTCAACAGGCTAGTCTGACATATATTGCGGTCACAGTGCTTTACATTTCAGCTGTGGCAAACCTAACTCTGCATATTTAGTTTTACAGGTTGTTGGTAGGTGCAGTTATCTAGTCTGCCAGTAGGTGGCTCTGTTCCAGCATAGTATCTGGTTACAGCAGGCAGTGTCATCAGGGGCTAGGCCCCTTTTAGGTTGAGCCCTCCTGCAGTGATATCATTTGTGAAGCAGCACCTATATATAAGTCAGGTTGGGAGAAGCCTGAGAGCAGGTAGGGCATGGGAGCCAAGTACCCCACACCTATGCAGATGTAGTCTGCTCAAGATAGAAGTCCCAGGAGAGGTGTACAGAGTTCATTAGTAGCAACATGCAGAAATCCTGTCTCTGGAACCACTAAAGAGGAGTCGTGAGTCGGATGCCCAAAGCCTAATGGGCGAGTCAGAGCCCTCTGAGTGAGTACTAATGACTCAGTTCTGGGATCAGGAGAGTAACTACAGGGAGCATATTGAGCTGGGTAGAGCTATGGAGTGGAACTTGAATGGAGAGACTGTCTGAAGAAAGATGGCTGCTGCTAAAGTGTTGCCTATGCTTTCACATGTGACTGCTGTGGACCATCCACGAGATGTGTTTGGCAATATACTGTCAAGTGACTCCAGAATATATGGTATGTGACTGTTTTGTGCCATTTTCCAAGTACCACCAGTAAAGTGCAGTAACTTATTTATGTGTGGACATTCTTTTCTTTGGGGATATAAAGGTCAATGGCTGGGAATGAAGTGTGGAGGCCTCGGGTATGGAGTGGGCACAATATGGCGGAGGGTATAGCCTCATCATGAGGGTTAGTGTTCTAGAATGAACAGGAGTGGGGCAGGGACTTGTGCTTTGGAGCTAACATCTAGCTAATTACAGAATACCTCTCACAAGATGGCATTGGTTTTCAATGGGCGGTCGGGGGAGGATAAAGCCACTGCTCCTGCATTTCAATTAACTTTCCAACCAAGGCAATGCACCTACATTGCAATGAATTTCCACAGCCCCCCTAAACAAAACTACCAGATCCCCGGTGTCAAAATTCAACCTACTGTGACAGGTGAAAGAGAATGCACAGAGAGAAACCATTAGAGTTTATTTAGTAGCTTTATGACTGCCATGTGACTATGTATCAGCTTCATGTTTCCAGTAATAGGATTATAGGAAATAAGGTAGCAGCATAATGTTTCAGCAGTTTTATGATCCTCCAGCACATCAATGAGAGTACACAGCACTGGCTCCATGTTCCTAGTAACGGAGGATTAAAGGAAGGAATGCACGGCTAGTAGCGTTCAGCGGCTTTAGTTGCTTTATGCAGGCTAAGAGCTGTCACGACTGCAGCATCATCATGTTAAAGAAGATTTAAAACATGGGAAAAATAGGGGACCAATATAAGCCCCCCCCCCCCCAAGGCAGTGGGGGGCTTCTTACATGCCCCAACCTCTGTTCCATAATGATCTATGACATAAATTTTTTTTTAATCCTATGCCAAATGTTATCATTAGAATAATGGTTTGAGCATGTTTCATATATACAGGTATGTGTATATATATATATATATATTATGGATTAACATATAATAAATACAGTATATATATATATATATATATATATATATATATATATATATACGACTTCAGTGTAGAGGAGGGTCAGGCAACAATGAATACCCCATATTAAGCCTATGGGTGAAGTCATTGCATAGGCATTGGAGGATTGTAGAGCTAGGCTCTGTACCTGGACCCCATGGGACTATGTGAAGCCCATTCCGCCCACATGTAGTGTTCCCAGAGACTGATATTCCCTACTAGCTGGGGAATACTTGGAGATGTCCTGGTGGGGTCCTGTATAGAATGGAGTTGGGGATAGATGGCCCAACCTGGGAAAGTGCCGATGAGCGTGACCATAGTGGTGAGAATTTATATGCCCTGAAGTTGAATGTTTTGAAAATGTATTGGACTCACTTCTTCTTGTTACCCATCCTAGGCCTATCCTTTGAACTGGAACCTGGCTCAGTTGGGGAAGAATACGGGGTGAAATGTTGGGCTTGGTAAAATACCTGTGTTGGTAAATGTATGCTTATTTTGTTCATTCTGGTAATGGGAGCACACACTAACAAGTAACTAGGGCAAGGGGCCTGTTAATGGAAGGTTTTCCCCACATTCTGATGGCCCTGGCTACACACCATTTGGCAGTGATAAAGATCTGTAAACCTCTAGATTAGTGCCTCTCAACCACCAGGCATCGGCTGCTTCCCCCCTACTGGGCCTGCAGCAAGTTGCACATCCTCTAACATTCCACATGACTACCCAACTCCCATAGTATCAACTGACAACCTTCCAAAGTGGACAGCAGTGCCCCTCAAGCCCCACAGTGATCCCCAATCTCCCACAATGCCCCTTCACCCTCCCACAGTGTTCCACAATCTCTTACAGTGTCCTTAAGCCCCTGAAGTGGCTCCCCACCTTCCAAAGTCAACACCAGTGCCCCTCAAGCCCCTCAGTGCCCCCCCCCCCCCCCCAGTGCTCCCACAATGCCCCCTCACCCTCCCACAGTGTTCTAAAATCTCCCACAGTGTCCTCAAGCCCTCTGAAGTGGTTTCCCACCTTCCAAACTGAACAACAGTGCCCCTCAAGCCCAACTGTGCCCCCCAATCTCCAACAATGCCCCCTCACCCCCCCCCCCCCCCCACAGTGTTCTACAATCTCCCACAGTGTCCCTAAGCCTCCTGCAGTGGTTCCTCACCTTCCAAAGTGGACAGCAGAGCCCCTCAACCCCCACAGTGCCTTTCAACCTGCCATAATGCCCCTCAGCCTCTCATTGTGTTCTACAATCTCCCACAGTATCCCTAAGCCCCCTGCAGTTGTTCCCCACCTTCCAGAGTGGACTGCAGTGCCCCTCAAGCCCCACAGTGCCCCTCAATCTCCAAAAATGCCCCCTCACCCTCCCACAGTGTTCTACAATCTCCCAGTGTCCCCAAGCCTCCTGCAGTGGTTCCCCACCTTCCAAAGTGGACAGCAGAGCCCCTCAACCCCCAAAGTGCCCTCCAACCTGCCAAAATACCCACTTACTCTTCCAAAGGGTCCTACAACCTCCCACGGTGTCCCTTAGCCCCCTGCAGTGGCTTCCATCCAACTGCAGGGCCTCCAGGCCATAATAGTGCCCCCAGTCTCTAGGAGCGTAACACGCTACCCCCTCAGCTCCCCTTTTTTTACTGTTGGGGCAAGGAAGGTTTTGGAAGAATTTTCCTGGCCCTGGTCTTACTAGGGTTGATAATCAATGCTGTACTTCCACTTTTAATGTGATCTTTGCTCTATAACTTTCACTGCTGGTACTCAAACATATTCAACTGAGACTTCTGTGGTTATCATTATCTTAGAAACTGTGTTTCAGGTCCCCTTTTTATGGCAAAGTGAGGGGGATTTTTTTCTTTTTTGTTCCTTGTGATGGATGGTAAAGTTTCCTACTGTATGTCATGAAAAGCGGAGCCGCCATGTAATAATTTTGTCACGTGCCGCAAGACTCTGTTATAATTGCTCTTCTCTACACGCCATCAACTGCCGATGTTCAAATGCTGTCCGGAAAAAGGCAAACTGAGCACTTCAAAGCTGAAGATGAAAACCTTCAGCTCTTTCCCTGACTAATTCCTTTTTCATATCACCTCTTTTGAACTCTGGTGGAACTTTACAACCATGAGTACGTTTGATGGGCAAAAAAGGATAAAAAAAATAAAAAATAAAAAAAAATATTTTGTTGGGTGAAATTAAAGCTTTAAAAGCAACTCCAGGTAATGAGTAAAACCAGTCAGTGAAAAGCAAAACTACAGAGATCTCCAGCCACAACGTTTAAATATATGTTTTCTGGGTAGTATAAAAATAGGTTCAAGTATATACCTCCTCAACAATGAACTTCTGATATTATGTTAATATTCCATTCAATTCATTTTGGTATATCAGTTTGAAAAGTAAAAAAAAATGTTGATCCTGCCAGAAGTGAACTAATAATTTCCTGTGCTAGCTGTACTGCCCGTTATCAACGTTCTTCTCTCTAGACCAGTGGTCTCCAAACTGCAGCTCTGGGGCCGGATGTGGCCCTTTGCTTGCCTTTATCCAGCCGTTGAGGAATTCTTCCTGCCACTGACACCAACAATGGGGCACCATTCCTTCCATTGACATCAACAATGGGGGCACCATTCCTTCCACTGACACCAACAATGGGGGCACCATTCCTTACATTGACACCAACAATGGGGGCACCATTCCTTCCACTGACACCAACAATGGGAGCACCATTCCTTCCACTGACACCAACAATGGGGGCACTATTCGCCCCCACTGACACCAACTATTTCTCCCCCTAATACCAAAGATCAAGTATTGTTTACTCCCACTGGGCTCAGTCCGGCCTCCCTAAAGTCTGAAGGACCGTAAACTGGCACTTTCTTTAGAAAAGTTTCTGCTATAGATCACGGAAAAACTCTCACTTATGTTATGGAGATTAGGAGAGGGGGGGGGTGTTCTATGGTCCTCCTAACACACCTGTCCTAGTATGACAATACTCAGGGCTTTTCTTCAGTGGAAATGCGGTGGAATTCAGCTCTGACACCTCCAGCTGTTGCCCCTGGAAGAGAGCCAGGGAGAGAAGAAGCTGCAGTCTTGGCGTCAGCAGCTGCTGGGCTCAGGGCCTGGAGAAGTTTGCTGGAGGACCACGTTTGGTGGAGAAGGATCTTGTTATCTTCCTTATTGAGAATCTACCTGTGGTTGCTGGGTCAGGTGGCAAACAGCTCCTGGGACACTGCCATCTATTGGTTGAAGAATAAATCTCTACTAAATACTTATACCGATGTGCAGTAGTTGTTGCACAACATACAATTCTGTATTCCAACAATATTCTATTCAAGTATGTTTTCTTATCTCAGCTAAAGTTCTTTTGTTTGCTTTCGGCCTCCTCCAAATCTACAAATTCCTTTTTTTTGCTGCTGTGATCTGACTTCCTGCTAAAGGGTAGCTACTTTTGTTCTCCATGGTTCCACTGTAAAACCCAGTAAGAAACTATTTAATGAAAAATAGATTTCAGAGCCATTAAGTGGTGGATATGCATGGATAACTTTTTTTATTTTTTTTAGAAAATAAGGATATTATTCAGTGTGACTTTAAGTGTTAGCCCTTGTACACACGGTCAGAGATTCCGACAACCAAATCCGTCGGATTTTGTCCGACGGATCTTGTCCGAAACTGTTGCATACACACGGTCGAACAAAGTTGTCGGAAAATCCGATCTTTCAGAACGTGATGACGTAATTTCATTACGATGGGACTACGTTCAGGCTAGTAGCCAATAGCTTTGATGGAGGAATTTGATCTGAGCATGCGTGGCACTTTGTCCGATCGGAATTCTCTACACATGATCGGAGTATGTCCGATCGGAGCAGTTTGTTGGAAAATATTTCCAGCAAGTTCGAAAATTTGGTCCGACGGATATTCCGACGGAAACAGTCCGATGCATATCACACACAGTCGGAATATCCGACAAAACGCTCCGATCAGACACATTTCGTCAGAATCTCCGATCGTGTGTACAAGGGCTAAGAAAGGAATTATATTTATAATATAATATATAATATTATATATTTATAATATAATATATAATAATACGAGGGGTCTTCAAAAAGTTTCCACACTTTTTTATATTTAATATTATATTATTATTTATAATCTAAAAAATATAATATAATATATTTATAGTATAATATAATATAACATGAGAGGTCTTCAAAAAGTTTCCACACTTTTTATATTTAATAATATAATATTATTTATATTTATAAATATAAAAAATATACTATAATATATTTATAATATAATGTGAGGGGTCTTCAAAAAGTTTCCTCACTTTTTATGATTAATAATATAATATTATTTATATTTATAATCTAAAAAATATAATATAATATATTTATAATATAATATAATGTGAGGGATCTTCAAAAAGTTTCTGCACTCTTTATATTTAATAATATAATATTATTTATATTTATAATCTAAAAAATATAATATAATGTGAGGGGTCTTCAAAAAGTTTCCGCACTTTTCATGTTTAATAATATAATATTATTTATATTTATAATTTAAAAAATATAATATAATATATTTATAATATAATATTTCCATACAGTATGTATCCAAAACACTTAAAAACTGCTCCTGTTTTTTTTTTTTTATATTCAGAAGCCATCCTATATAACGCACTACAGCAGATTGCGGGTCAACAAAGCATAAAGCACATTTCACTAACATTTGCTATCGTAGGAACTAAGGTCCCTTAGAATTATGTCAAAATGTTGGCTAACTATGAAATAAGCTGGCCCGGTTAAATTGTATACTGCAAAGATAATGCTACGGTAAAGATTCCTCGGGCAGCCAAAAGCAAACACGGCACCGTAATATTATCCCCAAAGGTGCTATTGAAAGATAATGACAGATCCAAAGTCATTGTTTACATCACAGGGGCACACTTAGGTCTAAGGTGTCACTCATGGATAATTTTTATAAGCCGGTGCGCTAATGTGACCTGAACAACACACATCCTTGTGCCGAGAGTTCATGCTAAACCACATGGATTAATAAAATAAAAATGCAATACAAACATAATAAAATATAAATAAAATATTATTCCCCCCAGCGGGCCTTACACGGGGCACAGTCGCTATTTTAATCATAACCTTCATTTATTGTTAGGCCTCATGCCCACGTACACTTTTACAGGTTTTTTGAGCGTTTTTGCAGCTTAAAATCGCCTGTCCATGTTAGTCTATGGCTTCATGCCCACCTAGGCGTTTTCGAGCTGCAAATGGCATAAGCGTTTTTAAGCTGTAAAAAAAAAAAACCCAGGACCAGTGCGTTCTGAGGCTCCAGCGTTAGAGCTGTAAAAACGTCAGACGCCGGCAAAGGGTGTTAAACGCGAATTAACGAGGCTTAACGCTGTGCTAAGACTCGTCCGGCTTTCTGTCTCTATTCAAAATCAGTGGTTCCCTATGGGAGCCCATTGATTTATATTTATGATCTAAAAAATATAATGTACGTTGGCAGAATGGCACGGGAAGGCAAATGGACGTACCTGTACGTCCCTTTAAATTTGCCGCCCTGCCATCGGGACCTCCGTGAGTCCTGTCGCAGGTCCCGCAGACTCGACCGCCGCGGACTCGTCTCACGATCTCGCGATCGTCTCACGGGGCAGCCGAACTAGGAGATGCCGTTGTAAACAGCATCTCCCAGTTCTGCCTAGCAACAAGTGACGCTGATCTCTGCTCCAATCACATGGAGTGTTCACTAAAAGAAAGCCCAGCCCCCAACAGTTAGTAACACGCCCCTAGGAACACTTAACCCCTACACTGCCACCCACTGGTTAACCCCTTCACTGCCAGTGTCATTTACACAGGAATCAGTGCATTTGTATAGCAGTGATTGCTGTATAAATGACAATGGTCCCAAAAATGTGTCAAAAATGTCCGATGTGTCCGCCACAATGTCGCAGTCACAATAAAAATCGCTGATCGCCGCCTTTACTAGTAAAAAAAAAAATATTAATAAAAATTCCATAAAACTATCCCCTATTTTGTAAACTCTATAACTTTTGCGCAAACCAATCAATAATCGCTTATTGTGATTTTTTTTTACCAAAAATATGTAGAAGAATACGTATCGGCCTAAACTGAGGGAAAAAAATGTTTTTTTTATATATTTTTGGGGGATATTTATTATAACAAAAAGTAAAAAATAATGCTTTTTTTTCAAAATTGTCGCTCTATTTTTGTTTATAGCTCAAAAAATAAAAACCGCAGGGGTGATCAAATACCACCAAAAGAAAGCTCTATTTGTGGGAAAAAAAAGACGTCGATTTTGTTTGGGAACCACCTCGCACGACCGCGCAATTGTCAGTTAAAGCGACGCAGTGCCGAATCGCAAAAAGTGGTCTGGTCTTAAGCCACCAAATGGTCCGGGACTGAAGTGGATAATATAATGCGAGGGGGGTCTTCAAAAAGTTTCCACACTTTTTTATATTTAATATAATATTATTCATATTTATAATCTAAAACATATAATATAATATATTAATAATATAATATCATATAATATGAGGGGTCTTCAAAAAGTCTCCCCACTTTGTTTTATACTTAATAGAGCTAAAAAAGTGTGGAAACTTTTTGAAGAATGTTAATATAATATATTATGATATAATATAATATATCATCTATATTATACATTTTATTATATCATTTTCCATCCAATAATGCACTAGGCCTCTGCGCCCTCTTGTTTTCATTTTATAAAATTCATTTAAGTGAAACTAAACTCTCCTATCCATTAGGAAGCTGCCATCTTATATTGGTTAGAGAAGAAAATTCAGCACTAGAGGTAAGTGGGAGAAAAAAAAAACATTGGTGAGGATGGGGGATATTAAATACCGCTTTAATGTTTTTTTTTATTTTATTTTTTTATTTAATTTAATATCTAAGAAATACACTTCAAAGAATTTTTAATAAAGACATAGTGGATTGCTTGGTCTATTTTTTAATACAAATGTGAACACACAGAATAGGAGTTGTACACAACAAATCACTATACAATTTACAGCTGTAGCACATTTGAACGTGAAATACGTTGAGGTTTTTTTTCATTTTTTTGTGTATGTGTTTAACTTACAAAGTGAAATTCCCTTTGGGACAACACCTGTCTGCGAAACGACCGTTCTTCCGAAGAAACAATACCCTGCTTATTTCTGCCATATGGCAAGAACACAACGCGCCAGCTGGGCACCGTCTGGCAATATCGACGTTTCCCCATCAATGACACGTAGAATTATCCCTCCCATTAGCATGACATAATCACATAATCAGAAACTGACCAATTGAATTACTGTCTGTAACGACATCGGCGTTGCATATAGCGTACACCAATGACTCTGCCACATCCAGCTTCAGCCAAACAGCTACTAGTAAAAGGAATATTTGGGGTCATTTCAATCATATTTGCACATAAAAAAAAAAAAAAAAAAGAAATGAAACCGGAATTGCACGTTTGTAAGCATCTGAATCTCCACTGGTAAGGTGTTATACAATAATAATGCAGCTTTACCTTTTAAGGATAGGTGTGTGTGCTGATATTTACTTGTATTTTCCCCCTGCCTATGCCTCAGCTCAGGCTATAAGGTGCTGACCTGTCTCCTGCCTGTGCTATATGAGAGCTTCGAGAGTCAAGAAAGCCATACAGCAGTGATGGCAAACCTTAGCACCCCAGATGTTTTGGAACTACATTTTCCATGATGCTCAACTACACTGCAGGGTGCATGAGCATCATGGGAAATGAAACATCTGGGGCGCCAAGGTTCGCCATCACTGCCATACAGCATGATGCCTCTGCTCTAAGTCTCCATTCACACTTCAGCGTTTTGAATCATGGGCAGATTTGTATATACTGTATATACCGTATATACTCGAGTATAAGCCGAGATTTTCAGCCTCTTTTTTGAGGCTGAAAGTGCCCCCTCGGCTTATACTCGAGTCACCGCTGTCTGACTGCTCGATCAGCGTATCGAGCAGACAGACGGCGGACATTAAAATTCAAAAGCCGCGCCTCCTTCTCCGCCTCCGCCTGTGATAGGCGGAACACTGAATTTCCCAGCAGTCAGTGTTCCGCCTATCACGGACATCCGTTCATTCTCATACTACGGACGAGTATGAGAGGATGTCCGTGATAGGCGGAACACAGGCTGCTGGGAAATTGAGTGTTCCGCCTATCACAGGCGGAGGCGGAGAAGGAGGCGCGGCTTTTGAATTGTAGAATGGCCGCCGAGAAGAGCGGCGATCCTGGAGCGGCGATCCATCGGCACGACACGGGACGGAGGAGGCACGGGACGGAGGAGGCACGGGACAGAGGAGGCACGGGACAGAGGAGGCACGGGACAGAGGAGGCACGGGACAGAGGAGGCACGGGACAGAGGAGGCACGGGACAGAGGAGGCTCGGGACGACGGCGGCTCGGGACGGAGGCTTGGGACACAGGTAGGCTGGACACACACACAAGGCTGCACGGACACACACACACACACACACACACACACACACACACACAGGGATGGATGGATGGATGGATACACACACACACACACAAAAACACACACACACAGGGATGGATGGATGGATGAATACACACACACACACACACACACAGGGATGGATGGATGGATGGATGGATACACACACACACACACACACACACACACACAGGGATGGATGGATGGATGAATACACACACACACACACACACACACACACACACAGGGATGGATGGATGGATGGATACACACACAGGGATGGATGGACGGACACACACACAGGGATGGATGGATGGATGGATGGATGGACACACACACAGGGATGGATGGACGGACACACACACAGGGATGGACGGACACACAGGGATGGACAGCCATGTCTCACCCTCGGCTTATACACGAGTCAATAAGTTTTCCAGTTTTTTGGGGGTAAATTGGGGGCCTCGGCTTATATTCGGGTCGGCCTATACTCGAGTATATACGGTAAGCTTGGGATCATCCAGGAATAAACTGGACATATTTTTGACCTCATCTTGTCTGTAGAGTCATTATTTGTTCCCGGAGCTCCGTTCGGGAGTCCCCCAGCTGTCCGGTTTTGAAAGTCCCCAACAGCTACCATACACATTGGCACAAGATTTTTCACTCTTCAGTTTTAGTAAATCAGCCCCATTGTCTTCTAATGTCGCGTACAAACGACCGGACTTTCCTGCAGGCTAGGTCCAAAGGGATTAGTTCGTCGGACAATCCGATCGTGTGTGGGCTAATCCGACCGTTTTTCAGAAAAAAAAATCAGACGGACCTAGAACATGTTTCAAATCTATCCGATTGACTCAATTCCGACGGACTAAAATCGGGAAAACCGTTTGTCTGTGTTCTGGTCCGACAGACCAAATACGATGCAAGGGAAGTTATTGGCTACTGGCTATTGAACTTCCTTGTTTAGTCTCGTTTACGTCATCACGTTCAAAACAAATTGACTTTCCAACTTAGTCCATTCATGTGTGGCCAAGTCCGTTTGTTCGGAAAGTCCATCAGAACTCCGCCAAAAGTCCGTCGGGAAGACCGTCGGACCTAGTCTGTTGGAAAGTCCGGTTGTGTGTACGCGGCATTACACTTTAGGACTGGACAAACATTCTCAGTACTGCAATTAGCCGACGTTAAATTTTATTGGATTAGATGTTGGGGTTGATTTACTAAAATTTAAAGTGCAAAGTGTGTTGCAGCTGTGCATGGTAGCCAATCAGCTTCTTGTTGGAGTGACATTTGTTTTTACCTTAAAGTGTTACTAAACCCACAACAGTAAAATCAGTCTGTATATGCAGAAGGGCATGCTTGTTATACTCACTATGGAACCTAAGGGGTTAATCCAGCGCATTGTGTAAAAAGGCTGTTTGATCATGTCTTCTCTGATCCTCCTATTCTATCTGCTGATAGAGCAGAGCATTGGGGATAAGCTGCACATGCTCAGTTTGGTGTGTATTGCTAAAGATTTTTTTTTCTTTTTTGGGAGAGTGCATGTGATCAGCACAGGGCCAATCGGCACTATCCAGACAGAGGGTCAGGGGTGCTGCAGTCTCATTGGATAATCAGGGGGAAATGAAAACTCCTAACGCAAGCTTTAAACAGACACTGATAGAAGTCAGAAAAATTTTATATACAGTACTGCTGATGAGAAAAGGTATTTATTTACTAAAATAACTGCATTTCCACGTTCTGTCTACTGTGGGAGATCAGATATAGTGAATGCACACCTATATCAGATATAGTGAATGCAGGGTTCTGGGTTTAATAACACTTTAACCACTTGCCAACCGCCGCACACCTATATACGTTGGCACAATGGCATCAGTGGACAAATAGCTGTACCTGTACATTCCCATTAATTGGCAGGGCTAGCGGGCGCTCGCACGCTGCCGCATACAGGGTGACCGTGCCCACGGGGCTGGCAGACTCGATGTCCTCTGGTCTCCTGGCGGTCATGTCACGGAGCGGCAGAACAGGAAAGTGTAAACAAGGCATTTCCCTGTTCTGTTTACTGACATGACAGAGATCACCACTCCCTGTGATCGGGAGCAGTGATCACTGGCATGTGAGTAGTAGTCCATCCCCCCCAGAGTTAGAATCACTCCCTAGGACACACTTAACCCCTTCATCGCACCCTAGTGGTTAACTCCTTCCCTGCCAGTGTCATTTACACAGTAATCAGTGCATTTTTATAGCACTGATTGGTGTATAAATGACAATGGTCCCAAAATAGTGTCAGATCACCGCCATTACTAGTAAAAAAAATATATATATAATAAAAAATGCCATAAAACTATCCCCTATTTGTAGACGCTATAACTTTTGCCCAAACAATCAATATACACTTATTGCAATTTTTTTTAACCAAAAATATGTAGAAGAATAAATATCAGCCTAAACTGAGGAGAAAAAAATTGGTTTATATATTTTTGGGGGATATTTATTATAGCAAAAAGTAAAAAATATTGCTTTTTTTCTCAAAATTGTCGTTCTCTTTTTGTTTATAGCGCAAAAAAACCCCAAAAAACATAAAAATACCACCAAAAGAAAGCTCTATTTGTGGGAAAAAAAGGATGTCAATTTTGTTTGGCAGCCATGTCGCACGACCGCGCAATTGTCAGTTAAAGCGACGCAGTGCCGAATCGCAAAAAGTGCTCTGGTCAGGAAGGGGGTTAAATCTTTCCGGGGCTGAAGCGATAAAGCTTTGACAATAAAACCCAGAAGACTTTTTGGCTACCATGCAGAGCTGCACCAGACTGTGCACTCTCCAAATTAACTAAATCAACCCCTGACTGTGTCTTACTGAAGAGTTAAAGAGGAAGTAAACTCATCAGGGTTTACTTCCTCTTTGTTTCCCTGCAAAGGCAAAGCATAATGGACTACTATGCATCGTATAGTAGCCCATTATGTGTCACTTACCTGACACAGGAGCCAGCGATGTCCCCGATTTCCTCGTCGGCTGGAAGAGTTCATCTCCCTTCCGGGGTCACGGACTCCGGCTCTGTGACTGGCCGGAGTCGCATGACATCACTCCAGCACGCGCGGGAGCCGCCAGTCACGGCATGCCGTTTAATGAAAACGGCACGCCGTGACCCTTCTAAAGTGCACATGCGCTGAGTACATCAGCGCGTGCGCAGAAGAAATCCTCGTACGGGGAATTGTAAATATCTCCTAAACCACGTAGGTTTAGAAGATATTTACAGCACCTACAGGTAAGCCTTAATCTAGGCTTACCTGTAGGTGAAAGTGTGTTGTAAGGGTTTACAACCACTTTAAGCTGCCTGTGGATGATGTTAGCAGGTGACCATACTGCCTGAACAGACTGGGCCTAAGGAGGTATGGCAATGCATAAAGCGGCATTGAAAACAGAACAGGCAGTGGTGCTAGAGAATAGCCCTTTGCCCTCTGCCTGCCTTTTTTGGGCACAGCTTCCAGAGTTCAGTTGCCCTTTCAGGGAAGACAATAATAACTGAAAACATATACTCACTCAATGTACACTATACTACCCCTTTATTAATCAGAACACTTTGTGGATAAGGATTGACATTCAACATCAAGAGCACCTAAAGAGCTTTAGAATCGGCCTTGAACACCAAAATTTTTCTCAGCCTTGTATCCTTTTATAGTTTGTGACTGCATGAAAACTTCAGATAAGCAGATTCTTATCAGCTGTGCGTTTGTTGTGTCTTTACGATCGCTGGAGTAATGCTATATTTCCATAACATTGAGCACTTCAGCTTCTATAAAAGTGCAACAATTCAGAAGCAACGTTAATAAACGCATATATTCCTGCAGTACGGCATGTGGAGAGGGAAATGTCTGTTTTACAATTCATGCATCCTCGGTAATATCCTCTGTGCTGTAATATAACTGGGCGAATCAATACTTTATAGCCTGGGATCAATATGCGTACATTTTATACTTAACTGTATCTTCTATATTGTTATTTACCTATTGCTGAATGTTGTTGTGTGTGCTGCTTCTTTGAATTGAGTAGAATGCAGCAAAACGCTATGAGATTTGCCATCTTGCTTCTGATACATCCAGATCTCACCCTCAATTGGGTTGGGCTCACCAATAGCGTCATTTTATTTATTTTTTTGGAAAGCTGACTTGGAAAGTTAAAGCTAAACAGATGTAGCACCCTTGAGTTTAGCCAGAGTTGCTCCTCACACATTTGCATGCCAGGAATAGCTATCCTGGTTAATAGTTAGAGATCGAACTCGAATGAAGTTTGGCCTTGTTGCACTTTTCTCTTCTACCACTAGGTGGCCCGATATTTGGTAGTACTAGATTTGAGAAGGGCAATGCAAGGTCAGATTATGGGTATATGGGGTAACTCAACCAATGGGCAAGGGTTTTCTTGATCCCTTGGCTTGCTGGGAGAGCCTATATATTTATGGGGAGTTAGGTGAGCGATGTTCTGTGCCACCTGGATGGCTGTCTGGGTGGATGTGTGTTGTATTGCCCGGGCTGCTAGGTCGGAGATTGGGCCTATCCCAGTCACATCTGGCTGCTAGGCTGTCTGAGGGCCTATTCAGAAGCAACAGAGCAGTGCAGGGTTGGAACTGCAGCTTGCAGTCCAACCAAATGTGACAGTTCTGTCGACCGGAGTACCTGTCGTGGTCAGAGGTAGAGGGGAAGCTGTTGCCAGTAAGGGACCATCTGCCTTATTACCAGGGACCACAGTGAGTAACTGAAGCAAGTACCAGAGCAGTATTCTCACCAACCGGGGATGATGAAGAATCAGGAAACGTCAGTGGGTATCAAGCCAGGGCCCAGCCAGTGGAGGTGACGCTTGCAGAGCAGCCTTGTGTGTCAAGCCAGAGACCGAGAAGGCCAGTGGGGTGAAGCTTGAGAGGTATCTTGAGGGCCAAGCTAGGGACCCAACAGAGAAGCGGGGGTGACGCTTAAGAAAGATACCACCGTGTAGATTGGAGGAGCTCAAGGGATTCAATGGCAGTGAATCAGGGGGTCTAGAGAGAGACCGGGAGATCAGTGGGCTTAAGAACTACAAGGAGTAATTGTAGTGGAAAAACTGTTATGCTGAGTACACACGACCGGACTTTACGGCAGAAAAGGTCCGACGGTCTTCCCGACGGACTTTCAACGGAGTTACGACAGACTTCTGAACAAACGGACAGACTAAAGTCAGTCCGAAAGTCTGTTCGTTTTGAATGTGATGATATATGACAGGACTAGAAAAGGAAGTTCAATAGCCAGTAGCCAATAGCTTCCCTTGCATCGTATTTGGTCCGCGGGACCAGCATACTGACGAACAGTTTTCCCGATAAGAATTGAGTCCGTCGGACAGATTTGATACATGTTCTATTTCTAGGTCTGTCTGATTCTTTTAAAGAGAAACGGTTGGACTATCCCACACACAACTATCCGATGGAATGATTCCGTCGGACCAAGTCTGCCGGAAAGTCCAGTCGTGTGTACGTGGCATTACACTTTGTGTTAGGAACTGTTAAAGACTGTTGCCATAGGTGATAGCAATCCTGCACATGCAAATGCGGTGTCTTGCTGGATGCCTTTCCCTGCATGGCTGTCCTCCTATTGAAGTCTTGGAGTCTGCCAATTAATCTTCCAACTACCTAAGGGTGTCCTGGCCCTTAACCCTCTCTCCCTCAAAAAAGTTTGTTAAGAGAAATAAACTCTCTTCTGCATTCAACAAGTGTTTGGCGCCAAATAACTTGAACTACTTTGCACCCACCATGCCTCACAACCCACCATATGCAGAAGGATGTCAGCTGTCTTTGGCTCTGGAGGTTCTCATTAGACTGATGGAGGCCTGGGACCTTGCTACACACATATTGAGAGTCATGCATGTTCTTACAAAAGGGCTCATTTACACTAGTGTGCTGCGGAAAGGCACGCTCAGAGCTATAACTATGAAATGAATTGAGCGCAGGGCAGACATACCAGGGTGGGCACCAGGTAGTGTGGGAAGTGGAGTGATGGAAGGGAGTTTTGGAGGGTGTTTTGCAGGGAGGAGACTGACAGATCCAATCAGAGAGAAGAAGTCGTCGGATGAACGTTCCCTCCCTCCCGCCCTAATGGTTTTGGTATTGTTGCTGGGATTACAGTGGTTTTGGTAGACTTTGGCATTCTTGGGTCATTGCAGGTGGTTGAAATTTGGTGTTTTGGGAAAAGGTGGGCGACCATCTTAGATATGTCCAAAGCTAAAAACATCAGCTATAGATACACTTGACCTCAAAACTATTGAAAACAACCACAGAACCCTTTCAACATCACTTCCTTTCTTTTGTGAGTGGTCTTTAAATACTTTTATTGATAGCCAGTCTCAAATGTTCTTGGGCATTTTAATTATTACAGTGACTGCAGGTGATATCCATGTTGCAGTCCTCTTGCTCACTCGAGCAGATTGCAACCAAGATCAGGTGAGAATCGTTCTCTTAAATATACTGGGAGCAAGGCTGTAATACACTGAGAACAAGGCTGAAACAAACAGGGAGAAATAGGAACACAGAGGATCACAGAGACACAGGAAAAAGCTAGATAAGGGCACTGGGGGGGTCCAGCTGCTAGTGTGTGGATGCATTGCTTTAACACAGAGCAAACTACAGTGGTGTGAAAAAGTGTTTGCCCCCTTCCCCATTTCCTGTTCCTTTGCATGTTTGTCACACTTAAGTGTTTCGGAACATCAAACCAATTTAAACAATAGTCAAGGACAACACAAGTAAACACAAAATGCAATTTGTAAATGAAGGTGTTTATTATTAAAGGTGAAAAAAAAATCCAAACCATCATGGCCCTGTGTGAAAAAGTGATTGCCCCCCTTGTTAAAACATACTATAACTGTGGTTGTCCACACCTGAGTTCAATTTCTCTAGCCACACCCAGGCCTGATTATTGCCACACCTGTTCACAATCAAGGCATCACTTAAATAGGAGCTGCTTGACACAGTAAGGTCCACCAGAAGATCCTTAAAAGCTACACATCATGCCGAGACCCAAAGAAATTCAGGAACAATTGAGAAAGAAAGTAATTGAGATCTATCAGTCTGGAAAGGGTTATAAAGCCATTTCCAAAGCTTTGGGAATCCAGCGAACCACAGTGAGAGCCATTATCCACAAATGGCGAAGACATGGAACAGTGGTGAACCTTCCCAGGAGTGGCCGGCCGCCCAAAATTACCCCAAGAGCGCAGCGACGACTCATCCAAGAGGTCACAAAAGACTCCACAACAACGTCCAAGGAACTGCAGGCCTCACTTGCCTCAGTTAAGGTCAGCGTTCATGCCTCCACCATCAGGAAAAGACTGGGCAAAAATGGCCTGCATGGCAGAGTTCCAAGGAGAAAACCACTGCTGAGCAAAAAGAACATCAAAGCTCGTCTCAATTTCTCCACAACACATCTTGATGATCCCCAAGACTTTTGGGACAACATTCTGTGGACCGATGAGACAAAAGTGGAACTCTTTGGAAGGTGTGTGTCCAAGTATATCTGGCGTAGAAGGAACACTGCATTTCAGAAAAAGAACATTATACCAACAGTAAAATATGGTGGTGGTAGTGTGATGGTCTGGGGCTGTTTTGCTGCTTCAGGACCTGGAAGACTTGCCGTGATAAAAGGAACTATGAATTCTGCTGTCTACCAAGAGATCCTGAAGGAGAATGTCCGACCATCTGTTCGTGTACTCAAGCTGAAACGAACTTGGGTTCTGCAGCAGGACAATGATCCTAAACACACCAGCAAGTCCACCACCGAATGGCTGAAGAAAAACAAAATGAAGACTTTGGAGTGGCCTAGCCAAAGTCCTGACCTGAATCCTATTGAGATGTTGTGGTATGACCTTAAAAAGGCCGCTCGAAAACCCTCTAATGTAACTGAATTAGGACAATTCTGCAAAGATGAGTGGGCCAAAATTCCTCCAGGACGCTGTAAAAGCCTCATTGCACGTTATCGCAAACGCTTGGTTGCAGTTGTTGCTGCTAAGGGTGGCCCAACCAGCTATTAGGTTTAGGGGGCAATCACTTTTTCACACAGGGCCATGATGGTTTGGATTTTTTTTCACCTTTAATAATAAACACCTTCATTTACAAATTGCATTTTGTGTTTACTTGTGTTGTCCTTGACTATTGTTTAAATTGGTTTGATGTTCTGAAACACTTAAGTGTGACAAACATGCAAAGGAACAGGAAATGAGGAAGGGGGCAAACACTTTTTCACACCACTGTACATGCTAGACCTTTAAGACAGAGCCCCCTTTACGATTGGCTGACTTGTCCGCTTGTAGGTGGGCCATCGGGGTAAATGTGGATAAACTGTTTGCATTTACTGTCCCCTGGATGCAAGAGTGAAGGGAGCCATAGAGTTTGTAGGTGGGGTACAGCATGGTGTGTGTGGCAATAACTCACACAGCCAGTTGCAATAACAAATGTATATTGAAGTAAGGCAGCCACAGTTCACAATAACCCGGTGGGACAGCTACCCACCTGAGCACACTCACAATTTCCAATAACGTGAACAAGTAGGTCTCAGCCAAACCGACAGCGTCTGAGAGGGAACGGGAGGTGGCCTGGCCATCTCGTGCCCAATCTGGAAGATATCCAGAGAAATGCCACCCTGCGCTTTCACTCTTCATCAGGAACCTTTCTCTAATGCTAGTACTTTCCCTTACAGACAGGGCACCTTTCCCTACTCTACCCACTCGTATAGAGTGCACCAAACCCAAGGGACAGGGTCTTAAATAGACTCTGCCACAATTAAAATGACCACCAGAGTCACATGGGTGGCCAGCATCCAATCGGATCGCTGCCCCAGTGACTCAGGAAACCATAAAGGAAACCTGTTCCTCGTGACTTCCTCTCCTTCTGCATTGCCACAGCAATTGAGCGCCACCTGAAGTAGAGACAGCAGACTGCACCTGCCTCAAAGCTTAATAGGCTGCTGGCAGCAGGAATGGATGGTGCACCTGTGCCCTCTGCCTACACCTAAACACAGGAGCCTCATGCATGTGGGCTAAATGCCCAGTGTGCAAGGGGCCTAATATTGGAATGAAGGTCTGTTTTAAAGTAGTTGTAAAGGATAAAATATATATTTTTTAAAATAACAAAGAACAGTATAACACAGTGCAGCCCCACAACCTCCTCTTCTGGGGTCCCCCACCGGTGCTCTTGGCTCCTGCTCTTCTCTGTGTGTCACTATGGTAAACTGCTTCCTATGGGTGTGCATGTGCGGGCTCGCTCCCCAGCCAGGGTGTGTGCGTCCATAGACACACACAACGTGACTTGGCCCTGCCCCGCTCTATGCTCAAAGGGTTTGATTGACCGAAGCAGGAGCCAATGGCTCTGTATTCTGCTCAAAGGATTTGACTGACAATGGCTTCTGCCTTTGTATCCTGTGAATGCAGGGAGAGAGGAATGAGCCACTACAGACGGGTTAAGTGGGGAGTGAGTGAGAATTTGGTGAGAAGGAGGGATGTGTGTGTGGGGTGGGGGGGGGGGCTATACAAATACTGGGGCATTTTTAACCTTAATGCAACTTCATGACTTTACAACCAATTTGAATATCAGAAAAATAAATAAAACTTTTTAAAAACGTTTCACACGTTAAAAACAATTACATGGGTGCTATTTGCCACTTGTATGTGAATATTGATACATTTGCATAGCAATATTTTTTTTTATTATTTATAAATCGACCCCATGGTATGCCAGTACATACTATAGCTAAAAAAAAGTTCAACTGTCTGTAGATGAAGTGGCAAATCAAAAGTACATTTTCAAAAATGTTTCCAATGTGTGTTCTATGACGTGTTGTATTCCAGTAGGAGATTATTCACGGTGATCACAAAATTATTGAAAAAGACTATCAGTCCCTTTTAACGTAATTCTCCTTTATTAGCGAGAAGCCTTGAAATCCTTTTAACGATAGCCAGCCTGGAGAGTTCCCCTGTGTTTTACAGCATGTACGCTTTAACTAAACCAAAGAAGATCTCAAAGTCTTGTTGAAAACAGCAAAACTCCAAATTTATGGCTTAGCTGGCGGTACGGCATAAAATGTGTATACATTTTATGGCGCGGTCCAGAGGTCTGGGACTGAGCTCCTCGCCACACTCCTGTTCCTGCGGTGGCGTTTATACAGCAGGACTGAGGGGTAGTAACACGAGTCCTCAGCGTTCGGTCCTCTGGGACACCTAATCTTTTGCGCTGTGTGCTTTGTGGCGCGGTACGTCAGTTGGTGTCCACACTGGATCCAGTAACAAAGCATGTTGGAATATTAAACAAAACATGGGGGGGGGGGGGGGGGGGTGGGACCGATGAACCGCAAGAAATAAAACAGCAGATCTTGTTAGGGATTTTTGAAGGAAAGAGAAAGCCAGACTTGTAAAACAGCAAATGTATTTTTGGTGGTTACACGTGTCACCTGAAGGACAAATCTTTTTTCCAGCTTCTCGGACTCATTGTATTGCTGTCGTAATTACACATCTGCCAGGCTAACTTTTATAGATGTATAAACCACACGTGCTCCTGATCTGCTGCTAAAGGAATGGCAGCTCTTTAAAGGGGTTTGGGTTTAATTACTTTACCATCCAGATTTTTTTGGATTTTTTTTTCTTTACAGCTGAACTTCAGTCATGTACAGGCTTTTTTTTTCTTGAATCTGCGGTAGTGTTGAAACACCAAAACAGAAAAACCGTTAAGTGAACAAAAAACGTGCATATGAACACACAATAAAAAGTGCACTTAAGGATGTGCTTTGTCCACCCCCCCGGAGGGTAGGACCTCTCCCTGATTCCATCGGGGTGCAAGGCTCCTGACAAGGACTTAGGGTACGACATGGTCCACCTAGCCAGAAGACCTGGTAGCCCCCTCTTGGCCAACCAAGGTCGACCACTAGGTCGAGGGGCTCTCTCTCGAAGACCTCCACCCATGCCGCATCCAAAATATTATCTTGTACTAGTAGAGATTTGCAGGAACATGTCCTGACAGTATACATGAATGTACAGACAGCGCTTGCTCAACCATGAACTATTGGATTATACCACAACTGCTATAGTGAATACTATAATAGTGTAACCAATCAATGTTCCAAAAGGCTACAAAGTTTCAAGTATACAAACATGCAAGCAAAAAAGTATTTCTGTGCAATAAAGTGCTCTGTTCCCAGGATGTTTACTTTGTGTCCACCACGTGCAAAGATGTAATCACTCTGCACTCACCAAATGTTGGTGACTCCCTTGCTATATAGTAAGGAAAGTCAACTAGGCTTGTAGGTGTTTCTGGGAGACCTATCTCACTATAATGTCTTCTGTTTGCTCTCACAGATCCAGATTTCCCTCCTATTGCAATCCCAGGGGTCCAAAACTTTTTTACGCAGTTAAAAAATTAATGGAGAGGAAGCCCCTCATAGTGTCATGTCTATACTTATAGACATTTACAAGATAAAAAACAATGATAGAAAATCATATAAAAAGTGCCACTATATGAAATAAAATGGCCGTCTGTGTACTTAGAGAGATGGACGCTGCCCGTTACCTGACATGCGTTCCATTCTCTGGGCTGGAAGTGATGGACGGGAGCAGCAACTTGACGCGTTTCGTCATTAGCAAGCAAAGTTATCAAAAGCAGTCCTGCCAGTATATGCACTTTAATGGCACCCACATGAGACAGACACAAGTATTTAAAAAAATATAACTGTCAAGCTTCGCTGCTGTCTGTTCTCCCGTTAGGAAGATTCACTCTATTTGTCCTGTTTACCGTTATCATCGACAGTGAAAGTAAAGAAAACACCAAATTTTGGGTTGACCAGAACAGTAATAGACAGGAAATCTTCCAATTGGGACAGTTCTGGTAACAATCTTTGGAGGAATTGGAGGAATTTCCTCTCACTTCCTGTTTTGGCAATAGGACAGGAAGTGAAGGGAAGTTTAACCACTTCAGAACCACGCTATAGCTGAAAGATGGCTACAGTGTGGCTCTGTTGTTCCAAGAGCACGCCCGTGGATGTCCTCCCAGAATCATGCCCTCACGCACCCCCCTGGGGCACACATCCGACACGCTCTGCGTTCGTGGCCCTTTACCATGTGATCAGCTGTGTCCAATCACAGCTGATCGCAATGTAAAAAGACTTGCTGGTTACAAGCACGAGGAAAGGAGAGACGTAACCGGCAAGCGTGACAGTGGACATGTACACAGATAATTAGGGCGCTGATCATCATTGCAGACCCATCAGTGCGAGATGCCAATCAATGCTGCCTGCCAGTGCCCATCAGTACCACATATCAGTACCTATCAGTGCCTCCTCATCAGTGCTGCCTATCAGTGCTGCCTATCAGTGCCCATCAGTGCCTCCTATCAGTGCCCATCAGTGCTGCATATCAGTTCCACCTCATCAGGACAGCCTATCAGTGCAGTCTCATCAGTGCACATCTGTGAAGGAGAAAAATTACTTATTTGCAAACTTTTATAACAGAAACTTAAAAAAAAGTTTTTTCTTTTGTATTTTTTCTTTCATTTCCTGTCTTTTTTAAATTATTTAGCATACAATAAAATACCCAGCAGTGATTAAATACCACCAAACGAAAGCTCTTCTTGTGTGAAAAAAATTAATTAGGGTACAGTGTTGCATGACCGCGCAATTGTCATTCAAAGTGCAACAGCGCTGAAAGCTGAAAATAGGCCTGGGCAGGAAAGGGGTGAAAATGGACAATATTGAAGTAGGTAAAGTGTAAGTGCACTTTGGAGTGGCAAGAAGAAAACTAAAAATTGAGTCAGTCAAATTTAAACAATAATTTCCAATAAAAGTTGGTGAGTTAGTGGCCACACATTGGCCATTTTCTACAACATCAGAGTTTCAGATGTTCCTCAAATCCAAAGCTACTCCTGACCATCTGCACGGTGAATACAACCTACTACAGCAAAACTGACAATTGCATAGGAAAAAATAAATAAATACATTGGCGGTAAATCACAGCTCCCGGCCGCTTACTTCTGTTTGTGAACAGGCCAGGCAGGAATTCCCTTCATCTATTCCAGACCCTTAACCTAGATCTTAATTGGGGACCCCACAAAAAAAAGTGCGTGTGGTTCCCCCTAAAAATACATACCAGATCTCTCTCCTTGATGATGGCCTGGTGTCAAGGAGAACCCCACATCTTTTTTTTTCTTGCACGGGGTACCTCTCTTGACATTCATACCATACTCTAATCAGACTTTTTCAGGTCTGGTATGAATTTGAAGGGGGAACCCGATGGAGAAAAATCTGAAAAATGAAAGCATGTGGTTCCTCCAAATTCCATACCAGACCCTTATTTAACCCCTTGACGCCAACAGTATGCAGTTATGTGGCCTCACTGGACTGGGCTTTTCTGCATATCTGTCTTTGCGCTAGAAGCACATTGCATAGTGCACTGCCAGCACAGAGTCCGGGGTCTCAGCGGGAGCCCCGGGTCCCATACTAACGATCAGGACTGGTTGCGGGTCACCTGATTGCTGTGGTAGCCTCTGATTGGCTATGACAGTGTTCAGTCACTGTGAAGTCCGCCCCTGTGTTTCTCTCACTGGATACAGAGGAAGGATACATTGTATCTCTCTCTCTCTCTCTCCTTACAGAGAGAGAGAGAGAGAGAGAGAGAGAGAGAGAGAGAGAGAGAGAGAGAGAAACAAACAACTGTGTAACAAAAAAATAGAATAATAAAAAATAAAATAAAAATATAATACCTAGAGCAAGATTTGATCTAGGTCAGTGCCAGGCATAGTGTTTGAATCAAGGAAGGGTCATGGTCAGTATATTTTGGATAGATTATTATTTTTTTAAATTAATCTCAGTGTGTTTTAGGTAAGATAAAAAAAAATGCAAAATGTGCGCCATTGTTTCTGGACTGTACTACGGGAACATACAACAGCTAACATACACATATGTGGTATAGCTGCAATCATCGGGAGCAGGAGAATTTATTTTGGGTTGTTTTTTGGTGGTAGGTTATGGTAGTAACAAGAAATATACAGCTACATTTAAGAACATTGGTTTATTTTATTATTTTGGGCCAGTTTTCCTTTGCTAATAAAAACAAAAAAAAAATCAGGAGATATCCTTAAGCATTTACAACCAAAATGAAAGCCCAATTCGTCCTGAATAAAACAAGGTATAATCCACCTGAATGCGCAAAGTAGTTGTGATGATATGTGCGGTTTTACTAACCTATGTCAAAGTTGCAAAATTGTGCTAAGGCATTAACATGTGTTTTACCTTTAGGCGCGAAGGGGTAAAGCATGCAGCATGGTAAGTCAGAAATGGAAGGCAAGGGTGAGCCTTCCCTCTTCTGATTCATACAAGGCTACATGCCTTCAACATGGGAGATAAATGAAACTGAGAGCTCCATCCCCAACAAAGCCCCCCCCCCCCCCACTCTGACAGGGTCATTAAACAAAAACAAAAAAGGCAAAAAAACCTAGAATGGGGCTCTTTAATTTGACAATTCTGTCTCAGCAAACCCAGACTTATGCCTTTTCATAGTGTGGTTTCCCTTTAAACAAGTTAGCTACCTGACACCTGCATTAAACATTTCTTTTTTACTATTCCTAAGATATACATTCTTAGCGTACAGGGTTATACAAGGGCAGCAAGAAGCTGATAAAAAATGTATAATACACTAAAGAGTTGTCTTTTTATTCCTAGAAACCTGTCACATTTACATTCATAGTCAATCTATACCAACAAAGGACATTTTTGATGGCTCAGATTTCAAGGAGTTTGTATATTTGACTTGCAATTAAGTCTCTTATTATTCATCCACATGTATTGTATTATTATTTTAGAAGGCTTTGATGGTTGGCATATGAAAAAAAAAAAATAAAAAAAAAATATATATATATATATATATATATATATATATATATATATATATATATATATATATATATATATATAAAAAAAGTTTTTCACGGTTCTACTTTTAAGATAGTACCAAAATAAAGTACAACATTTGAAATTCAAGGCAAATGGAACTTCAGGAATTCGAACATGCCTTAGTTTTAAAGGGATTTTTTTTATTGTAAAATATTTTCTCTTTTGTTATTATAATCAGAAAAAACAAAAACAAAAAACAAACATGCAAAATATATGTTTCTTGTTCAGTAAAATCTAATATTTAAAGTGGTTGTAAACCCTTACAACACACTTTGACCTACAGGTAAGCCTAGATTAAGGCTTACCTGTAGGTCCAAGAAATATCTCCTAAACCTACACGGTTTAGAAGATATTTGCCGAAAGACAGGCACCGCTGTCTACGGCGCATGCAGGCGCACTGAGCGCGCCGCAGTCAATGTGCGTGGGATTGACGTCATCTCCGCTTCGCCGAATGACAGCGGAGGAGCAGCGAGACCCACCGAGAAGATGGATGCGCCGGACTACAGGGGTCAGCAGTGACTTCGCTGGCTCCTGTGTCAGGTAAGTGACACATAATGGACTACTATGCGATGCACAGTAGTCCATTATGCTTTACCTTTGCAGGGAATGAAAGAGGAAGTAAACCCATCAGGGTTTACTTCCTCTTTAATTTAAATATTATGTGAATTTAAATCCAATCAGCACGTGGAGTAGTCAGGACACAGAGCTCTTATGCTGTAGAGAGGCTGTTTACGGTGCTCAATAGCTAAATCAGATGTTCACACACACAAGTAAATAAAGCAGATGAGTAACTCCTACACCTCCTATCCCTCCCTATCCAAAGCAGTAATTCCCCCCACCTCCCCACTCAGGACCTTCCTCTCCATTTTCCAGAGCAGAGACTTCTTATTCCCCACACAGTCCCAATAAATGTTTAGCGAGAGTCAGAGTGTCTAAATGGAGACAACTTCTGCTATACTCAGGCACACATGAATGAGTCCCCCACCCTCCCTCTTCAAAGCAGTGATTCTGTTCCCTCCCTCTCCAGAGAAGTGACTCTGCCACCTCTCTCCAAACAGTGCCATCACATACTGCAGTCAAAGGCATAGGGTCTAAATGGAGACATCTTCAGCTACAGTATCTCACAAAAGTGAGTACACCCCTCACATTTTTGTAAATATTTTATTATATATTTTCATATAACAAAGGGGGGGTTTCCACCCCTCCCTCTTCCTGCCCCCCCTTTTTTTACCTCCCTCCCTTCACTTTCACTTGTTTGCAATTTGTTCCTTCATTTCCAGAATGTCCTTGATTTCCGTGCCTACCCTAGGTATCGCCCCTTCCAGACCTGCCCCCCTCAGCTCCCGGCTGGGGTTATTTCCGGACTGCTTGCAGGGCCCTACTACCACACCAATAACACATCAAACCTCAGTAAGTAAGCCCTGCTTATGGAGGTCCTATACTCTACCCCTAACCTTGTCTTCCCATATATATTTTTTATTTTTCCTCTTACTTTTTAATAATTTCATTATACATATCACACGTGCTTGCTCCTGAGGAGTGGCAGTTAAGCCAAAAAATGTGTAGAGTTACTGGTTGCCATCTTTACCCATCCTATCAAGACTTTTTAAGCTATTATGCATTTTTTACCCCCACAGGTTCAGTGAGGCCATGCGTCCTGCAGGTAATTAACTTTTTGCTGCCATGTGCATCACACAAAGTCCCACCCTCCTTGTAAATATACTTTTTTCTCTGAATGCCAATCGGGTGGATACTCATGACCTTACCAGGTCATGATATCATTCAAAGTCCCTAGGGGTGGAAATACATGACCTTACCAGGCCATGGCTTCCTGAAAGCCCCTAATAGTCTCCCCCCCCAAAAAACGTAGCTTTACTGTTTAAATGTTTGTTTGTAACAGAACGCGATAGCTTGAGAAAGAGTGTGGTACACTCGAAAACCATTGCTCATGTATTGCTCAACACAAAAAAAATGTTAATTATATTGCACTTATTGGAATATAGAGCAAAGAGACTGATTGCAGCAAATCACGAATATTTCATCTCTTTCAATGAATTTGTAGCATAAAGATTTTATACATATTATGAAAGGCAAATAGGTTTTAAAGGTGATGAGGCCACATGGGCAAAGGATGATTATAGTCATTCTGGCATATTGTTATATCCATTAACTTTTCTTGTTACTGTATACCGGGTAGATCTACTGTCTGACAATTGATTACACCCCTATGTGTATTAAGTAAATTGTGCACTTTATATGTCTGACTTACATTTGATTATTTTTGCAACTTGTACCATCTCTATTGTTTGTATATATAATTCCACAAGGTAAGGTACTCCAACTCAATTATACCTCTATCAGGCTTTGGTATGATGCTTCACCGTGCCAGACTAGCAGTCTCCATCTGCTTCCCGGTAGATAATCATACGACAAGGTGGTAGTAAAAAAAAAAAGACTTTATTGAAAACAAGAAGTAAAATGTTCCGCTAGCATGGGTCGTGCTATGGAACATTTTACTCCTTGTTTTTAATAAAGATGATCTACTGTTTGATCAATAAAATCAATAACATCTACTGTTTGTAAACCATTTAACTTGAAATAATAAAAATGTATTGTTTTGATAAAAAAATATATATATATTTGTCTTTTAATTATTTTTCTTTTTTTAATACTATAATTGTATCAAAAGACACTTACAGTATTAAAAGGAAGCACACTACCATCTACAGGCTGCAGTGGCCTTTGCAAGCTGAAACCATTCTTTTGTCAATGACTTTTTAAATTATTAATGCCCTGTACACACGACCGGACTTTCCGGCAGAAAAGGTCCAACGGAATCATTCTATCGGACATTCTAATCGTGTGTGGGCTTCATCTGAACTTTTTCTTTATAAAATTCTGATGGACCTAGAAATAGAACATGCTTCAAATCTTTCCACCTGAACCAGTTCCTATTGAGAAAAGCGCTCGTATGCTGTATGCTGTTCCGACGGACCCAAAACGACGCAAGGGCAGCTATTGACTACTGGCTATTGAACTTCCTTTTTCTAGTCCCGCCGGACTTTCCGGCAGAAAAGGTCCAACGGAATCATTCTATCGGACATTCCAATCGTGTGTGGGCTTCATCTAACTTTTTCTTTATAAAATTCTGATGGACCTAGAAATAGAACATGCTTCAAATCTTCCGCCTGAGCCAGTTCCTATCGAGAAAACCGCTCGTATGCTGTATGCTGTTCCGACGGACCCAAAACGACGCAAGGGCAGCTATTGACTACTGGCTATTGAAGTTCCTTTTTCTAGTCCCGTCGTACGTCATCGCGTTCTAAACTATTGGACTTTGGTGTGTTCGTGTGCAGGCAAGTCCGTTTCGCGGAACTCCGTCGGAACTCCGTCGAAAAGTCCTTCGGAGTTCAGTCCGACGAGAAATCAGCTCGTGTGTACACGGCATTAATGCGGGATCTCTTTGCCATAACTAGTGTAGTAATTACATGGTTGGAAACTACTATAACTGGTTCTCAATCAATAGTGGAAACTGAAGCTGTCAGTGAAAGCCCGAAACTGAAGCTGACAAAATGTTGGCTGCTAGCTGTAAAGTGGTAACACTGGCAGTAGTATGGGGGAGAAATTCATGAATGCACACTGATTATGCTTTTTCCACTCAGTAACACCCACTACATTGTCTGAATGTTTAGCGTTGTGAATGGGAAATGGGGTCATGTCAGTGACTACAGTATTCCAACTCACAAAGCATTCTGCACATAGCAGTCGGTCACGGACACGCTCAGCTTTCCTTTATTGAGAAGTTACAGGTAATAAATACATTTCATAACATAGTTGGACAGACCTTATTATATATAGCAAAAACTTTTTGCTAACTAATATAAAATAATAATAATCATATATTATAATATCATTATATATATATATATATATATATATATATATATATATATATATATATATATATATATATATATATATATATATATATATATAGTGAGGAGTTAAGTTAACCTCGCTTTTTTCATCACATCTGCATGACTTGAATTGAGCATTTCCATGTTACAAGTTAATGACAGGGAAAACAGCTCCAAAGTTAAGCTTTCCTGCACCCCACCACAAGATCTAATTAGTTTAAGGAGGAGGAAACGGCCCACTCAGATGTGTTCCACTTCAGCAAACCTAAAGCCATTCAAAAGTTACAATTCTGCCACAGAGCCAGCCATTGTGCATGCTCACTGCACGAAAAGTCATTAAAAAAAATAAAAGGTTAAGAAACTTATTATTTGGATTGTTCATTAGGGTATAGACAAATGGGAAAAACCAGATCACAATTTATCTTTTGTTAAAAATGGATTGGTTGCTCGAGGTTATTGTGAATACATGTTGATAGCATAATTAGAATAAGCTGTATTTTACTTTTTACTTTTTTACTTTTTATATATAGCTATAATTTTGTTTAACCACTTGCTTACTGTGCACTTAAACCCCCCTCCTGCCCAGACCAATTTTCAGCTTTTGGCGCTGACGCACTTTGAATGACAATTGCGCGGTCATACAACACTGTACTCAAATAAAATGTTTATTATTTTTTTCCCACAAATAGAGCTTTTTTTCGTGGTATTTAATCAATGCTGGGATTTTTATTTCTTGCTAAACAAACAAAAAAAGTTGGAAAATTTTGAAAAAAAAAATCATGTTTAATAGTTTGTTATAAAATTTTGCAAACAGGTACTTTTTCAGCTTCATTGATATGTGCTGATGAGGCGGCACTAGTGGGCACTGATAGGCTGCACTGGTGGGCACTGATAGGCTGCACTGATGGGCACTAATAGGCACAGTTAAGGCAGCAATGATAGGCACAGATAAGGCGGCACTGATGGGGACAGATAAGTCGTTACTGATGGGCACAGATAAGGCGGCACTGATGGCCACTGATAAGATGGCACTGATAAGCCCAGATGGGTGGCATGGATGGGTGGCACAGATGGACATTGATCGGTACCACTGATAGATGGCACTGATAGATGGCACTGATAGGTGGCACTGTTGGGCACTGGTAGGTGACACTGATGAGCACTGGTAGGTGACACTGATGTGTAGCACTGTCCAGGCACTGATTGTGGGCACTGGTAGGTGGTACTGTGGGCACTGACAGGTGGCACTGTGGACACTGACAGATGGCGCTTGTGGGCACTGGTAGGCGGCACTTTTAGGGGGTCAAGGTGGGCACTGAGGGTCTGGACACATCGCAGTGAGCGGTACTGATGTATTACTACTAAAAGCCCAGCACACACCTGACCAATAAGTATGCTGGCTGCTCTCAAAATCAGGACACAGGACTAGGGATTCCATCCCACCTGGATCTCTGAGAAATCTCTGAGCTCCAGGTCCCAAAGTGGACTTCAGAAAACACTGAGAAAACTGAAAGGCCAGTTTCCTCTTCATGTTACATGCTCCCTGGAGCCCTTCAACCTGTCCGTTTGAGAATTCTGGGTCACATCCTCCATCTAGACCCTGGCAGGGCAAGGCTCTGCCACAATATATATATATATATATATATATATATATATATATATATATATATATATAAAATGGATGATTATCTGTGAACATCTGTTTTTTTTAAACAGATGAAAGCCTTATTTTTCATCAGTTAAAAAGCAGATCAGACGAAAAACAGATGTAAATGACGATGGTCTGTTTTTGCATGAAAAAATTGCTCCGGGACTCAAGTGGTTAAGGACTCTAGCTGGCAGAAGTAAAAAAACGGATGAAAACCTGATGTCAGACTTATGTAAAATGTATCCATTTTTTCTTTGAAAAAAAAGTGACTGAACTGATGAAACGAATGGTCCGCATGTGCAAAAGGTGCCTTATGGCCCTATACACGAGCGGACTTTTCAACATCCAAAGTCCGACGGACTGATTCCGTCAGACTATTTGATCGTGTGTGGGCTGCAACGGACTTTTGATTCACCAAAGTCTGACGGACTTTAGAATATGGAACATGCTTCAAATTTTTCCGACGGAACTCCGCCGGACCCGGTCCCTTCGAAAAATTCGCTCGTGTGTATGCTGTTCCGACGGACTAAAACCGACGCTAGGGCAGCTATTGGCTACTGGCTATGAACTTCCTTATTCGAGTCCAGTCGTACGTCATCACGTTCGAATCCGTCAGAGTTTAGTGTGATCGTGTGTGGCCAAGTCCGCTCAGCCGAAAAGTCCGTCAGAACTCTGTCGGAACTCCGGCAGAACTCCGGCAGAACTCCTTCGGAAGTCTGTCGGACATAAGTCCTCTCGTGTGTACGGGGCTTATGAATGGTCTGTTGCAAAGTGGGAAACTTTTCTGTTGTCAGATGAATCAAAATTTGACATTTGTGGAAACCATGGGCGCTGCATCCTCCGGACTAAAGAGGAGAGGGACCTTCTGGCTTGTTATCAACGCTCAGTTCAAAAGTCTGTATCTTTGATGGTATGGGGGTGCATTACTGCATATGGAATGATAATCTTGCACATCTGCAAAAGGCACCATCAATGCTGAAAGATATATCAGAGTTTTAGAGCAGCATATGCTCCCATACAGAAACATCTACTTGCATATCTCAGTAGGACAATGTTAAACCGTACACTGCATCTATGACAACACCATGACTTCATAGTAGAAGAGTCTGAGTGCTTAACTGGCCTGCCTACAGTCCAGACATTTCACCAACTCAAAATATTTGGTGCATCTTGAAAGCAAAATTACAACAAAAAAGACGCAGGACTGCTGAGCAGTTAGAATACTATATAAGGCAAGAATGAGACAACATTCCTCTCCCCAAACTCCAGCAACTGGTTTCCTCAGTTCCCAGATGTTTACATAGTGTTAAATGAAGAAGGGATGCTACACCATGGTAAACATGGCCTTGTCCCAACTCTTTTGAGAGGTGTTGCTGCCATTAATTTCAAAATTACAGTTTAACCACTTAAGGACTGCCCTACATACACATACTGCAGCATGGCGGCCCTTTAGCGCAAAATCACGTTTCTGTACATGATTTTTTTCTTCCAGGTCTGGGACAAGCGATGCTGGCGACCCGCTCCCACTGTGATCGGACACAGAGGGAGCCAATCAGTGGGTCCGGCTGACCAGATGACCGCCGGGACTCGCCGATCGTTCCTGAGGCAGACAGAACGGCGGTCTGCCCCAGTAAAAGTATGTAAGAAAGGCAGATGGTCGTTCTGTGACAGGAGAAAACAGACATCTTGTGTTTCTGCTATGCAGGTACACAGATCTCTGTCTTCTTACAGTACAAGCACCCCCATAGAGTTAGGAAGCACTCCCAGGGAACTCAGTTAACCCTTTGATTGCCCCTGATGTTAACCTTTTCCCTGCCAGTGTCATTAGTACATTGACAGTGCATATTATTTAGCACTGATCACTGTATTAGTGTCACTAGTCCCCAAAAAAGTGTCAAAAGTGCCACTTAGGCCGCGTACACACGGGCGGACTGTATGGCCTACTTAGTCCGTCGAAACACATTTCAGCGGACAGTCCGCTCATGTGTGGGCTTCAGCGGACTTTTTCAGCGTGCAGTCTGGCGTACTAAGTATTTCGGAATTTCCGTAATTCTGTCCGTCATACTTTGGTTTCAGCGGACAATCCGCTCGTCAGTAGGCTAGTTCGACGGACTAAGAATGGCGCATGCTCAGAAAGGATTTACACGGCGGAAGGGTGCATTGCTGTGTATTGGACTTCCTATTTCTAGTCCCGTCGTACGTGCTGTACACGTCATCGCGCAAGCTTTCGTCGGACTGTTTGGCTATCCGTGTGTGGTCAAGTCCGTTCATTCGAAAGTATGACGGACTGTCCGTCGGATTGTATGACGGACTAAGTAGGCCATACAGTCCGCCCGTGTGTACGCGGCCCTAGTGTCTGATTTGGAATGCAAAATTTGCAATGTCAGAGTCCCACTATAAGTAGCTGATCGCCACCATTACTAGTGAAAAAAAAATAGATAGCGGGCGGCTCCGCGGGTGGCCCACGGGCAGTCCGCGGCTCCGCGGGTGGTCCACGGGCGGCTCCGCGGGTGAGAGCTGGCGGTCCGCGGGCGGCCCGCGGGTAGTCCGCGGCTCCGCGGGTAGTCCGCGGGCGGCTCCGCGGGTGAGAGCGGGCAGTCCGCGGGGGGCTCCGCGGGTCCGCGGGTGATAGTGGGAGGCAGACGAGAGTGGCCCCGCTGGTGAGAGAGTGGGCGTGAGCGGGCTGGCCAATCAGGGAGCTGACGGGCGATGGAGCATAGAGATGACATCATCTCTCACCGCCCTCTCATCCCTGCAGTGCAGTTCCCCCCTCACTGTGCAGGCAGCCAGGAAGCAGAGAGATGACATTATCTCTCTGCTGCCTGACTGATAATCTGCTGCCTGACTCTGTGACACAGCAGGAAAGTGGCAGAGCAAGTGACAATCCATAATGTGTGGCAGGCGACGTGGCAAGTGACAACCCAGGACGTGGCAAGTGACAATCCGTAACGTGTGGCAGGTGACGTGGCAAGTGAAAATCCATGACGTGGCAAATGACAATCCATAATGTGTGGCAGGCAACGTGGCAAGTGACAACCCAGGACGTGGCAAGTGACAATCCGTAACGTGTGGCAGGTGACGTGGCAAGTGAAAATCCATGACGTGGCAAATGACAATCCATAATGTGTGGCAGGCAACGTGGCAAGTGACAACCAGGGACGTGGCAAGTGACAATCCGTAACGTGTGGCAGGTGACATGGCAAGTGACAACCTGGATGTGGCAAGTGACAATCCGTAACATGTGGCAAGTGACGTGGCAAGTGAAAATCCGTGACGTGACAAGTGACAATCCGTAATGTGTGGCAGGTGACGTGGCAAGTGACAATCCGTAATGTGTGGCAGGTGACGTGGCAAGTGACAACCCGAGACGTGGCAAGTGACAATCTAGGACATGGCAAGTGACAATCCGTAATGTGTGGCAGGTAATGTGGCAAGTGACAATCCGGGACTTGGCAAGTGGACAATCCGCAACATGTGGCAGGTGACATTCTGCAACTTGTGACAAGTGACAATCTGCATCTGGTGGCAGGCGACGTGGCAAGTGGACAATCTGCAATGTGTAGCAGGTGATGTGACAAGTGACAGTCCTTAATGTGTGGCAAGTGACAATCCAGGACGTGGCAAGTTACAATCCATAATGTGTGGCAAGTGACGTGGCAAGTGACAATCCAGGACGTGGCATGTGACAATCCATAATGTGTGGCAAGTGACAATCCAGGACGTGGCAAGTGACAATCCATAATGTGTGGCAGGTGACTTGGCAAGTGACAATCTGGGATGTGGCAAGTGGACAATCCGCAACATGTGGTAGGTGACATTCCGCAACGTTTGACAAGTTACAATCTGCATCTGGTGGCAGGCGATGATGGCAAGTGACACGCTCAGGGATCCCACTGATTTTGCATTATGGTGAGTTGAACTATTTCATTTTATATAACAGAACAGAAATTGGTTAAAAGGCCTGGAGGTCAGCAATGTGTTCCCTTCAGGGGCTGCATAGAGTATACTGCATACTTTGTTGTTCAAAATTAATATAAGCCATTGCCTGGGTACTGTGCCACATGGGTGTGGTAGTCTGTTGTTTAATGGCATTAGTTCATTTTTTTTGGTGGGGGGGGGGGGGGCCCATACAACATTTTGCTATGGGGCCCTGTGATTTCTAGTTACGCCCCTGCCAAGGACCTCTCCAAACAAGTAAGGGACAATGTTTTTGAATCAGAGTTAGGTTCTAAAAAATGTGCTCTGGTCTGATGAGACAAAAATTGAAATTTTTGGCCATCAAAGAAAATACTATGTCTGGCGCAAACCCAACACATCACATCACCCAAAGAACACCACCCCCACAGTGAAACATGGTGGTGGCAGCATCATGCTGTGGGGATGTTTTTCAGCAGTCGGGACTGGGAAACTGGTCAGAGTTGAGGGAAAGATGTATGGAGCTAAATACAGGGATATTCTTGAGGAAAACCTGTACCACTCTGTGTGTGATTTGAGGCTAGGACGGAGGTTCACCTTCCAGCAGGACAATGACCCCAAACACACTGCTAAAGCAACACTTGAGTGGTTTAAGTGGAAACATGTGTTGGAATGGCCTAGTCAAAGCCCAGACCTCCATCCAATAGAAAATCTGTGGTCGGACTTAAAGATTGCTGTTCACACACGCAAACCATCCAACCTGAAGGAGCTGGAGCAGTTTTGCAAGGAGGAACGGGCATAAATCCCAGTGGTAAGATGTGGCAAGCTAAGAGAGACTTATCCAAAGCGACTTGGAGCTGTGATAACCGCAAAAGGTGGCTCTTCAAAGTATTGACTTTAGGGGAGGTGAATAGTTATGCACATTGACTTTTCCTGTTATTTTTTTCTATTAGTTGTTTGCTTCACAATAATAATAAAAAACATCTTCAAAGTTTTGGGCATGTTCTGTAAATTAAATTATGCAAATCCTCAAACAATCCATGTTAATTCCATGTTGAAAGGCAACAAAACATGAAAAATGCCAAGGGCTGAATACTTTTGCAAAGCACTGTATTGGCCTAAATTGATGAAGAAAATAGATTTTTTACATTTTTATATTGGGTATGTTTTACAACAGAAAGTAAAAAACATAGTTTTTTTTTCAAAATTTTCTGTCTTTTTTTGTTTATAGCGCAAAAATAAAAACAGCAGAGGTAATCAAATACCACCAAAAGAAAGCTCCATTTGTGGGGGAAAAAAAGGACATCATTTTTTTTGGGGGGTACAGCATCGCATGACCACGCATTTGTCAGTTAAAATAACGCAGTGCCGTATAGCAAAAACATGGCCTGGTCATGAAGGGGGGTAAACCTTCTGGAGCTGAAGTGGTTAAATATTTGATATGTTTTCTTATTTTCTATTGTGAATAAAATATTGCATTCTGATTTTTTGTAGATTTTACACAGCATCCCAACTTTTTCGGAATTGGGGTTGTATATAGTAGATATTTTGTATAAATATTGTGACTAAGGATGAGCCGAACACCCCCCTGTTCGGTTCGCACCAGAACCAGCGAACAGACCTAAACTTCGTGTGAACTTTAGAACCCTATTAAAGTCTATGAAGTCTATAAAAAAAAGATTCCAGCAGTCCTAATCCACTCTTGCTATCCAGCGACAGATGATCATCCATGTCCCCTGGGGCAGGAGCCAGGTCCCCAAACACTTTTTAGGACAGTAACTTGCATATTAACCTTTAAAATTAGCACTTTAGATTTCTCCCATAGACTTGTATAGGGTGTTCCGGCTTTTCGAATTTGCTGCGAACAGCCCAAATTGTTCACTGTTCGCTGAACAGGCGAACAGGCAATGTTCGACTCGAACATGAGTTCGACTCGAACTCAAAGCTCATCCCTACTTGTGACAGTAGGAGATGCTGTTACTGCAAAGTTGGTAGTTTGGAGGACACAGGTTGTACACGCAAGACTGCAGAGCATATATGTGGACTGGAGAAGACTGCTTTCGTAGCTTTCTCCAGGTTTTGGTATTCCGTCATGGGGCTCTGTAGTTTGGAGATTCCGCAGTGTCTTGGGTGGGACAGGATCTCCAACCCTGTGTCCAGGTTTCGTAGATGACCAGCGGGGTGTGTGCTCAGGTGTAGCCCTTATAATGAGGATGTGGGAAGACCTTATGGCTCCCATTTGGAGACTGCTCCACACCAAGAGACAGGAGGGGCTTCAGGAGGCGGCCAGAACATGTGTGACTGCAAAAGGCCATGAAACGGCTTGAGGACTAAGGCCAGAGCGGAGCTGTGGGCGCTAAAGTAAAGCTGTCCACACTGAAGGATCCAGTGGTCTGTGTGACCAGGATAAAGAGCAGAAGTACTGCTACAGAGAGTCAGGTGGGCTAGCATTTTCCTTTGCGTGTATTCGTTGGAGAAGAACCCCTGTGTGGGAAACTGTTATGTTATGGACTTTTTTTTGGCCTTCTAATAAAAATGGCTACCATGCCCTAAAATATAGTTCCTGACTGGTTTGAATCACTGGCAAAAGCATCTACTATGAAAGCTAAACAAACCCCAACTTTACTATATATGAATATATATATGTGAAAAACAGTGCAGCGCTTAATGTGTAACACGTGACTGAATGTAGTGAAACAATAAATCAGGAAAAAAACTTTCAAAGATGATGTTTCCAAAAAGTAAAACATCAATGATAAACAATACACATGTGCATATTGTGCAATAAACAAAAAATGGGTTATTAAACCAAAAAAAGGGTAAAAAAAAAAACACTTTTAGAGGGACAAAAAATAATTCCCTTTCTCTTTTTCTTTTTTTGTACTGATTTTGTATTCAGTCTGGGTCTCATACACCATTTTCACTACTATTGTTTATATTTTTGTAGCAATGTTTGCTAGGTAGTTCATATGATTTTTATGTAAACTATATTTATGATAATAGAGTGATTGTAATGTTCTTTCTAAACCTGTTGGTTATGTCTCATCCATGTATTTCTTTAACTGGACTAAGGGTGATGGTGGGCAGCTAATGCTGTTTAGGCCCCCGCCTTAATATTATGGTTATTCTCCTCTCTCTCTTTTTATGGTAATTTATACGCATGTATTGCATACATATACATTTCGTATATTTTTTGAACCAAGTTACCCTTTTTGGGACATACACACAGTGAGACAGCCACCATTATTGTATTTGGCCATCTGTCAAACAAAGGTGATTTATCACAGAACTCATTGTTTGCTTTTTTCAGTGGTCACTTTTACTAGTCTATTGTATATTTGAGTCCCACCATTTAGTTATGATGGTACTCAAACTTTATTTGAATTAACTGGTCGTTGACCGTTTTTTCCCTTTTTCCTCTTTTTCATGTGTGGTAACCATTCCGAAGGGACTGGTCATTTGTGGGTTAATCCCATTAAGCACGGACGTTTTGGTCTGCACCTATGGCAGGGCTCCCTACCTCACCCATAGGCTATTTAAACCTTAAGCACGAGGGTGTGGGCGTACCCCTGATGACGTCAATCTGTGACGAAACGATCGTCGGGTAGATACGTCTACACCTCGTGCTAATTTTATCCGCTTTATTTTATATTTTTGCTAGCAATTTTTTTCGTTCAATTTTATACGACTCCATTGAGTCATTTGTATCTTTCAACGCCTATTTGGTTGGAAAATAAAGTACATATGTTTTAGACTTTATCACACGATTGGGCGCTTTTTTCCTTTTTCATCCATTTGGTGACACGCCAACATTTTTCGAACGGACCGGAACGGACGACGTTCAAGGAACACCCGAAGGTGTGGGTCATTCTTTACCTTCCTATCCGGAAAGGTGATTCGAGTCATCCATTCACACGAGGAGTGTCGGAGGAACGATCTTGTCCGATCCCAACACTTGGGGAGTTCGTATTTGCGCACACTAAAGGTGGTTCTGGTAAGCCTTTACTACTTACTTAAACTGTAGAGTGAAAGAATTTACGTGGTCAAGCACCTATACCAGTGACACCTGGGACCAATTTTAAAGCTTCATTCACGTTCAACTACAAAGTTCCATTCACGTTCCATCTAATGAACTTATATCTTCACATTTATGGGGCCTTGTAAATCACTTCATTTATCCAAAGCATGGGATTTGTTTTGATTTGTTTTTCAACTTTGTTGTTTGTTTTTTTCACTTAATCACAAGTTTGTGCTTCACAGCACTAAGCTGTAGTTTAACATAATTATTTTTTGTCCCTCTAAAAGTGTTTTTTTTGACCCTTTTTTTGGTTTAATAACCCATTTTTTGTTTATTGCACAATATGCACATGTGTATTGTTTATCATTGATGTTTTACTTTTTGGAAACATCATCTTTGAAAGTTTTTTTCCTGATTTATTGTTTCACTACATTCAGTCACGTGTTACACATTAAGCGCTGCACTGTTTTTCACATTTCTGTTAGTTGGACCTAGTATCTGTTTTTTTGTGCTCAGCTGCTATTTTCTTAATTGATTTTTCCCATATCAACTATTTCTTTACCAAGCGCAAGTTTCACTCCTTATGAATATATATATATATATATATATATATATATATATATATATATATATATATATATATTTTGTGTTCTGGGTTTGTCCCAAGCATGTTTGAATTTGCTTACTGTTGACCTACCCCCTACCTCCACTGGAAGTCTAATCCAATCATCAAGTGCTCTTCTGGTAAAATTAATAATTTCTAGGCTTAGTTTTGAACTTTTCTCATGCTATTTGAGGTCACGTCCCCGTGTTCATGATTTTATGTCCATATTGAAAACTCAGTATTCATCATTACACCCCGCACACAATCTGGACAATCAGAAACGTTGGATTGGCCTCTTTATTATAACGTGGCTGATGCTCATTTTCCTATGCCTTTTATCTGTTGTGTTAATAATTATTGTATTGTCCTTGTGAGGCTTGCTCAGAGATGACCTTTTGCTTCTAGGAAAATAATTTGAGATAAATTTAGATCGTTCCATCCATGCACTTCGCCTCAACAACCTAATGAATGTTTCAGGAGTTGCCAAGCTCGGAGGAGAGGGGGCTGGAAAATGCTCTTTCCTATTAGTTCACAATCAGCGCAAATTACAAATGTTCTCAGTTGGATATGGCACACCTCAAAACACGCCGGTTTTCGTTCTATGAATAAATAATTGTGATTTTGATGGAAATAGCTACATATAAATTGATAAAGTACGCTAAACACTACATTTTAGAATGTAACTCATGGCAACAGGTATAATCATTTAGTCGGTGGCTAATGCAATAGTGAAAAATCAGCAATCGCGTTAAACCTGAGCTCCGGGCAAACCGCTACATAAACAGAAATAAATACTGTAAATGGGAGCTGTTTTGCCTGCCAATGGATTTGTATTTCTGTTTATCCTGTTCTGAATTTTACACAACCTGTAAAAGGGACCACAAGGGATCCATGGTGTTAGGAGTTCAGGAAGTGATCTCCTGAATACTATATATATATATATATATATATATATATATATATATATATATATATATATATATGTAGTGGCAGCTCCTGAAGAGCACGCGCTATGCGGTTTTTCTAAAGTTAAAGTTGCCTAAACTGCAGTTTGGTTTGGGTGTAATTATCTAAATTGGGTCTCAGCATCAGTCTGACTGGACTATGAGATGTTCAGCCTGTCCACAGGGGGCACTGTCTCTTCTGTCAGGCATCCACAGCTTCCTCGTCTTCCCCGCCAACCTGATCTGCTTCCTGTCCTGACTGGCTAGGAGGAGAAGCCGAAAGACAATAGCAATTATTTATTCCCTAATGTCACAAGTGGGTGGGTTTGGGGCACAGTGCCCAACCTTTTTCAAGCCAATTAGAGCCTCAGGCTTTAATCACATGGCTTGAAAAACAAAAAAAAAATCATAGAAACCTATCAGTCCGACACCCTGCATGCATCCTCGCATGCAAACTAGGAGGGCGGTGCCCCTGCACCCCCAATGGACCAGCCACTCCTGGTAATGGATACCCCTACCTATGAAAAAAGTGAAAAGTAAATAAATACACAAACACAGCTTTATTAAAAAAAAAAAAAAAAAAAAGTCCTATCTTGTAGATCCATATCAGTCATGATTCCTGACACCCATCAAAAGAAAAACCCCAACAACCTTATTGTGATGTCCCCGCTCACTGAATGGCAGCTCCCCGAGATGTCATCACCAACATAAAGGGAAGGGGCCATATTTAGGCAATAATGTCCCCCCTCTATCCCCACTCTTTTTCTTACATGGTTGGGGATTCCAGGCCATGTAATCGAGTGAGCAGTGTAATGTCAATGGTTGCTAAGGATGGAATGGATGCGGGCACCCACTACTTCCCTAGAAACCACTGTCAGCAGGAAGCGGACACGTTTATCCACACTAAATGCCCTAAGTGAACGCTCAGCTCATCTCTAATTTTGCAGAATAGATCAATTTTAAAATGGAAATGATCTTTCATTCCATAAGAAATTCCATCTCTACAGATCAATTTTTCCATGTGGCATTGATTTATGAAAAAGCTTCCATACAAAAGCTTTCTATGATCTCTCTCTAATAAACAAACATTTGACTTGAAATAGCCCATTTCTTCTGACTGCTGTAAACAACACCAGAAAATGAGGACACTAACACATACAAGAATAGGCTACAGGGAAAAAAAAGAAGATTTCACAGGTAGGTATAGATGGTCACCATAACAGTGTAAACATGTTTTAATTCCATGTTAAGTCCTGGAATGAGCATGGTTACAGGATAAAATGAGTTACTAATTTTATTTCTGTATTTAATCACTAATCCTTTTTTTTTTTTTCTGGGGAAAAAAAAAAGAAAATTCTGTGCCTGACTACAGCCAAAATTAATTCTGCATTTCACTAAGATTAATTACTTTAATTATGGTGCATATGCAAATGAGAACATGGATTCAGCTGACCAGGAAAAATGATGTAGCTTAGCTACCATGGATGTTTGCAATTGGTATGATATGTAGTAGGTTGGGATGTACAAGGAAGGGGGCAGAGAAAAACACCTGGGGCAATAGCAGAAGTGTTTACCTCATAAACCAGTCAACTTTAATATCAAACTGGTTGCCTAATCTCAGAAACATGGAGCGTGGAAGAGGGGAGTTTTTCAAGAGCAAATGGCTCCTCAAGGCATGAGCTCCAGTTTTCTCCAGTTCTTAATCCTTCACTTTTCATAAATCAGAACCTTTAAGGAATCGCATGACTTTCTATGAGCAATGGTGCCAGGTTGAATAACTCCTTTTTTTAAATAAATGATTCCTACTGACTAAAGACAAACAAGCCACCTGGCAAAAATTCACCGTAGGTCCAAAGAAGCTCAGAAATACTGAAACATGATTGCGGAAATAAACGAAGAGTTTAGTGGGGTAAGCTGGTAGCTAAGAATTTGGTAAAGAAAGGAAAAAAGAATGGCTTTTGGAAAATTGGAATAACCTTTCAGCTGGATACAGCTTCATCCTACCGAACAGATAAGCCAGATGTAGAATGGACAGTAGGATGAATGATTGGAAGACTGGGGAAGGCTTTAAATGTGAGCTCCAGGATGATTATTAAATTCCATTATAAACTTCTATTCCCAATGTTCAAGCAAATCACCATAAATAAGATATATCAATCTCAGCATTTCTGAGAATTATTTTTAAAGTGACGTGAAGTCACTAGGGTAAGGTGACCAGATTTTTTAAATTAAATCCGGGGGACATATTTTTTTTTTTTACTAGTAATAGCGGCAATTAGCGACTCTCTGCCCGTCACCGCCGCTGCCCGCCTCACAGCCTGTCAAGCCTCACTCTCCGGGCCCCGGCTACTACTGGGTGGGGAGTGGAGGAAGGTCCCTCGGCCAGGGAAGGAGATGGGCAGGTGGCTGGCCGGAACTTGAGCCAAGGCAGAAGAACATGCGAGCAGGAACGGAACGGGCATGCACCCGAAACTGAAGAAATATTCTCTCCGCTCTGACCAGCACATGATCATCAGAAAGGGGACAGATAAGGAAAAAAATACACCCCACCCCCTAAGCTAGTAGGAGCAGCAGAGTGGGGGAGGTGTAATTCTGCACTGCCTGTCTTTGAAATTGCCCCAGCCCCTGTTCAAATGCAATCCGGGGACAAAAACGGGGACAGACTTGGTTCGGGGACAGCGTCCTCAATCCGGGGACTGTCCCCGGAAACCGGGGATGTCTAGTCACCCTCCACTAGGGTTTCCCATCATTTCACTAAAGCCTGGCTACCTGAAGGAGGGATCTTTTGTGTTTGATCCTTCACTGTCTTTTCCCCCCAGGATCTACTGTAGCTGCATTTCACAAAACTATGATTCTTATGAAATATAGTCAGAGCTGTGCATTATGAATAGGCAGGCAGCTCCTTACTTTCAAATAACTGCCCTCGTAGCCATGCAGAGCTGTCAGGAACACTGATGATTGTATATGATGTCCATCAACAGGTAAGAAGGTGCATAGGTGGGACAGACAGGGGAGCATCACAAAAAAGATCAACCAATCACAGGCACCTCTGATATAAGGATGTCAGCAGTTCCCTACATCAGTGGTCATCAACCCTGTCCTCAGGGCCCACTAACAGGCAAGGTTTGCAAGATAACTGAAATACATCACAGGTGATATGATTTTCTGCTCAGTGATTGCAGTATTCTAGTCTGCATCTCTCCAAGGTATTACATAAAACTTGTCCTGTTAGTGGGCCCTGAGGACAGGGTCGATGACTACTGCCCTACAAAGACTTTACAAGGGTATTCACATAACCAGTTGCCTGGCTGAAGGGGAAAGGATGGTGGGGATTGGTTTTAGGAACCGGGACATAGATTATGGAAGCCTTGTGGATGTCATCTTTCAACATGGTTTATTCAGGCATTGCTGGTGTTTTTCGAAAGATGTAAGGAGATTCCGTTACAGTAAAGGATTGCTGTTTAAGGGTCCAGGCACAGCGCAATGTGTGCATTGAGCACAGGTAAATGCAAGTGTGGCAACGTGCTTTGGCATGCTACCTTGTGATGCATTGCATTGCATTTTAACATGGACTTTTCTCTCCACTTCCTGGAAGATGCAAAGGGTCAATGGCCAAATTTGCACTGACCTGCTGTTTTTTTCATGTGCGATGATGCACAAAAAATAGGGCACGTTTTACACCACGTACCAGCATCCAATAGTGCAACACACTAGTGTGAACTACTGCCAATCACACCATATTTTTTTACTGGTCCTTGTGTTGGCAAGTGCTGCAAAAACTGTTCCAATCCATCGGGTGTAAATGGAACCTAAACAATATAATGAAAATTCTAACTGGAATTCAACATTTAGGCTGGGTTCACACTGCTGCGGGGGGAGATCCGGATGTGATTCGCACCGCAAATCACATCCGATCTCCGTAGCGATGCGAGTTCAGCCATACAGATAGTATGGCTGAATTCGCATCGCTCCCGCAGCAAACTCGCACGGGACCCTTTTTTTGGTCCGCAACAGAATCGGATCGCATGGGGGTTCACACCATGCGATCCGATTCCTGTGCGAGTCGGCAGATCGCACTGCGATATGCGGACGGATCTGGGGGTGTCATTAACATATCATTGACACTCCCAGCCGTCCGCATAGGGCAGTGTGAACTGCCGGCGGGAGTAATGCGATGCGGGAAAACGCCGCGGATTCGCGGCGTTCCCGCATCGCAGCGGTGTGAACCCGGCCTTAAGTGGAACTAACTCCTAAAAAAAAACTAGGAGGTAGAGCTTTTTGGTAGAAGAGGTTTTGTGTGTCTCCTCTTTCCTCTTCACCCTTTGCAGTGCAATGTACACACTCAGCCCACTCAGCACTGTAGTGCTAAAAATGCATCTAGGTGCTGTGGTGATCAAACCCATACCCAATGGCCAAAGAACGATCCCAAACCCAAAGAAGCAGCAGAGGTACTGTATGAGAGGGACAATAACAGAGACAATTAATCTGTCGGCGCTAAAGGAGGGCAAACCATATTTGCACAAGTTGGGAAATAGAAGTGCCGCTCAGGCACACTACAGTTCCTTTAAGCCATTTGGGGATAGGTTAGGGAGATGAAAGTGGGCAAAATAGAAAAGCTAGAGAGTGTAAGATGGCAAGGGTCAATGAGGATATAGTGATATAATGAAGACAAAGAATAAAATTATAGCAGATAAAAAATTAAGTATATCTATTTTATTATTACATTTTTTAATATTTTTATTTTACAAGTTTTATATAGTGCCAACAGTTTTAGCATCGCTTTACAATTTAACGGGGGACAGTACAATTACAACATAGTTCAACACAGAAGGAACAGGAGGGCCCTGCTCATGCAGCTTACAATCTAAGGGGAGGGGGAGCTGGTACAAAAGGTAATAGCTGCAGGGGGTGATCTGATGGAGGTGACTCAAGTACAGTTTTTTTAGGTGGAGGTGGGATAGGCTTCCCTGAATAAAAGAGTTTTAAAGGATCGCCTAAATGTGGACAGGGTAGGAGCTGACCGGACATACTGGGGTAGGGTGTTCCAGAGGATGGGATAGATTCTGGAAAGGTCCTGGAGGAGAGCATGGGAGGAGGTATCAAGGGTGCTAGAGAACAAGATGTGGAACAAGATAGGGTGGAGCGGAGAGGACAATTTTGGCGATTTCTGCAGATGAGGTTGGTTATGATATATTAGGTTAACCAACCAATGCCTGAGGTCTAATTTCGCCTTACTTTATTCCTCTCCTTCTTCCCAAACCAACAACACTTCCATTCTTTCCCCCCACCCCATCACCGGAAGCTGAAGCCACCACTATTTTTTAAAATTCTCTAAATCAGTGTTTTTCAACTTTTAATCAATCAAGGCACCCTTTAAAATTCTGCACAATCTCAAGGCACTCCATTTCTAAAATGTAAAAAATGTAACTAATAGTTTTACATATGGCAGAAACATCCACACACATCCAGAGTGCCGGTGTAATGGTGCACAATGAAATCCTATGGCTTTGTGTAACTAAAAGGCAGGCTTGATTCATACAATTTTTGGTAAATTTTTAGGAATTTCACCAAGGCAGCCCTAAAGAAACCTGAAGGCACCCCAGGATGCCTGGGCACCCTGGTAGAAAAAGGCTGCTCTAAATGCATACCCTAAAAACCATGACCAGTTCAGTAATATATTGGTATCTTCCACTTCTCGTCCACTGGTCCTTCCTCCTGGAGTCCTGGACTCGTGTAATGATTTGCGAATGCAACTCTGTTCAGGAGTACTATAAGCTTGGCTTGATGATGTGCCCCTCAGGGGCCATGTTCATGACAGCCTGGGCTTACCGAAAGTGGGTTGGAAGATGCTGGGTGTCATTCAACTGTAATGACGCGTACACACGACCGGACTTTCCGGCAGAATAGGTCCGACTGAATCATTCCGTCGGATAGTCCGATCGTGTGTGGGATTATCTAACCGTTTTTCTTTAAAAAATTCAGACGGACCTAGAAATAGAACATGTTTCAAATCTGTCCGACGGACTCATTCCCTATCGGGAAAACTATTTGTCTGTATGCCAAATACGACGCAAGGTCAGCTATTGTTAACTGGCTATTGAACTTCCTTTTCTAGTCCCATCGTACGTCATCACGTTCAAAACAAATTGACTTTCAAACGGACTTTAGTCCGTTCGTGTGTGGACAAGTTTGTTTGTTCGGAAGTCCATCATAAGTCTGTCGGGAAGACCATCGGACCTTTTCTGCCGGAAAGTCTGGTCGTGTGTACGCGGCATAAGAGGACCAGCACTGAATCGGAAAGCAGTAAGTCTGTGGTGGACAATGCTGGAGAAGAGGTGAGTATTGCAGCCACAGCTGCCTTTGTTATACTTTACACTTCTAGATGGCTGCTTTTTAAAAATGCTGTCAAATTGTGGAGTTGGCCTTTAAGATCATATATGGGTGTTGGAGACAGTTGTGATGTAACTGTAATACTTGTTGCACAATTTTCTACTACTTCATATCCCACTGACGGAAGGTATAGTTATGAAATTACAATATTCCAAGCACAGAATACAATAAGAAGCTAGCCATATAGTTCTTACAGCATTCAAAGAAATTCTATCAAGCTCGGAGGAAAATGTAGAAATAAACACAAATCCTAACCTTAATTCCTCATAATGCAAAAAACAAAACAAAATAAAGTCTAGTTAATTCAAGGGTTATTGGACTCATTTTATACTATACCCCCATCAAATCATTCCCCGGCATCCATTACCTTCTATCACCACCCCCTCCCTTTAGAATGTAAGCTCTACGAGCCGGGCTCTCCTGTCCCTCCTGTATTAAACTGTACTGTAATTGTGTTTTCCCCCCTCTACATTGTAAAGCGCTGCATAAACTATTGGCGCTATATAAATCGTGTATAAAAATAATAATAATAATAATATATAATTGACCCAACTAAAAACTTGGCCCAAACTTCCTTCAGACAAATTATCTGCCGGTGATGAATGGAAAACTCCTCTCTCAGTTTGATGGCGTGTTTCAAGCCATACATAATAATAAGTAATTTTGCATTGCGCTGCCTCCATAGCCAGGTCATATTTTGCCCCGGGTAAGCGCGTTAATCAAGCTTGTCTATATGAGATATTATCTCAATAAAAGGCCTCGCTCAGGAATAAAGTGCTCATGAGTCCAGCTTAGATTTGTGGCAGGTGTTCCGACGATACAAATGATTCACCAGGCTGCAAACATCTGGAAAGCAAAGCAATTAGCACGTTGGAGCGTGCTCACCTTCCTAGCCTATCAATTATTTATTGCCGTGGCGTAATATCAAAAGTTTTGGTCCAGTGTGGGACCTTCATCAGGATTAATGAATCTTGGAAAGTTTCTGCGGAGGATTTAAATAGGCTACTCCAGATAAAAGGAATATAAAAGTGTTTTGTAACAGCTATAACGGTGACTGCATTCCTGTGAAGATTTTATCTTATGTGCAGACAGTATATTATGAACCGTTGTTTTAACTTGAAGAGGGTGCCACTAGCCAGGAATCTTTGGGGGGTACAACCTCACCCCCTGAAATATTTCCACCCCTGAGGAGCTTTAGTTTTCTTTTTTGTTTTTTTTTTCTTGTTAGCTGCAATCAGCAAAGCTTATATCCCTGCTGTTTGGAGACCTCTAGCTCTGACTCAGCAGTGGTTGCATTGGACCTCTGCAGTGAGACCAGCTTTGAAATTAAACCTTTATAATCCCTGCTACAGTATTTAGCAGTTAAAAAAAAAAAGAGTACTATATTTATTATCATATATGCTAGCCATTCTCAACCAAGGTTCTGTAAAAAAAAAGAAAAAAATCCCAGAGGAAGTCACGAGAGTGACGAAACCGGTAGGAGGAGCTTGATCGGCTGACACAGGAGGCACTAGGAAGTGTTACAGAGCAGGCACAGAACAGGGGGAACGCCATGAAACCGGGGCTGCAGAACCAGGCCACAGGTGACTATCACCCCTCAGCACTATAGCACTTTAAAGCCGTTTTTATTTATTGGAAATGTGAGCTGTATGTATGTGGAGTTGCTAGGGGGTTCCTGGAAATGTGCCTTATTGACCTACCATTTGACGATGTCTGCATAGTTCAATGCAACTTAGCAGAGCCAGTGGCTTGACACCAATGATCTTTTTGCTATCTATAAGGGTAGTATTATAACCACCAGTGTAAGCCCTTGTACACGCGGTCGGAGAATCCGTCGGAATGTGTCCTATCGGACCGTGTTGTCGGATAATCCAACTGTGTGTGGTATGCATCGGACTGATTCCGTCGGAATATCCGTCGGACCCAATTTTCCAACTTGTTGGAAATATTTTCCGACCAACTGGTTCTATCGGACATACTCCGATCATGTGTAGAGAATTTTGATCGGACCAAGTGCCACGCATGCTCAGATCAAATTCCTACATCAAAGCTATTGGCTACTAGCCTGAACGTAGTCCCATCATAACGAAATTACGTCATCACGTTCTGAATGATCGGATTTTTCAACAACTTAGTCCGACCGTGTGTGCAACAGTTTCGGACAAGATCCGACGGACAAAATCCGACGGATTTGGTTGTCGAAATCTCCGACCGTGTGTACAGGGGTTAAGGGGGGAAGCATTCTTCCCACTGACCACCAATGTAAGAGGCATTTTTTTCCCGCTAACCCCCAAATGAAGTTGTTTTAGTAGAGATTCCCTGAGACCTGAAAAATAGTTCAAAGGTTCCTCTGGGGTAAAAAGGTTGAGAAAGGGTGGTATGTGCAGTCTGACTGCATTACAGTAATAAATAGTGAAGATTAATCTGGGTTTTAATAGTTCTCAATAATGAAGATAGACATTACTACTCTAAGCATGCTGGCAAGCTTTCCAGAACATTTACAAAAGGCCAGTGCTTTAGCAGATCAACATTTAGGTATGCTGGATTGTTAAAACTGGCAGATTTCAATATTATCCATTCCACATGCACGCTATTCACTAGGAGTATTTTAAAAAAAAAAAAAGAGAGTTTCCTTTAGTCCCGTTCATCCAGGGAGAATCTGAATTGCAGAAAAGAATTTCTGGAGATGCAGAAAAGGGTTTTGAAAGTTGTGCTGAAATGGAGAGCAGAGGCAGCTTAAAAAGTGACTTTTATCTGACAGCCCATCAATCAAATTTCAGACTCTTCAAAGTGTCTTTCAGAGACGTGTCCCAGTTTGGACTCCACTGTCTGGACGTCCTCTGCACTTGTCTATGGGCGATTTGCAGCCTGACTGCCAATGGCCCAATAGCATCTCTTGAAATAGGTCATAATTGAATGCATCAATTCAGAATAGGAGAGTATAACTGTATGACCTTGATTCTATCCTCACCGCTAGATAGCCATTATTGCTAAAGTAGACAATGAACTGCCATTTATATTCATCAACATATTCAGAACTATAGTTTGGTAATAGACAGTCCTGTAACTATGTGTGATTGGGCCCCACAGCAAAACCATTAAGGGGCCATCCTGTATCTCTAAAACAAATGTAGTGATACACAATACATTAATTCTCAACCACTGTTTAGTGGAAACCTAGGGGTCCTCCAGTAGTCGCTGGGGGTTCCTTGAGCAGGGATTACCAGGAGGCTTCTGCCTGATGGTACCCCACAGTTACTGGGCCAATATCACTTTTCTAGGGACATTCTTTCTACTGACCACTAATGGAAGGGAGCCCCTTCCAACCCCACTGACCACCAAGATAAAGGGGCACATTTTCACGGACCACCAACATATTGGGGCTAAAAATGATCAAGTTTGTGTGTCAAATGCTCTAGGTACACTAGCTTTCTTATTGTATAGGCATTTAAAGTGGTTGTAAACCCTTACAAACCACTTTGACCTAGCGGTAAGCCTAGATTGAGGCTTACCTTTAAGCCCAAGAAATATCTCCTAAACCTACACGGTTTAGGAGATATTTACTAAAAGACAGTCACTGCTGTCTACGGCGCATGCGCCGTAGACAGCGGCGCGCAGGCGCACTATCGCCATTAGCAGCATGCCGCTGCTAACGGCGATATGCCGTTAGTAGCGGCTCCCGTGTGCATGCGCAGGAGTGATGTCATGCTTTACCTTTGCAAGGAGACAAAGAGGAAGTAAACCCATCAGGGTTTACTTCCGCTTTAATATTTTTGCAACTTAATGATCATGCTGTGACCTGTAAATATAATTATTTTTAACAAGGGTTCCCTGAGACCTGAGCAAGCAGCAGCACAAGCAGCCAAGCAGGTCATGTGCTGAAAAGGATCAAGCTGATAGGAGGAGAAAGCAAAGTGACAGAAAGATGGGTTCTTCACTGTGCTGCTTCTGCTTTCACTGTCCAATCACAGGATGGGTAGGGTCCAGGGAGACCTGGCTTAGAGGAAGTGGGTTGAATAATGTTGGCCATAAGGACATTTTGTAGAGAAAAATAAATACTGCTAGGGAAATCTCTGGATTGAAAATTAATATTGCAACAAAAGCTGGTTCAATGCTATTGCTAAATCTTGGTGTAGCCAGACAACTCTGGAACCCCCTGTGGACCCCATACTAGACTTACCGGACTGCTATGGCTATAGATATATCCCTGGTGACATATATTAAAGTGGACCACAAAGTTTGTTCAGCTTTTAACATACAGCCAAGTATTAGGCCAGCAGTGTATGGGAGCGAAAGGCAGAAAAAACATACCTACAAGCCATGAAGAGCAGGTCCTAGCAGAGGGATAGGTGTATACATAAAACTTCACATTCTTTTTGGTGTCAAAAGCCATCCCAAGAACTAATGTATTGAACTTCTACAAAGATGGACAAAACTAAACCTACTTTTTCTAGATTAAGTAAGTTCACAACTCTTCCCTTATGTGTCTGCCTGTATGATAAATTAAGGGTCCATGTTGCACTGCGTTGCGTCAAGGCAGAATATCCATTTTAATTGGTTGCCTAATCCACCAAAATGCACCATAAAATGAGCATGTGCTATTTTCTCCACCACAGTGCTTTGCAAATCTGTTGGCAAAGTGTATTGGGGTGCAATTCAGAATCAACGGCACCGCATCGTGCCAAAGTGAATAACACACATTACTGCAGCACGGGGCCTTAAAGCATTCAATGTCCTGGCATGAATACTGCAGCTAAGGAGAAGAAGACCATAACCATGTGTGAGCTCAAATACCATGCGATATGGAGCTTACATGGAGGCAGGAAGCATGTCACAGTTCAGTATAAGTGGGTTGGAGGGGGAGTTAGGATTTTAAGTTACTCTATCTCTTTAAATTTGTAGCCAGACAACCTTTTTCAAGCAACAACACACACTACACGAAGAGGCTTTGAAAACATGCTCACCAGACATCCACTGTAAAATCTGTAAACAAAAAACATCCACATCTCTGCCCTAAAGTACACCACCAACTAAAAATATCACTCAAACTGTCCACTTCATTCCTCCCAATACCTCCTGCTCCCGAGCTCCCTTGTTCCTTCCTCCATGTTCTTCTCCTGGACATCTCCAGAGCCTCTCCTGTCCCCTGGAACAGCAAAGCAATCTATAACCCTTCCCCTAACTACACTGCCAACCGCATCTCAAAATATCACCCAACGATGTTGTCCTAAACGCAGACCAGTGATTCTAGCTCCCACTCTCTCGCATTCATTGGCGCTTTCTTCCAACCTATTCAAAAGGGGCTCTTTGATCTCTCCACTGAAACCTCTGACTCACATTTTTCATAATGGGGATTTTCCTCCGGGGGAAAATATAGAAGCTTTTAAATGGTGGACGGATAAGGGGTTATACAGAATCGGTCACTTCTTTTCTCCTTCCGGCCCCCTTTCTTTATCACATTGCCAAAAGAAACTGAATATGCCTGATTCGGAAATGTTCAGATTTACACAAATTTCACACTTTTTGAATTCCATTTGGACTTCAAAACCTCTTCCTCCTTTTATAACGCAATATGAGCAATGGTGTGCGCAGGTCACGGACCAGAGGGGGGGCATTTCCCTGATTTACGCGGCTCTCATGGGGAAGAACAACAAACCTCCCTACGCTCTCGCGTGGGAAGCTGATTTGAACAGCTCCTGGGATCTGAAACAGTGGTTCAGGGCCTCGATGAGAGCTCACAAAGGTATACTTAATATCTCGCTAATAGAGGCAGGTATCAAAGTACTGTTTCGTTGGTACTATGTTCCTTCCAGGCTGGCAAGAATTTTTCCGGGTTCCTCACCAGGGTGTTTCAGAGGATGTGAGCTGGGAGGAGATATGTTTCATATCTGGTGGTCCTGTCCACGCATCCGTTCCTTCTGGAGGAAAGTGTTTCGTACAGTTAGTACAATTACGGGGACCGCTGTACTTCCGCACCCCAGTTTAGCCTTACTTAATCTTTCCATCCCGGCGTTGTCCAAACATTTACAGCAATTAGCGTTTTTTGTTTTCCTTGGGGCTAAAATTACGTTAGCTAAGGCCTGGAAGAAACATACAGTTTCGTACAAGATGTTCAGATCCAAGGTAACATGGATTATGGTGCAAGAACAAATAGTGGCCAAGTGGCATGACAAAACGGAAAGATTCCAGTTGATCTGGGAACCTTGGGCGACATTGTGTAATATCTCTCTTATTCCAGGAGTGCAGCCGGGTGCTTTGTCTTCTAGGACAGGTAACATTTGATTAAGCTTTTTACATTGCCTTTCTTTCCCCCCCCCGTTTTTGTTTCCCTTTTTCTCACGTTTTCTCTCTTCTCTTCTTCTCCACCTCCCTTGGTGTTTTGGGATGGGCCCCAATTGGGGTCCTAAGGGAAATGGCAGTGAAGTTGTAGGCCGGTCTTGGCCCGATATATTTTTTTGGGGTATTCCAGGTTTCTGAACTTTGTTGAGATGAGTGGGGGGGTATCCTGGTCTTTGTGGGCGGGCCCAGCCCTTGGGTTGCAGCTTGATCCCGTTTGGGGCACCAGGGGGTCTGTGGCTCGTGTGCTTTGATTAGACATAACACCCCACGGGGGCATAATTGCTTAGGATGGGTACAAGATAATACTAATGTTTTTACAATGCACTTCCTGTTGGCTTTATTGTTTAATTTGTCAATATTCTGATCTAGTGACATATATGTCTAGCTCTGCTTAGCCTATGTATGAGTGGATTTAGCTTGTATTGTATTGAGGAGTATTTTCTCTATTTTTTTTTTTTTGTGTTGTTCTGTTCAGATGCAAATCTTCAATAAACATTATTAAATTTAAAAAAAAAAAAAAAAAAAAAAAAAAAAAAAAAAAAAAAAAAATATCACCCAACCTGTCCTCCTCATTCCTCTCAGACCTTTATCTCCCTTGCCACCTCCTCCCATGCTCTTCTCGAAGACTTTTTGGAAAGTAAAAATACTGCATACAATGAGCAATGCTAATCAGATATCCACTGTAAAATCTGTAAGAAAGCCATCCACATATCTGCCCCAAGCTACGTCGTCAGCTCAAAATAAATTTCATACCGTACTCCTCCCAAGACCTCCTGCTCCCTAGCTCCCTTGTTCCTTCTTCCATGTTCTCCTTTAGGACATCTCCAGAGCCTCTTCCATTTTCTGGAACAATAAAACCATCTACAACTCTTCCCCTAACTACATTGCAAACCACATCTTAAAATATCACCCAACCTGTCCTCTTTATTGCTCTAAAGAACTCTAGGTCCATTATCACCTCCTCCCATGCTCTCCTCAGAGACTTCTTGGAAAGCAAAGCTACTGCATACAATGAGCAATGCTAACCAGACATCCACTGTAAAGTCTGTAAGAAAGCCATCCACATATCTGCCTCAAGCTTTGACACCAACTCAAAATATCACTTAAACTGTCTACTTTACTCCTTCCAAGACCTTCTGCTCCCTAACTCCCTTGTTCCTTCTTCCATGTTCTCCTCCAGGACATCTCCAGAGCCTCTTCCATTGTCTGGAACAACAGAACCATCCACAACTCTGCCCCCAGGTACATCACCATCCTCATCTCAAAATGTCACCCAAACTGTCCTCTTCCCTCCTCCCAACACCTCCTTGCTCCTTCTCCCATGCTCTTCTCTAGGACATCTCTAAAGTCTTTCCCATCCTCTGGAAAAGGGGTCTCCAAACTATGGCCCTCCAGTTGTTTAGGAACTACAATTCCCATCATGTCTGTGAGTTTTACAATGCCTCATGAGACATGTAGTTCCGCAACATCTGGAGGGTCGTAGTTTGGAGTTCCTTGCTCTGGAACATCCCTACCCCAATCTGCCCAGCTATCCCCCACTCTATCCACCAGAAAACTCACTTCTTCAGTGAAGCCTATCCCACCTCTACCTAACAACTGAACTTTTACTTTCTCAATTAACTCATCCCCACATAAGTATTACCTTTCGTATCACTTGCCCTTCTTTTTTTTAGATTGTAAGCTCTGACGAACAGGGCCTTCCTAAATCTCTTGATTTGAGTTGTATTGTTACTGTATTGTCTCATTTTATTTACAAAGTGCTGCTTTTGGTGCTTTATAGATCCTGTATAATATTAACTAGAGCAGACAATGGTATCCTGATTACCTTCCTTGAATCTGACAATTTTGGCTCAGATTCCACTGCCGTCAATGTTGTCCCGAACGTTATACAAAAACTTTTCACAAGCAGGCCTGCATAGCTATAGATGGCCGAAATCTGGATAATCAGCTTTTCTGCCAAACTAAGCACAAAAGGCAGACACAGATAAGCAGCTTGTCTCATGGCTTATTTATTGAGGATTTATTACTGACCCTTCTGATAAAGCCATGAAGCCTCCATCAGCTCAATGTCTTTCTCACTTCCTATTATTTGTTACACGCCATCTTATTTTTTTTTCCACCCGCACAAGGTGGAAGTGTCATCAACCTTGGGATACAAGTTCAAAAGAAAAAAAAAAAAGAGATCACTTTCATTAAGTGTGCAGATCAGAGGAAAATGAGATCAATTATCACACCTTTTTATTCTAATTAACCAAACAGGCAGGGCATTACTCCATATACCCTATCAGTTTCCTCCATTCGACCTTCACTCAGTAGCCTTGTCGTTTAGCAAGGAGCCATTGAACAAGAAAGGTTTAAATCACCTCGCATGACGCTGTAGACAGCCACAGTGCCAGGTTTCTGAGTAGTCAGAGGACAAATGCAATAAATTAGAAACAAAAATCAATTAAAAAAAAAAAAAGATTCACATCCAATATCCCGGAGTGATATATAGCCACCGAAGGTTTTCTCTGCAGTCGGATTTCCAGAGAAAATAGCAAAAACATAAATTATTTTTTTTTAAAACTCTTATTTTCCATTGCTGTACTGCCACTAATGATTTGACTGAAGCCGCTGACAGCTCTGCATTCAATATAATAAATTTACAACCAATCAAAAAATACCATGCTGGGTTTTAATGCATCTATCACGGTTTTAAGACGCTGTCACGCTGATGACACAACAATATTTATGATTGCTCTGATAAAAATAAAACTTTTAAGTGTCAGTCTCAAAACTTCTCACCAGGACTGAAAAGATTTTTTTTTTTTTTTTTGCTTTCTTTTTATGCTTGTTTATTTTGGTGGGATTTTGTGAGCTTACATGCTGTCAAATAAAAGGGGACATGTATACAACCCAGGAAGGAAAATGGCAATTTTCTGTGCTAAGAAAACACAATTTGGCTAATTATTTACCATGCAAAACAGTAAGGAGTGCTCTGTGGGGCATTACAAATATAATGACCTTCAGAAATAATATACAGACTTCTAGAAAAACACGCAAGATACAAACAAGTCTGGATTTTGAGCCAGGTTTTATAAAAGCCTTTCCAACTATATATATATATATATATATATATATATATATATATATATATATATATATATATATATATATGAAAAAATTATAAATATTTTATTATATCTTTTCATGTGATAACACTGAAGAGATTACACTTTGCTACAATGCTAAAAACAAATGTGCTGTCCCCTCAAAATAACAACATACAGCCATTAATGTCTAAATCGCTGGCAACAAAAGTGAGTACACCCCTAAGTAAAAATGTTCAAATTGGGCCCAATTATCCATTTTCCCACACCAGTGTTATATGACTCGTTAGTGTTACAAGGTCTCGGGTGTGTTAAATTTGGTGTTATCACTCTCACTCTCTCATACTGGTCAATGGAAGTTCAATATGGCACCTCATGGTAAAGAACTCTCTGAGGATCTGAAAAAAAAAATTGTTGCTCTACATATAGATGGCCTAGGCTATAAGAAGATTGTCAAGACCCTGAAACTGAGCTGAAAAACGGTGGCCAAGACCATACAGCGGTTTAACGGGACAGGTTCCACTCAGAACAGGCCTCGCCATGGTCAACCAAAGAAGTTGAGTGCACGTGCTCAGTGTCATATTTAGAGGTTGTCTTTGGGAAATAGACATATGAGAGCTGCCAGCATTGCTGCAGCGGTTGAAGGGGTGGGGGGTCAGCCTGTCAGTGCTCAGACCATACGCCGCACACTGCATCAAATTGGTCTGCATGGCTGTCGTCCCAGAAGGAAGCCTCTTCTAAAGATGATGCACAAGAAAGTCCGCAAACAGTTTGCTGAAGACAAGCAGAATAAGGACATGGATTACTGGAACCATGTCCTGTGGTCTAATGAGACCAAGATAAACTTATTTGGTTCAGATGGTGACAAGCGTGTGTGGCGGAAACCAGGTGAAGAGTACAAAGACAAGTGTGTCTTGCCTACAGTCAAGCATGGTGGTGGGGGTGTCATGGTCTGGGGCTGCATGAGTGCTGCCTGCACTGGAGAGCTACAGATCATTGAGAGAATCATGAATACCAACATGTACTGTGACATGCTGAAGCAGAGTATAATCCCCTGCCTTCGGAGACTGGGCCTCAGGGCAGTATTACAACATAATAACGACCCAAAACACACCTCCAAGACAACCACTGCCTTGCTAAAGAAGCTGGCGGTAAAGGTGATGGACTGGCCAAGCATGTCTCCAGACCTAAACCCTATTGAGTATCTGTGGAGCATCCTCAAATGGAAGGTGGAGGAGTGCAAGGTCTCTAACATCCACCAGCTCTGTGATGTCATCATGGAGGAGTGGAAGAGGACTCCAGTGGCAACCTGTGAAGCTCTGGTGAACTCAATACCCAAGAGGGTTAAGGCAGTGCTGGAAAATAATGGTGGCCACACAAAATATTGACACTTCAGGCCCAATTTGTCAATTTCACTTAGGGGTGTACTCACTTTTTTTGCCAGTGATGTAGACATTAATGGCTGTGTGTTGAGTTATTTTACACAGTAGAGAATTGAGCTTGGAGCAATGGCTCCAATGCATAACATTATAAGAAGATGTACTTTTTAATGACTTCTTTTTTTCTTCTTCTTTTGATTATTATCAGGGCTTTTTTTCAAAGAAAATAGGTGCAAGACCCCCCCCCCCCCCTTCCAAGTCACCCCTTGTCTCCATCCTCTACTCACCTCTGAGCACCAGCCCCTACCTTCAACCCCTACCCAGCCCCAAGGACCACCTTGTTTAGAGAATTCGGAGCCAAGCATAATTTTGTAGTACTAAGCAATTTGTATGGAGTTTGTTAATGATAACAGGAAAAGCAACAAAATACATCCCCCAGCAACAACAGATCTCCCCCAAAGAACTAAAGACCACTGCATCAAAATACTACTCCAGTACCAACAGATCCACCCCAGCAGCCAGCATCAATTGACTGTCCAGCAGCCAGCAACAACTGACCCCTCCTCAACAATAAATCTCTCCCAGCTACAATTGCTTCCCCCTCCCCCGCCAAAATAGATTCCCTCAGCAACAATAGACCCCCCCCCCCCCTCCAGAAATAATAAAAGCCCCAGCAACAATAGTCCCCCCATGGCAAAATACCCCCTAAGTAACAATAGTAACAAAATACCCCCCAAGTAACAGCCAGCAACCACAGACCCCTCCTGCAGAAAGCAACAATAGACCCCTTCCTCAACAATAGATATCTCCTAGCAACAATAGACCTCCCCTACAACAACAGATCCCCACCGCAACAATACAACCTTCAGCACACCCTACCACACCTTGCCATTGCATGCATTCAGTGTTGAAAGAGCCAATCATCTGCATTCCCGTTGAAAAAAAAAACCTTGATTAATATTATTATTATTATTTTTAATTTATATTACTACTCATAATAATAATTATTCTATTGTTACCATTTTTATTTATTTAATACTTTAATTGTATCAGACAATTACAATGTTAAACAGAAGCACACTGCCGTAGCTTTTGCAAGCTGAAACTATTTGTTCTCAATGAATGTTCAACTCATATGTGATCTCTTTGCCATAGCTGATGTAGAAATTACATGAGTTGCTAATCTTCTACACTAATATTGTTAAACCCCTGCTATTGCTATCTCTGTCTTAGCTGAAGGCACAAAGACAGGTATCCCATCCAACAATGATAAATAAATGGCAAAGAATAGTGCAGCTCTATTTAAATGAACTTATATAGTGCAATGCTTACTTAATCTTAAAACCTCTGTTGATGTGCTATACCCAATTGATAGACCCAAATCTATAACGTGCTCAGTGCAACAAATAGTCATTGATCATGTGTCTCCAACTAAATTCTGGAATTTTTTTTACCCAAATACAGATATAAAATGTATGCTAAATAATAATAAATAATAATGTATAATAAATTATTATTATTAATAATAATAATAATAATACTAATACTACTACTACTAATAATAATAATAATATAATAACAATAATAATAGTAATAATAATAATAATAATAATAAATAATCAATATAAAATGTATATATAAATATATAAAATGATACTGATTTCATGATGGTCTAACTCTCATACCCACAGCTGAACCTGACACATATTTATCCAGAAGGCTGACCCTAATGGTCCTTCTTCATAAGCTAAAATACCTCCCAGATTTGTAACCAATAGCACGTTTCCTAAATATCAGGAGATAGGCGGACAGGTTCTCAATCACATGATTGCTTTGATAGCCTGTGATTGGCTAGTGATCAGTCACTGTACAGTCTGCCCTTGTTGTTTCTCCTCTTGGATGGAGAAGAAGATACAATGTATCCTTTTCTCCTTGCTAGAAGAGAGGATTTTAAAAGGAAAAAAAAAATGTGTAAAAATAAATAATTATATAAACATAAAATAGCTAAATTATGGTTTGATTTAGGTCAGTGTGAGGATTCGGATCAATGTTAGTATCAGAGGTCATGGTCAACAGTCAGATTCAGTGTGCTATAGGTAGGATTTAAATGAAAGCATTTTATAGTTAGTGTCAGTGTCAGTGTGTTTTTGGTAGAATAAAAAAAAAAAAAGTGAAATGGACGCTATTGATTCTTGGCCCTAATACTGTATGGGTATGAACATCAAATACTGAAGCATATACATATGTGATATCCCCCTGCGACCATCAGGAGAATTTGTTTTGGGTTGTTCTTTGGCGGTAGGTTACAGGAGTAGCATGAAATAGACAGCTACATTTCCAATTTTTTATTTATTTTTTACCTTTTTTGGGACAGTTTTCTTTTGATAATAAAAAAAATCGGAAGATTTCCATTATTGATGAGCACCAAATTAAATTCCAATTTGCCCTAAAACTACGCAGTGTAATTCACCTGGACATACTAAGTAGTTGGACTGATATGTACAGTTTTACTAACAGATGCCAAAGTTGCAAAACTGGGTTCAGGCATTAGGATTTGCTTTACCCTCTGCCATAAAGGGGTTAAAACAAAGGTGGTCATCTCAAGTCCTTTACCTCTGCTGTAGTCACCATCTTATATGTTAGTAGCAATGTGAACTTGTCTTATTGCCTATAGTGGCCACTGGCCAACCTGTCCTATAGTGGTCAACCTGTGGCCTGGGGCTGCATGTGGCCCTTTGACACTCTTTATGCAGCCCTCATGGCCTCTGCAGACACTAATCAGTTTTCCTATGGCCCTATTATAGCCATGATTTCTAGCATGTAATACATCTTCAGTCTATGACTGTCTCCTGAAGTACGTCCCTGGTTTCCAACAGCTCCTATAGCATGTTCACAGCCTCTGACCCTCTTTTGTATCATGTACACAGTGTCTGACCATCTCCTGTATTTCATCCACAGTCTCTGACCATCTCTTGTATCATGTCCACAGTCTCTGACCATCTCTTGTATCATGTCCACAGTCTCTGACCATCTCTTGTATCATGTCCACAGTCTCTGACCATCTCTTGTATCATGTCCACAGTCTCTGACCATCTCTTGTATCATGTCCACAGTCTCTGACCATCTCTTGTATCATGTCCACAGTCTCTGACCATGTCTTGTATCATGTCCACAGTCTCTGACCATCTCTTGTATCATGTCCACGGTCTCTGACCATCTCTTGTATTATGTCCACAGTCTCTGACCATCTCCTGTAGTATGTCTGCAGTCTCTGACCATCTCCTGTAGTATGTCTGCAGTCTCTGACCATCTCCTATATTATGTTCACAGTATCAGACTATCTCTTGTATCATGTCCTCAGTACCAGACCATCTCCTGTATTATGCCCAAGGTCTCTGACCATCTCTTGTGTCATGTCTGCAGTCTCTGACCATCTCTTGTATCACGTCCACAGTCTCTGACCACCGCCTGTATTACACCCACAGTATATGACCATCACCTATATTATGTCCACAGTATCTGACCATCTCTTGTATCATGTCTGCAGTCTCTGACCATCTCTTGTATCACATCCACAGTCTCTGACCACCTCCTGTATTGCACCCACAGTATATGACCATCACCTGTATTATGGCCACAGTCTCTGACTATATCCTGTTGTGTGCATGTTATCTCTGGGACTGAATAATCACTGAATTTTATGTGCAGCCCAATGATGATGTGGGGGGGGGGGGGCTGCACTTGCCCCCCCCCCCCCATATCAAGAAAGTTGACCACCACTGGCCTATAGGCTCCCAGACTGCTGTGCATGCTGCTGGCTATAGGACAAACAAATGGCCACAGCCCCCACCTATAACTGGCCTTTGCAGCAAGGAGCACATGGAAGTGCAAATGTGTGCAAACTAAACCCCTGTTATTTAACGCATACTGTTAAACAGGGTAATTTGGTTGGTTGCAGACTGGTTGGTAAGTTGAGCTGGGAATTGTCTTTGGTTTTCTCTGACTTTACAAGAATAGGGAAGAGAGGCAGAGATTCCTATTGGCTGCACGGGAACGAAAGCACAGGGACAATTTCATGTGGTTCGGGTTCACAATCTTGGATTGAAGTGTTGGGGTTCTGGGTCAGATTTAAAGTGGCCCTAAACCTCAGACATGAAATATGAACAAAACACATCCCTCTATAATGTTTACTTGTCTCAGTCCAGAGCACTAAGTGTCATTTCTGCTTCTTTCCTCTGCTATCAGCATGGATCTCTTCTGACAAGTTTTCCTAGAGGGAAAAAATGGTGACAGGGGGGAGACCTCCAGCACACAGCCTGTGATTGATAGCCTCAGCTCTCTTTTTGTGTTTTGTGTGAAATGGGGGGAAGGGGGAGGGGCGTTGTACCTTCACTCCAATCAGCTCTCAGAGCTCTCCTCACTGAGCTCTCCAGAATATAATTCCAGCTCTCCACCCCCTTTTTCTGACAGCTTGGACAAGCTTTATAAATTCTGGACCTTAAACGGATGTAGAGAAGAGAAGTCACACAGGTACAACTTATGTAGGAGGTTTTGTTTCATCTCTGTGTATTACCTGAGGCCAGTCACTCACTGGGTGTGTGTAACCACGTATCGCTAATAATTGATTTTTGCAGAATGTGCAGCTGATGCATTTTATTTTAAATAGTTTTGTATCTTTTACTCAGCTCTCCCACTCATTTTTATTTTCAATTATTAAATAAAAAAAATAAAAAAACGCAATTAAATAGAGACAGATTTTCAGAGGCCCACGTGGACAAGCATTTCTTCCACTGCAGAAGGCAGCGATCAGTTACCTTACCAGGAAAGACAAAGCATAAACAGTAAGACTCACCATATGCATATGACAGATGGTGGCCTAGGAAAGAAATAAAATATAACTTCTGTTTTAAAATATCCTCAGAACAGAACACCTAAAGAGAGCCAGAATGACAAGATAGAAGACGTACAATCACATATGTCAAATGAAACAACCCTATATTTGTAGATGAGTTTAAAAATGGCTATAGCTGAACCTGGGACACAAATTGCCTTCATTTAATCATATTACATAGCAGGTGAGGTCAAAAAAAGATAGAAGTCCAACCTATATGTGTGATTATAGGTCAGTATTACATTGTATATCCCTGTATGTTGCGGTCGTTCAGCTGCTTATCTAATAGTTTCTTGAAACTATCAATGCCTCCCGCTGAGACCACCGCCTGTGGAAGGGAATTCCACATCCTTGATGCTCTTACAGTAAAGAACCCTCTACGTAGTTTAAGGTTAAACCTCTTTTCTTCAAATTTTTATGAGTGGCCACGAGTCTTGTTAAACTCCCTTCTGCAAAAAAGTTTTATCCCTATTGTGGGGTCACCAGTACGGTATTTGTATATTGAAATCATATCCCCTCTCAAGCATCTCTTCTCCAGAGAGAATAAGTTCAGTGCTCACAACCTTTCCTCATAACTAATACCCTCCAGACCCTTTATTGCCCTTCTTTGTACTCGCTCCATTTCCAGTGCATCCTTCCTGAGGACTGGTGCCCAGAACTGGACGGCATACTCCAGGTGCGGCCGGACCAGAGTCTTGTAGAGCGGGAGAATTATCGTTTTATCTCTGGAGTTGATCCCCTTTTTAATGCCAATATTCAGTTTGCTTTGCTAGCAGCAGCTTGGCATTGCATGTCATTGCTGAGCCTATCATAGTGTATAGATTGCATTCATATTTTTACATTTTTCTACATTGAACCTTCTTTGCCATGTAGTTGCCCACCCCATTAATTTGTTCAGATCTTCTTGCAAGGTTTCCACATCCTGCGGACAAGTTATTGCCCTGCTTAGCTTAGTATCGTCCACAAATACAGCCTCAATTGCCACAGAGGATATACTGTAAATCCACCTTTGAAAACCCATATATCAATTTTTAAGTGCAGCAGTGATGATGTCACTGTGTTGTACATGGCCTGTGCAGAGAACAGAGCTGTGGGAGGGGCCCAGCAGGCTCCACCAACTAAAGCTCTGTTTGTGGGGGGGGAAAAATGCTAAAAATGTAATTTGGGTACAGTGTTGCATGACCGCGCAATTGTCAAAGTGCGACAGCGATGAAAACGTGAAAATTGGCCTGGGCAGGAAGGGGGTGAAAATGCCCTGTATTGAAGTGGTTAATTCTCTGGCCCGAAACAATTAATTTTTTTTTTTTTTTTTTTAAGAAAGAGGTCAGCTATGACCTGGGTTCCTTTTAGAAGCGCATGTTGGTCATGATGGGCATATGTCTGTCTCGGGGCCGCTGAATGCTGATAATTCATTATAAGATGGGTTCTTACACCTATTGCAGTTAGAGAATTTTACTTTGCATTTGGTTTTCTTTTCTTTTCCTTTTTTTTTTATTTTTTTAAGCATCCCACTCACAAAATCTATTCCAGCGTGTTTGCACCTGTTAAAATAAAAAACACCAGCTTATTGATGTTTTTGCCAATTCTTACTGAGAACATTCGTGCATTCAGTAAGGACTCTTATGGCAATTAGACCCGGTTATTTTAGGAACACCTATCACTTGGAGAAAGTTATCTAAAGTTGTACTTCTTGCCTGGGGGTGCTGAGTCTGAGCAATGTCACATTGGGGGGGGGGGGGGGATCCTTTACAAACTGCCAAGACTGGTGGGTAAGTCAGCACTAATAAAGTACTATACTCACATATTAAAAAAAATATATACAGGACAAATATAGTTTAAGAAGAACTCACACTGGGAGTAAAGAAATCTTACAATCATACATTCATTTAATGCATAGTGACCCCCTTTGTCACCCAACACTTCTTTCCACAGGGGGACGAGGCTGAATTACCTGCAGTGAATTGATCACTGATAACCCTCCACATCCTTGCCAATCATTGGAGGACTGATATCTAATAGGGTGCCCTATTGGAGGAAACTGGTGCAAGGCGCTCCCTTGGATTCCCCCCACCCCCCCCTCTCCTAGCTAGAAGTGGATTACAAATGTAAAAAAATATTGAAAATGGCTTTGTAAAATCACAATAATATCTTTCGGCTTATATGAGATTTAGTGATTGGGTTTTCTACTCTCCTGTTTAAAGAGCATATAAAAATTACTTAAACCACTTAAGCCCCGGAACCATTTTGCAGCTAAAGGACCAAGCCCCTTTTTGCGATTCGGCACTGCGCCGCTTTAACTGACAATTGCGCGGTCGTGCAACGTGGCTCCCAAACAAAATTGGCGTCCTTTTTTTCCCCCACAAATAGAGCTTTCTTTTGGTGGTATTTGATCACCTCTGCCCGTTTTTTATTTTTTTTCGCTATAAACAAAAATAGAGCTTCAATTTTCGGAAAGAAATGCTATATTTTTTTACTTTTTGCTATAATAAATATCCTCCAAAAATATATAAAAAAACATTTTTTTTCCCCAGGTTAGACTGATACGTATTCTTCTACATATTTTTGGTAAAAAAAAAATCGCAATAAGCGTTTATTGAGTGGTTTGAGCAAAAGTTATAGCGTCTACAAAATAGGGGATAGTTTTATGACATTTTTATTAATAATTTTTTTTTTTTACTAGTAATGGCAGCGATCTGCAATTTTTATTGTGACTGCGACATTATGGTGGACACGTCGGATACTTTTGACACATTTACACATTTTTGGGACCATTGGCATTAATACAGCGATCAGTGCGATTAAAAATGCACTGATTACTGTAAAAATTTCACTGGCAGTGAAGGGGTTAACCACTAGGGGGCGGGGAGGGGTTATGTGTGACGTGCATGTTTTTTTACTGTAGGGGGCGTGGCTTGGCATGTGACGTCACTGATCATCTTTCCCTACAACAGGGAACAGACGATCGGTGACATCCTCACTAGGAAGCACGAGGAGAGGTTTGCTTACACTTACCTCTCCTCGTTCTTCAGCTCTGTGATCTGATCGCGGGACACCAGCGGTGATTGGGTCCGTGGGTACCGCGGCCACGGTCACGGAGCTCAGAACCGAGTCGCGAGTGCGCCGGCGGCCGTGCGTGCATGACCCACGGCTGGGCACTTAAAGGGCTACGTGCTTGTGCCCAGCCATGCCATTCTGCCGACGTATATCGGCGTGAGGGGGTCCTTAAGCGGTTAATGAATTAAAAAAAAAAAAAGTTAGCCCAAATTTTTTTTTTTTTAGTGTGAAAGATTTTACGCTGCAATAATTTTTTTTATTCTAAGCAAAAAAATTGTGTTTCTCATTTTGGTCAGAATAATGCAGCTCTAATATTATTTATTCTAGGAAAAACTAAAAAATATTGCGTTTTTCTTTTAAAATTGGTGCTCTTTTTTTGTTTATAGCGGAAAAAAAAAATGCAGGGGTGATCAAATACCACCATAAGAAAGCTCTATTTGTGGGGAAAAAAAAAGGACATAAATTTTGTTTGGAGAAAAAAGTACCCCCCAAGAAAGTATGAGGGACTTTGTAGGCAACAAGGAAAAAGATATAGACACATGAAAAACAAAAAAACATAAACTCATCATGAACAAGGGCAGAGAAATTGGAGCGCCCATTTCTCTGTCCTTGTTCATGATGACACATGAATTACCACGCACTAACGATTCATGATCGCTACTTGTTGTTTTTATCAATTATACTTTTGCTGATGTTTGCACCTTAATAATTTTATATTTTCTATAAATAAATATCATTTATATCATTTTTGTTTATATCCTTTTTCCTTGTTGCCTACAAAGTCCCTCATACTTTCTTTGGGGGGTATTTTTTTTCTTTATACTTACTCTGGGATTGGCAACCTACTAACCCCTATTGGTGGATTTATACTTTAATCAATTTTGTTTAGGTGCAGCTTCGCATGGCCGCGCAATTGTCAGTTAAAGCGACGCAGTGCTGAATCGCAAAAAGTGCTCTGGTCAAGAAGGGGGTAAAATCTTCGGGGCTGAAGTGGTTAAAGCAACAAGGGCAGAGGATTTAATAGATGGAAAGATAAAAAAAAAATGACCGAAGTTCCACTTTAAAACAAGTTTGGACTTTAACCACTTGCCGCCCGCCCATTGTCAAATGACGGCGTCAAAGTGGTTTCAAAATCCTGACTGGGCGTCATAGGACGTCCTCAGGATTTTGAGCCGCTGCGCGCCCCCGGGGGCGTGAATCGTGGCGATCGTTGTTGCGGGGTGTCAGTCTGACACCCTGCAACTACGATCTCGGTAAAGAGTCTCGGACGGAGACTCTTTACCACGTGATCAGCCATGTCCAATCACGGCTGATCACAGAGTAATTGGAAGAGCCGGTGATCGGCTTTTCCTCACTCGCGTCTGTCAGACGTGAGTAGAGGAGAGCCGTTCGGCTGCTCCTCTGACGGGGGGGGGGTCTGTGCTGACCGATTATCAGCGCAGCCCCCCAAGGATGCCCACACTGGACCACCAGGGATGCCACCAGACCACCAGGGATGCCCAGCACCAGGTATGCCACCCTAAACCACCAGGGATGCCAGTCAGTGCCCACAATGGATGCCAATCAGTGGTTAGCATGCATTATTGTTTGGCACTGATTGGCATCCATCAGTACAAAACAATATAATACAATGTCGCCTATCAGTGCCCATCCGTGCCACCTATCAGTGCCCATCCATGCCACCTATCAGTGCCCATCCATGCAGCCTATCAGTGCCCATCCATGCCCATCTGTGCCGCCTATCCATGCCCATCCGTGCCACCTATCAGTGCCCATCCATGCCACCTATCAGTGCCCATCCATGCCGCCTATCAGTGCCCATCCATGCCCATCTGTGCCGCCTATCCATGCCCATCTGTGCCGCCTATCCATGCTCATTCATGCTGCCTATCAATGCAAATCTGTGCCAGCTATCAGTGCCAATTTGTACCACCTATCAGTGTCCATTGCTGTCGCCCATCAGTGCCACCTATCAGTGCCACATATCAGTGCCCATCAATGGCACCTCATCAGTGCCACTTCATTGGTGCCACCTCATCAGTGCCTATCAGTGCCACCTTATCAGTGCCCGTCAGTGCAGCCCCATCAGTACCCATCAGTGAAGGAGAAAACGTACTTATTTACATAGTTTTGAAACTGAAACTAAAAAAAAAACATATTTTGTTTCAAAATTTTCGGTCTTTTTTTATTTGTTTAGCAAAAAATAAAAACCGTAGAGGTGATCAAATACCACCAAAAGAAATCTCTATTTGTGGGAAAAAAAATGATAAAAATTTAATTTGGGTACAGTGTAGCATGACCGCGCAATTGTCATTCAAATTGCGACAGCGCTGAAAGCTCAAAATTGGTCTGGGCAAGAAGGTGTTTAAGTGCCCTGTATTGAAGTGGTTAAACAAGAGAGTAGAAAACCCCAATCACTACATCTCATATAAGCCTAAAAAATATTATTGTGATTTTTTAAAAGCCATTTTCAATATTTTTTTTTTTTACGTTTGTAGCTTTCAGTACAGAACAGCTGGTGGGTTACAGAGCAAACTGGTTTTGCAATAAACGGGTACAGTCTTTTAATTGGCTTCCTCTCAAACTGACCCCAGCACTGCGCGAGTTGTCAGCACTACATCAAAGGATAAAATAAATAGAAATGCAACTTTTTTTATTTTTTATTTTTTATTATTTGGTTATTGAATTCCCAGGTCAGTACCTCCACTTCAAGGCTTTCACGGAACAAAAGCAAACCAGACTCTTTTCAGCAAAACAAAAATCCAGCCACTTCCACGTCAGGAAAAAAGCTACTATTTAATGTTGTAATTGCTACATTTATCCTAAGATTTGCTGTTAATTGTCCATTGATGCATTTTCAAATATTTAATACTGAGGAAAGGAGAGTGCCTAAATAACCCGCTATCAATAATAGCTTGAAAGACGCTTCGAGCGTTTAAAACCGGCATTTTTTATTTTTTTTTCTATCGATTATACTCCTGCTGCTTTCTGCAAATTATTTAACAATCTTGACTGTTGAGGGATCTGAAAATGCACTTTCAATCGGGATGCCAGACTGTCAGATTTAGCACAAAAGGGGGAGAAAAAAAAATAGGAAAATACGATACAAAGGAAAGAAAAAGAAATGAAAAAAAAAATAAAAAATCATAGATTTGTCAGATTGTTGGGACAATGAAAAAGGTCCTGTAAAATAAATCTGTGCCACCTTCAAATATTCGCTCATAAGTGATTTGATTAACCTTTCTGTGAACAGTGATCATTGATGCCTGAATGCCCAGCAGCATCAATGTGCCATGATTACCAACAACTGCATGACCAATTTTCAGACTTATTTTTATCTATTTTTAAAGTATAACTAAAGGCAACCTTTTTTTTTTTTTTTTTTTTTTTTTAGTTTTGGATGGAGCGGAGTAGGATTAGAACCCATGTCAGTTTTTTGTTTGCGGTCTGTGTCTTCGTTAGGGAGATCCCCCCTCTCTATTTGTCCTGTTTAGACCCCTTTCACACTGCCACGCCCATAGCATCGGCGGTAAAACGCTGTCAGCGCCGTTTTACCGTCGGATTTGCAGAGCATTTCGGCCGCTAGCGGGGCGCTTTTACCCCCGCTAGTGGCTGAGAAAGAGTTAAAACCACCTGCAATACACCGCAATAGCGGCGTTTTGCCGACGGTATTGCAGCGCTGCCCCATTGATTTCAATGGGGAGCAGCGGTGGAGGAGCGGTAAACACACCGCTCCTTCACCGCTCCAAAGAAGCTGCTGGCAGGACTTTTCCTGATGTCCTGCCAACGCACCGCTCCGGTTTGAAAGCCCTCGGGCTTTCACACTGGAGACAATGGTGCAGCAGTTTGAGGGCGGATTGCAGGCACTATTTCTAACGCTATAGCGCCTGCAAAACGCCCTTGGTGTGAAAGGGGTCTTAAAGCATAGTTCCGCCATTTTTTTTTTTTTAAGTCAGCAACTACAAATACTGCAGCTGCTGCCTTTTAAAATATGGATACTTACCTGTCCAAGGTGCCCGCGATGTCGGCACCTGAAGCCAATCCGTCCCTCGGCTCTCGGGTGGAGGCACCGCCATCTTCGGTAAGGGAATCAGGAAGTGTGGAGAGGGATTAGAACCCATGTCAGTTTTTTGTTTGCTGTCTGTGTCTTTTTTAAGGAGATCCTTCGCCATCTTCGGTAAGGGAATCAGGAAGGGAAACCTTGCAGCTTCACAGCCTGGTTCCCTACTGTGCACGCGCGAGTTGCGTTGCGCGATCTCACTGGTTGTCCCTGCTGTCTTGTGGGACCTATGTGTCTCCCAGAAGACAGCGGGGGGGGGGGGGGGGGGGACAGAGGAGATGCCAGATATGGCATAGATACTGTGGCTATCTATGCCTGGAAGTGGGAGCAAATACCTGGATTATACAGGAATCTGCTCCCCTCTTCCCTCCTAAAGGTGCCAAATGTGACACCGGAGGGGGGGGAGGATTCCGAAAATCGAAAGTTCCATTCTTGTGTGGAACTCCACTTTAACATTATCATCAAAAGTGAAAGTAAAAGAAAATCTCATATTTTGGGTTGTCCCCAGAAAAGTAATAGCGGGGAAATCTTCCAATGAGGACACCAGTTCTGGTTGCCTGGGGGGTCCCCAATGAATTCCCTATATTTGCAGGGATGTCTGCTCACTTCCCGTTTGGCTATAAGACAAGAAGTGAAAGCAAATCTCCACAATGAGACAAAGACGGCAAAAATAAACCATACATAAATCTCCCTTGTTCTATAAAAAATGAAAAAAAAGTTTTGCCTATAGTTCTTCTTTAGTGAAGTTCCACCCAGAAGTGGAACTCTCGCTTATATACTTCCCCCCTTCCAGTGCCACATATGGCACCTTTCAGGGGGGAGGAGGGAACGGGGACCTGTTTTTGACAGGTCCTCTTCCCCACTTCCAGAGACGGGCCACGGCCCGATCTCCCGGAATTTCGGTCCCCCTCTTCCTTTCCCCACTGCCGGGCCAATTAGAAAGTGTAGTGCGCTTCGCTCATGCGCAGAAGGGAACAAGGAGTGAAGCCGAAAGTCTTCACTGCCTGGTTCCCTTACCATGAATGGCGGCAGCAGCACCCTGGAATGGATCCGAAGATTGGCTTGGGTGCCGACATCATGGGCTCCCTGGACAGGTAACTGCCCTAATATTAAAAGTTAGCAGCTAGAGTATTTGTTTTAATTTTTTTCACCCAGGCTGGACCTCCTCTTTAAGTATGTATCATATACTTAATTTATTTAATACACCCTGATTTTTTTTTTTTTCACCAATATAAAAGAACACATCTTCTACCACTGTAAAAATTTTGTACTATGACTTTATCCATAATAAAAACCATTTGTAAACAAAAAAAAAACACACTTCTTTTCATTATTATTATTATTATTTTTTAATATTGTAATTGTATCCAACATTTGCACTACATGGCAAAGCAAATCCCACTGCAGCCTGAAAGGGCAGTGTTCATCTACAAATTGAAGGCTTATTTTGTCAATGAAGCCTTCAGCGGATTCATTACTATATCGTATGGTTGAGAACTATATTGGTTAAGGCTAGGTTTTACACTAGTGCAAATTGGGTGTGGGATTCCCCACATCCAATTCGCATGTCAGAAGACTGGCTCTCAATGGAGCCAGTTCACACAGTACCGGGAGCAGTTTGCAGAAGAGTCCTGTGTGTTTTCTGGTCAATTTCAAGTCCTAATCCAGGCAAAAATTCAGGGCTGATTAGTCCCTGAAACGGAGAACAGGGACAAACCAATACCCTGCTGTGAGCCGCTCCGCACAGCAGTGTGAACCCAGCCTGAGGGTTGTCAATGGGCATTGGAGCTGTCAGTGAGAGCTGCGATTGAAAGCCACCAGCCACACAAAGTGTTGGCTGGTGGTTCTAATAGGTAGGACGTTTATTAAAGTGGTTGTAAACCCCTTCCATATACCCAGTGAAGTGAATAGTCTCAGATGATACACCGTGGTATAACAAATTCTCCTACATAAGTTTTACTTGTATATCTGTTGTCTTCCCCTTTCTATACTGTTTCAAAAGTGCAGATCATGTTAAAAATCTTCCTTCGTCTACCAGCAGTACATAGGGAAGGGTGGAGAGACTGCAGTTGCACTGTATGAGAGCTGATTGGAGGAAAGGGACATCCCACCACTTCCACATAGACAGAGGAACGGAGGAAAAGAGTTGTATTCTGAATAGACAAAGTCAGTGCTTATCTCCCTCTAAGCACCCTCTACTTTCAGTGTGGTAGGATAGTTTGATTTCAAGGGCCTTTAGAGGACAGGAACAATGGTTCCATGCAGTATGTTCTAATGAAACCATGTTCAACCTAGTTCTAGTTTTTGGGTTTGGGTATCATGACCTGGATCACCAGCTGATGGAAACGTGCTTCTCAGAATGGAACTACAATCTTTTGCTCTGGGAAGTACAGTTCCACCAGTAGGTGATCCAGGTCCTGACACTGGGACTCTCATTAGAATCTTTACACATAAACTCTAAACCTTTTTAATATGGAGGAACCCTTGAGATAACTTTTCGGTCTCAGGGAAATACTAATAATGACTATACCTACAACTCTTAAAACATTAGTGTGATGGTCAGTGGGAAGAATGCTCCTTACATTTGTGTCATTGGGAAGAATTACCCCATTACAGATTGCTAAAAAGCTCAGTGGTGTCAGTGGGAACTTATCTGAGAAGTAGAAATTGCTCATTGCTCAAGGAACCCCTGGCAACCTCTGGAGGAACCCTGGTTGAGAAACCCTGCTCTAAATTCTGGGTCCCCTGGCTAAGGGGGTTCCACAATTTGTGAATACAACAGTCTCACTGGAGCCATTGTGCTCCACAAATAATTGAATAATCTTCTTTAACTGTGAACTATTGATGAATTGAATCTTTTATACACCTTCCAGTTCTTCCCCACAGTTCCTATGGTAGTGGTATAATCCACCGGTTAACTCACTGACATTCTTTGTACTCTCTAAATCTGACTGCTAAGTGTGGGACACACACTCTATAACCACCTAATCAGTCTCAGCACTTGTACACACAGTCGGAGATTCCGACAACCAAATCCGTCGGACAAAGTTGTCGGAAAATCCGATCTTTCAGAACGTGATGACGTAATTTCGTTATGATGGGACTATGTCCAGGCTAGTAGCCAATAGCTTTGATGTAGGAATTTGATCTGAGCATGCGTGGCACTTTGTCCGATCGGAATTCTCTATACTTGATTGGAGTATGTCCGATCGGTGCATTTTGTCGGAAAATATTTCCGGTAAGTTGGAAAATTTGGTCCGATGGATATTCCGACGGAAACAGTCCGATGTAGACCACACACAGTCGGAATATCCGACAAAAAACTCCGATCGGACACATTCCGTCGGAATCTCTGATCGTGTGTACAAGGGCCAAGTGTTGTAAAATGTAATGCTCAGAATAGCAACTTCAATAAGCTGATGAAGAATATAGTGCTTGTTTTTCTAGGGCAGTGGTCTTCAAGCTTCAGCCCAGGGCCCAGATGTGGCCCTTTTACTCCCACTGACACTGGGGCATTTTTCTACTCCCACTGGCCACAGCCCAGCCCTTTCAAAGTCTGAAGGACAGTAAACTAGCCCTTTGTTTAAAAAGTTTGGAGACCCCTGTTCCAGAGAATGACCTAAAAGAGTATTACTTACTTTACTCCATGGTTCCACAGTCTTCCTCCCTGCTAATTCTGGTTGTGAGGTCTGATCCCTCAAACCCAATGTTCTTGCCAGGTTCCCGGTATTGCTGACTTTCAGCTGCTGTGGGACCATGTGGAGTAATATAAGTCATTCAGTGTTTTAGGTCATCTCCTAGATAAAAACTATTATCTTCTTTATCAGCTTGGGTGGGGTTTAGGTTTTACAGTCTAAATTGTTTTATCTTTGCCTTGAGAACTCAAACTTTAAAAGCATGAGTAGAAGAAAAAATCAATAGCAACACTGCATACAGCTAGTTGGCATTTTACCAAGCATATCACCCAATGCAGGTTAAAAATAATAACTACAAATTCTCTTTACTTCAAACATCCATTATGGGTTATGAAAATGTTAGAAGGTCAAATGTGACATAAGGAAATAAAGAAAGCAAAATGATTGTTTTCATACCGGTGTCTATTTTAAGCAGTTTGTTAAATTTATAACTCCGCAGCGACTTTTTCAAGAAAAATCTTAATTCACTGCAAAAATTTGGGTAGGTGCACTTAAATGCTTTTATTTCATCACAAAAAAAAAAAAAAAAAGTTATGAACATTTAACAAACTTCATGTCACAGCAAAGCAGGAAAACAGAGCTGAAGAAAGAAAAACCGACTGCAGGGCTTTGTAACCAGGATGGGGTTATTATGAAGTGTGATCATGTGGAAATCCTCACCTTACTGGGGTGTGGAGCTCAGATGGGGGTAGAAAAAGTCACATGGGCATGGTATGGACTGGCAGGCATTACAGAAAGTTTTTCAGAAGAGGAAATGTGCCATTGTTGTTGTTTTTTAAGAATGGTGTAGATGGGTTGTCTGTTTGGCTACAGCTAGGCTGGTATGGGCCTTTGGAGATCCATTAGACAGTAAGGGTTGTGAAGAAAAAATGGCCTACATTGTGGTATTAAGAACTTTTTTTTTGTGTAAGTTTTTGGTTTTCTCTGGGGAATTCATAGGTACTCAAGTTTGAAACATTATCAAGGTGGTTTGTGGGAGCTGAGGACACAGGGTGCTGGTAGTTACGTTTTAATGCAACTTACCCCCATAAGCCCCCTCTTGGTTGAACAGGCTTACATTTATGATGTTGAAATGATGATGATGTTGCTGTTTGTGGATGCTTCTGTATGGTTTCCAAAGGTACACATTGTTAATAAAATTGCTGCTTAAAAGATGTAAGAAATATGTGGGAGACTCCCACCAACCTTGCTAAATTACTAGATGTAGAAAAGGGAAAAAAATATTCATCTTACACCTTAGATCAGCCATTACAGCTAGAGTTCCTCCAGAGTTTGTATTGGTTGTGGCTGATCGACCTCCCATCTGATGGTACCTGCATGGTTCTAGGGCCCACACCACGTGGCAGAGCCAGCATCATGACACCAATAATCTTTTTTGCTGTCTTTTTTTTTTTAATGAATAAATATATAAAAAAATGAAATAAATAAATTCACCTATATTTGCAGGAAAAAACATGTACGTTTATTATTTTATTTCTTGTGTCTTTGTGGAGCCCCTTCTGACTAGGGATGAGCTCAAGCATATTCAGCTCCTAGTCTGAACCCACCTGTGAAATCCCATCATCCCAACTTTGAGTCTTGGTGGTGCCACATCTGACTAGGGATAAGCTCAAGCAAGTTCCGATCCTTGTCTGAACCTACCTGAGTGACCCCACCCCAGATAGCAAGCAATTGAGCTGCAAGTTTGAAAATGACTTGCTAAGCTATTGCTAGACTTAGCAGGCTTTACAAAGTTGTTGCACAATTGCAGTCCGCATTGCATGACTCCAGATAAACTTTCTTTGCAAACATTCTCTGAGTCTGCTACAAGTTCTGGCTCAGTTATGTTGTGCAATAGTCATCCCACCACAGGGGTCACTTTGACTTGCAGAGTTCTTGTTGTAGACGAACCACTGCAACTTTGATCTTGCTAGAGACTTGCCACGCAAATTTGCTACAAATTGGAAAAGTGTCAATTAGAACTTGTGCTTCAAGTTCTCAGCAAGTGTACAACTTGCTAGTGAAAATGTGCAGCAAGTTAATAAGACTTACACATGGTCAGACTTTCTAAAGGCAAATGTGCTATCTGAGCTTGCTATCGGAAATTTTGACCGTGTGTAGGCTCCATCAGACAGTTTCCATCAGAATTTCCGTCACACAAAATTTGAGATCTGGTTCTCAAATTTTCCGACAACAACATTCGTTCTCGTAAATTCCATTCGCGTGTATACAATTGCGACGCATGCTCGGAATCAAGCAGAAGAGCCGTACTGGCTATTAAACTTAATTTTTCTCGGCTCATCGTACGCGTTGTACATCACTGCATTCTTGCCTTTTCGGAAATTACGACAACTTTGTGCGACCATGTGTATGCAAGACAAGTTTGAGCCAACATCCGTCGGAAAAAATCCCATGGATTTTGTTGTCAGAATGTGCGATGGTGTGTACGCGGCAAAATAATTCAAAACTGCCACAAATTAATGGAAAGTTATCCTTGCTATCTGGGACCGGGACTAGGGATGAGCTCAAGCAAGTTTAGATCCTAGTTTGAACCCATCTGAAAGATCCCACCATTCCAACTATGAGTCTTGGTGGTGCCATTTCTGACTAGGGATTAGCTCAAGCAAGTTCAGATCCTAGTCTTAACCCACCTGAGTAATCCTACCATCCCAACTTTGACTCTTGATGGTGCCACTTTGACTAGGGATAAGCTCAAGCAAGTTCACTTCCTGGTCTAAACCCACCTGAGCGATCCCACCAGGTGGTATCCTAATTCAGATCCTAGTCTGAAACCAGCTGAACGATCCCATCTGGACTAGGAATGAGCTCAAACAAGTTAAGATCCTGGTTTGAACCTACCAGAGTGATCCCATTATCCCAACTTTGAGTCTTCGTGGTGCCACTTCTGACTAGGGATGAGCTCAAACAAGTTCACATCCTGGTCTGAACCCAAAAAATCACTGCTGTGCTCTGAGGAAGAGGGAGTTGTCCCTTGAAATGCATCAGTTGGCAGTGACCCTTTTGGGTTTTCTGTGACACCTTCTGAGAGGTCTCGTTCATCTGTGGCTGGATGCTGTTACTTGTTGACCACTCATATGGCAAGCACTTTCATTATTTTTTTGTGAGTAGTTTTCTTCTTATCTTTCCATCAAATATCATCTAAGGATAATGCACATGGCTGGCTCTTTGTTTTTCTTTTATTTTTGACTCTTAGGGTTCCCCCACTCTTGAGGGCAGCAAGGCCTGTGCTTGTGTACTGCTGGTCCGGTGGTTCGCTTGTGCGCAAGAGTGTATCGTTCCTGGTCTGAACCCATCTGAGTGATCCCACCAGGTGAGATCCAAGTTCAGATTCTAGTCTGAAATCACCTGAGCGATCCCACCAGGACTAGGGGTGAGCTCAAGCAAGTTCAGATCCTAGTTTGAACCCACCAGGTAGCTGTTACCTGTACTGGGTCAATAATAAGAGGACAAGGTATTCCCTACCCGGCAGCTGCACGTATGCAAGGTATGCGGGGGAAGAACGCCTATGCTGGTTATGATAGGACCAGTACAGGTGACAGCTTCCTAGCAGGATTGCCTAGGTGAGTTCAGACTAGGATTTGAACACACCTGAGCTCATCCCTACACCTGACCATGCCTCCCTAGGCACTTGTCCACAAGAATTCTATAATATTAGGAAAAATTCAAGCCTGGCAATACAGGTGTGTAAAGAACACCATCCTCTCTGATGACAATATTCTGCTTTCCCTCCACTGTGCAATAAAGTGACAGTAAAATCAGCTCTGTCATTAGCCGCAAGTCATTTTTAAGGCCAGTGCACAGCCCTGTAAAAGATAACGGGCACAAGGCGAGTGGCAGGCTATAATTCTGTGCCCTGCAATGTAATGTTGAATCTACATGCTGATAATTGACTTTCTCCCGATCCACAAATCAAAACGTGCTCATGGCGCCAGGCTCGGCTGCCAACGCTGGAACTCTGCACAGACCTCACAGTGGGCAAAGCAGACAAGGCAACACCTGTTCGTTGTAAACAACCGCTTGCCAACCTTTCCAAGCATCACAAAATTATCCCTGTGCAGGCGGAGAAGTGTGCGGATGGCTTTATCATCCCAGGTAATAACCCTCAGTGGTATTTTCCCTGCAATAAATGTAGTTATAGGCCCTTGTTCATCTGTAACAATAAACTAGCTAGACGAATAAGCTTTTTGTGTTATCCATAGGTTCAAAGTTTGAGATTTCTCTTTGTATCTGGCACTCTGGAATCAGTTTTGTGGTCTGCTGCCTTCTATGACCGTTAACGTGAACCTGTCACAAACCTGGGCAATTGAAAGTGAGAATAAAAAGAAAAACAAATGTATACGCCCAACTCTGGGTTACATTTTTATTTCTTCAATAGACAGGCCTGCTAGTGCTAAAAAAAAAAAAATCAGGTCTGGCTGCAATACTCACCTGGTCTCTGCGGTACATTTTCTGTGCCACAAGATGTCCTCAGTCTTCAGGCTTAAATGCTGCCCAGTGCTATTCAACCTGGAGGACTGAGGACATACTGTGAGTGCAGGGTGTTGAGAAGACAGAGAGTTATGATGCAGGCAGAGATATAGCTAAACTACAACATAATTACAACACAATATATAAAGGTAACAGCAGAAGGCGCCAACTAAGTGCAGTATATAGGAAAAGACTTTCTTAAAAATCACAAGCGGCAACTCACAAGATGCATAAGGATAAAAGCATACAATCCACCCAATGCGGTCATCTGTTGAGCCCCAGTGTGTCGTCAGGAGCCAGGTAGCAGATGCCGCTTTCAGGAGCTGTGTAGGACACCAGAAAACAAAATGCTCCCCCTGCTGCACCCCCTGAAGTCTTTGGTGAATGTAAAACATACAGACAGTGGGGGTATCAGAATCACTTAGTGCTCCTGCTCCTCATTCTAGCATCCGGGTGTTGGCTGTTGCATTCCTCCTGTCTGTGTTCACCTGCAAGGTGATTGATCTGGCCAGTCACCTGATATAAGCAAACTGAACACTCTATCCCTTGCTTGTGATAGAGACAGAGTTACCTGCATTGCTCCTGATCAAGCCTCCTGTTTGCCTGCCCTGCTTTGCTGTTGGATTTCCCTGTGTATGACCTGGATTGGATATTGGACTATTCCCTGAACTCACACTGCCTTTTATTTGGACTGTCATTGGATCGGATATTGGTCTATTCCCTTAACTCAGCCTGCCTTTTATTTGGACTGTCATTGGATTGGATATTGGACTATTCTCTGAACTCAGCCTGCCTTTTACCTGAACTGTCATAGACCCACACTGTCTGCTAAACTGCAAGTAGTCTGTTGTTTGCTCTGTTCGCGTCTGCCTTGGTATGGTGGCCAGGCACTATAGCATTGTGTATACGTCCTGGGGGCAACCAAGTACCAGTAGACCTGCTACAGCTGAAATTTGGCCTGGGCAGGAAAGGGGTGAAAGTGCCCGGTACTGAAGCGGTTAACAAACCAAATGGGAGCAAATAAAAGCAATTTTTTTGAGTTAGAGTTTACACACACTTTAAATATGTATAGATTGTGGTGAAGCAGGATCTCCTCAACAGGTACTTGGATATAACTGAAAGGTTCTAACCCTTTCCCACACTGTCCAAAACTAAATAAAAAAATATGGCTGAAGTTCCACTTTAATACATACCCTGTTGCCGTAATGCCTTTTGCTGTCTGAAACAAAATGATACTTAGATATTCTGAGCTGGTACAGATGAGATAGATGCTAAGCTATAATTTCTCTTCTTTGCAATAAAAAAGAAAAGGGAAAAAAGTTACAGAGTCCTTAAATCAGCAGTTCTATGCAATTCAACAAAAGGCAGTAAGTCTAGAGAGAGATTCATAGGTGGACAAGGCGGAGGCAGACTCTTGGCAAAACACGGTTTCCAGGAGACTATTTATAAGAGGAGAGATCAAGGTTGGCATGAGAGACTCTTGAGTTTTTTTGAGAGGCTGCAGTCGGATTTGAAATTGACTTTGGCCAAAAGAGAAGACATACGACAGAAGCCCTTGAAAAGTCAAAATGTACGCGAGTAGGCAATAACAGACAATATGACCACACGATGCAGCCATTTCTTGGGAACTATTTCTAAACTAAGAAGAGGCTGACCTGAAAGTCAAGAACCCAACAATCTCACACGCATCAGCACTTCAACACAAATGCACCATGAAGAGCCAATTGTGGAAAGAAGGAAGGCACATAGGCATTGTGAAACTAGGTATTTATGGTAGGAGAGACTCTGTATGTCTCTCGTGCCCAAATTATTTTTTCCCTTGCCAGATAGCGTTTTGTTATTTTTTTAGTTTTATTGTACATTGACAAATGCACATGTGCAACTCAAGGTAAAACCCCCGACATTTATAAGTATGAGCGTCAGTGTCAAGTACTTTATCCCAACCTGGCTGATCAAGACGACCAAAGACTCCTGAACTTGGAAGAAGGTGGAAAGAATATGGATACACCAGCAAAAGAGCAACACGGGAAATTGAGGCAATCAATATCATATATTGTTATGATTTATCATTCAGCTCCCTACTCCTGAAGAAGCAACAGGTGAAACATATTGAGTGAGGCTATACCAATAACCGATTGACCAATTGTACATTGTCCTGGTTTATTGTACTTGAAATGGAATAAATGGATCAGAGTGAAAGAATGGGAGTTATGGAATGGCCTCTTTTAGGGTGTGGTTAAGGCTGTTCAACAGATGCTGCATTTTACTGCTTTTGTTATGGAGTTGTTTTTTTAATTATACGATGCATGTATTAAAGAAACCTTAAATTTTCTGGTTAAGGTAATACCTTAAAAGTCCCACAGCACAACTTGTTTTTGTTCCATTTACTACAATTAAAATGATCTTGAACAATTTTATCAGATTTTGGTCTTGTGCTCCTTTTTATATTTCTATGATTTGAGCTAGAGTTGGGTGCCCATCAAGGGAAGCCTTGCTGTGTGGGAACCGCCTTGCCAGAGCTATTGAGCTTGTTTGAATTTCTTGACCAGACTACACTTGTAAGTCTAAAAGTTGCCAGCACCTCTTTGAGTATGTCATTCTGAGATCTCTTACATAATGCCAGTGTCAGGGCCTTGATCTGAACCCAGGACCTCTGCTGTGTCTGGCAGTATCTCTTCTTCCTGAGCCATCTGAGATGCTGGAAAGCTCACTGCCTGATCACCTAGACAACCTTGCCTCATGTCTTGTTTTTCTTGAACCCTTTGTTCGTCCTATGAACTTCTGGATTTAGGTCATGTTTTTGCACTTCCTGCATACCAGATTAATGTGCTCTCTCCAGCCAATATTTCACTCTTGTCACTCCTGCTGCTGCCTGTATTTTGCTATTACTCATTACCAACCTTCGGCTTGTTCCTCGGCTACACTTCTGTTTGATCCCAACCTGCAACTACTTCTTACAACCTTTGGCTTGTTTACTGACTATGCTTCTGCTTGATCCCTACCTGCTTTATCTGCCACTGGACCCCAGCTTGCTCACCTCCAGGTGGGGCAATCCTGAGGACTGTGAGCTGGTACTAACATGCAGCAAAACCCATTTTCACCATCAGAACCTCTGGTGAATACCGGTTAGTATAAAGGGGCCCGCACCTCAACTGAGCCCGTGTCATCCACTAGGATGACCTGCTTGTATACCTATCCTGCTGGTTAGTAGGAGTCTCTCTACTGCTATAGCTACTGGTCTCTGAGCCTGACCTTTGACCGTGACAAATAGTGATCTCTAGCATTCTCATGTAACGTGTCTCCAGTCTATGACTGTTTCCAGAAGCATTTCTCCAGTTTCCAACCACTTCTTTAGCATATTAACAGTCTGACCATCTCCTGTTGCATATCTGCCCTACCTTACAGCTTTCTGTAGCTTAGCATTCACTAAATATCATGTGCCGCCCTTTCGTGATATCGGGGGCTTCACTTGAGGCACCTTATATCAAGTAAGTTGACCACCATAGAACTTGAATAACAAACCACCTGCTTTTTAGATATGTGTATTTTGTGTACAAAACTCTATATAGGTACAGGGTTGTATTTACCATAATGAAATTAGTTGGCCAATGACAAAGTATGGTTTAGGAAAAAACTAACTTAAACTGTACAAACTTCTACCATTTTTCTTATTTTGTTTGCCGATTCTATCTTGTACCAGACAGCAGCTCAATTCAGCATAGAGGCCAACCAAACGGATAGTCCCACATCTAGGTGCTCTGTGCCAATGATGTTATGTTCTGGGCTGCATCCCAAGAACACAGCATCAACCTTGGGTGGGGTGAAACCTGTCAGGAGTGTAGTCAAGAAGAGCTTTAGCTGAAGCTGTATCTTCAGGTTTCTGTGTAGTGTCTAGGCTTCAGTGTGCAGCGTTTCTATCTTCTGTCTTCTGATTTGCATCTGCTAGTCTGGATGAGCTTGTGGGAAGGTGCAGCAACAGTAAACACAGAGTCCAGTTGCAGAAATCAGAACTTCTATTAATGCAGAATCCAGTCATTTACAATAACCCAGTGCAGAAGGCACTTGACTGGGAACACTTACAGCAATGTGTAGCGAAGCAGGTCTTGGATGTGCCGACAGCATCTGTCTTGAAGGGTGGGATGCGATCTGTACCCAAATGGGGAGATTTCTAGGAAGGATGGCGTGTCCCTATCTGTTGTCTGCTCTTCTGGAACCTGACACGAATCACTGTCCCTGTCAGATGGGTGACCTATCCCTGCAATACTCACATGCAAAGTGCGCACCAAGCCTGGAAGCCAGGGACTTAAACAGACTCTGCCTGGCCCAAGATGACCACAAGAATCACGTGGGATGGCAGCATCCAACCAAATGGCTTCCCCAATGACCCAGGAAACCATAGAGCAGGGATGGCGAAGCTTGGCATCCCATGATACTCAACTACACTGCAGAGTGCATGAGCATCATGGGAATTATTATTATTATATTATACATGACCTATATAACGCCAACAGTTTACGCAGCGCTTTACAATGTATAAGGGGGGACAACACAATTACAGTACAATACAAAAGGTACAGGTGGGCCCTGCTCATAGAGCTTACATTCGAAAGGGAAGGGGTGGAGGTATATAAATATAGTTATACATATATAGGAAATATAGTTCTAAAACATCTGGGGTGCCAAGGTTTACCATCACTGCCATAGAGAGACCATGTTCCTCTTGACTTTGTCTCCCCCTCTCCTCGGTTCAGTGCCAACTGCAGTGGAAGAAGCAGACTGCACCTGCCTTCAAGCTTGTTTGATCGCCGGCACCGGTTTGGTGCTTTTGGACTGCAGTGGGGAGTCATTGTAGTGCTTTGAGCTGCACTCCAAGTTCTTTGCATATGGGTCAAAAAAAGGACATCGCTGAGAGCATCACCAGCTGCAAGCTGGCACGACCACCCAGATAATGGGCATGACCTGGACAGGACCACCTGGAAGGAGGTTATGATATGTACGGGCCAAGGGCGGTGGCGGCAGTATCCCAGGGACAGGGACAAAATGTTGGCAAATATGGAACTGTAGAGGGCAGCTGGTTTGGGGGATGATGAAAAGAGTAATGCCGCGTACACACAAGCGGACTTTTCAACATCCAAAGTCCGAAGGACTGAGTCCGTCAGACTATCCGATCGTGTGTGGGCTGCAACGGACTTTTGACTCACCAAAGTCCGAAGGACTTTAGAATATGGAACATGCTTCAAATTTTTCCGAAGGAACTCCGCCGGACCCGGTCCCCTTCGAAAAATCCGCTCGTGTGTATGCTACTCCGACGGACTAAAACCGACACTAGGGCAGCTATTGGCTACTGGCTATGAACTTCCTTATTCGAGTCGGGTCGTACGTCATCACGTTCGAATCCGTCGGAGTTTAGTGTGATCGTGTGTGGCCAAGTCCATTCGGCCGAAAAGTCTGTCAGAACTCCGTCGGAATTCCAGCAGAACTCCGACGGAACTCATTTGGAAGTCTGTCGGACATAAGTCCTCTCGTGTGTACGGGGCTTTAGAAGCCTCGCTAAAGAGTAAGGAACGTAAAAGACGGCATGCTGGCTTCAATAGTACATCGAATCTAAAGGTTTTGGTTATACCTACACTCTTAATAAAACTATGTAATGACACAAGAAGAGGAGCTTTCCGAAAGGATATCATCAACAACGTTTACTAAATACAGCTCTGAATAGGTTGTGTTCTGGGTAGTATTGAACCCACGACTCGATTGCAGTACACTGTTATAAAAGCAGACCCATGGAAAGAACTTTTCATAACAGAATAGCTACTTGAAGACTAGTTAATGAGCACGAGAACTCGCCAACCCCATAACTACTATTGCATCGCAGCAGATGTGCCAAGGATCTGACCTGAAAGAAAAATAGACAGGCAGCTCCCTGGGACCTGCGATTGGTTAATCACCGACATCGGCAGACAAACACAAACTCTCAACGGCATCCATCTTCCTGTCTGCTTGATCTAAGGGTTGACCTGAAAACTGACCACAAGCTGTTACTAACCTTCCTAAAAGCCCAGCAGGGCTTACTGAAGAAGAGAAGGTATGGTATGGTACATGCTCCATCGTCCTGCCAAGATATTTTAAAAAATCCAGAACAGCTTGCTGGAAGGGGGGGGGGGGGTCATTTAATCCAAATACAAAATCCAATTAAAGCCAGAACTCTTAGCAGATACAGAAGACACACAAAAAAAAAATAACACAACTCTGTATTCAGTAATAAAATATTAGCTGTATTTTTTTTTTTACAGCAAGCAGTGTATCTGATTTTTTTTTGCCTGGTTTCAGCTTCTTGCAATCACCTGTACAACAGAACTCAGATTGCAAAAGGAGAAGCAGCCCAATAAGTTAGTTGCAAGAAGCATGCTGATAGGAGTGGAGAGCAGAGAGACATGAGAGAGATGAGTCCATCAGTTCGCTGCTTTTTTTATTTTTTACTACCCAGCCAGAGGCTGAAATGAGATGCATTTTTCATTTGAGTGCATCAATTTACTTGCATACGCGCGCTTACTCATCCATATGCATGTTTACACGAGTATGAATGAGTATATTACAATACTGGCAATGAAGAATTTTGCTTGTCTATACTCGTCTATATGGTTACGCACCTTTACTTGCCTATACTCAACATCACCTAGCAAAATGAGGTGAATCTCTGCTGACTTCTATCAACCTATTATATGCAAGAATGTTTTTGTTTTGTTTTGTTTTTCCTTGTACATGACTGAGTATTCTTTGCATATTGAACTTTATCTCATTTACTGAGCTAATTGAAAATGCCCTTGAAAAGTGAAAATTTACTTTGAAAAGTGAACATGCTGTGCTCAATCCCATATGTTTAATTGGGGAGCTGGTGAGGGCTGATTACTAATACCAGGGCTCTTAGGGCTCTTTCAGACTTGTGGTGCCCTCTAAAGAGTGATCTGCTTTTGGACTGCTTTTTTTAGAGGGCATTTAAAAGGCACCTCCTCACCAGCCTGATTTAACCCTACAACATCACGCTACCGCCCGCAACTGTGGCACGATCCTATTCAAAGTGATGGGCAAGTTTGACAAGCATTGCTGCTTGTCAAAATCTGCATGCCAACTTACAAACGCTGTGGACTCAAAGGGGTTAACCCCTTCAGATCCGCGCTATAGCCAACGGCTACATCGCGGATCTGCTTTGCTGGAAGGCCGCCAATAGACGTCCTCCCAGTTGCACGCTCGCCACGCCCCCTGAAGGGCGCGTGCGGTGCATGCTGTGATCACCTGAGTCTCATGGATCGGAGTTGGGGGCCGATTGGAGTAGGGGGCCGATCCCAGCCACTTACAAGGTGATCAGCTGCCAACAAAAGAAAGCTCTATTTATGAGGAAAAAATGATAAAAATGCAATTTGCCCAGTAAGCAAGTGGTTAATTTACTAAAAGCAAATAGACTGCACTTTGCAAAGTGCAATTGCTCCAGAGCTTCATAAATGAGGTAAAGCTTAATTTGCAAAGAATATCCAATCACGTGCAAGAAAAAGCAAAAAAAAACAAAAAAAAACTGCATTTTGCCTGCCCATTATTGAATGATGGAAAACAGCAGAGCTTCAGCTCATTTACTAAGTGCAACTGCACCTTGCAAAGTGCACAGTCGATTTGCCTTTAGTAAATCAACTCCACTGTCTTCTATTCTTCTCTCCCTTTACTGAGATACTGATGAGTTACTGATGCTATGCTGCACCATCCTCCTCCGTCCAGCAGGGGGGGGGGAGCTAAAGCTAAGCAAGCCCATAGACTTCTATGCAGAATCCTGGGAGTTGCAGTTTGCAACAGGAGTCAAATAATTTTTACTCTATAATGGTTACACTTAGACATGTGCATTTGTTTTCATCCGAATGCATTTTCTTCCAAATTTCAGGAATTTTCGTTATCGTTTTAACAAAGGAGATTCAACATGACGCTAACAATAACAATCTGTGTCTATCGAACCTGTGGTCGAATGTACCTAACCTTAACTCTATTAGTCCAGGATTATTCTATATAGAGAGAAAAGATTCAACATAGAGAGAAAAGATTCGACATAGAGAGAAAAGATTCGACATAGAGAGAAAAGATTTGACATCAAGAGAAAAGATTCGACAGAGAGAGAAAAAATTTCACATTGAGAGAAAAGATTCGACATAGAGAGAAAAGATCGCTGCTGGAATTGGGTGGGGGAAGTAAAATAAAAATAATGATGATTATGAATGGTATTGGCTGATTGTAACCAAAGAGGAGGAGCAGTAAAATAGCTAGAACTAAGTACACTTGTACAGCCAACTTACTTTCACTTACGATTGCTAGCAGAGAGAGACACACATTGAATCATTTCAGAAGACAGTCAATCTTAGCTGGTCCGTTTATCAGAGAACCTAAATTATTTAGCAATTAAGCATAAGCACAGCAGCAGAACAATAGTGAAGCAAGTGTAGCACCCTGCACCTAATGAACAGACACTATTATTTTTCAAATTTAGTTGTCTGAAGCTGCAGTTGGCTCAGGCTAATTTTTTCCTAGAAATTCGCAACGCCATTTTTGGTGGTTCATTTTCCGAGGTCCCCTATTCCGACCTCATGGCCCTCCTGGCCTGTGGTCTGTGTCGCATGGTCCTGCGCCTGCTGGCCTGAGGCTCTGCAACTGAGAGGGTAGGCCCAGAAAAGTCTTGGGGCCTACTGATCCAGGGGTGGTCCTGTGCTGTCTCGTCTGTGGGGAGAGGCCAAGAAAACTGGAGGATCCAGGGGAGGACTTTTCTAGGAGAGGACCAAGTGCAAGGCTGGTGTCTCTGGAGGAGCCTGGAAACTCAGTTGCAGGACGCACCCCGGATCAACACCCATACAGTTTCGCCGGGTCGGCTGAAAGAAACTGGTACTGTATGGTAGTTCTTTAAAACTCTCAAGATTTCTTAGTTCAATTGACAAGTCTGTGGCAGAGACTTTGTTGAGCATCTCATCGGCTGCTAGGTCAAGTGAGAGGGGCTTATCCGGTGACTGCTGGATCCAGTCTGTGGAGCTGTTTGTCCTCTGGATCTGACCAATACCTCTAACCTGCAATTGCTAGGTGCCTGAACTCCCCTTTATCCTCTGACCCTCTATTGAAGGACTTTTGTGCTTATCCTGAATAAATGTTAAAAAAAGGACTAAGTGCCGGATTCATCATCATTTGGGCTACTTTCCAACGGGACCCCTGTGACAGAGAAGCGAGCAGGTGAGGTAATGGTAAGCCCAAATGAAACCAGCAACTCCTTCGGGGGTTAGTTCTACACAAGCTACAGTTCAACTTAACTTTTTCATAATAATCTGCTGCTATTGTGTTAGTGTTGTGAACCTGATAGTGATGTTGCTAGTGTTGTGATAGCCTCAGAGGCTGCCCGTGTTGTGGGGGTGGGGGGGATTTATTATTATAGATTCTATATTATAGATTGAGATTCTATATACCCTATCTTGTTACCTGTCTGATCAGTGATCACTATCACCAGTCCATTTTCTGTTTGAACTATATACATTCAACATGAACAACAAAGATTCCACAAAGCAGCAATAAACATACAAACGTTGAATCTTTGGCTTATGGTGCCTGTCGAAAGTTCTAAGCAGATTTGGCGGAGCAGCTAAACTATACGGAGTCATACAGTCTTCTTTGAACATTCGACAGACACCATCATGGCCGTCTTTAATATTGATTGGACCCTGGGAAAAACTTTTCTTGGGGCCCCCCCATGCAGTTTCGCTCTCCACCTGCTCTGAGACATACAATAAATAGTAGCTAGACTCAAAATCAGTTTACTGAATCAGATCAGGCAGCTATTGCGATTGGTTGCCAGAGCTTACATTGTATCATTACCGCTCACTAACTGGTTGTTAGAGGTTACAGCACATATTATGGCTCACTGATTAGTTGCTAGATGTTACATCACATGATTTCTGCTTGTTGACTGGTTGCTAGAGATTACTGTGGTTTTGACCTCAGGGGGGCATGGTATACATATCAATGCCGCTGGCTGCCTCTATTTATATATAAATGCCACCTTTATTTACATATGAACGCCACTGCTATTTACATATGAATGCCAGTAATTTACATGTAAAAACAGGGTCTGCAGGTGAATCATCTGTACACAACAATGGGGCAGAGCTAGGCAGCATTTGTAGCAGCACTTCAAACTGAGATATTGGGATACAGCATGGGACTAAAACCTTAAGGGACGAGGGAATTTAAACCAGGATAGTTGGCAAGTATGAGGCAGCTGCTTTGGGCCCCACAACAATGACAGGGCCCAGGGCAGCTGCCCCTTTTGCCCTGCCTTAAAAACGGCCCTGGACACCATAAGCCTTCAATGACAGATGCGGCCTTAATTCATTTGGATTTTTGGACGAATGCAATTTTTAACGAAAAAAGGAATTAATAAAAACAAATTTTGAGAGTAACTAAATAAATGTATTTTTTGGACGAAAAACTAAATTCCGAAACAAAATATTTCAGTATGCACATGTCTAATCCCAATACGATCCGTGCAGTAGTATGATATTGTATGTTTGTACACTCAACCTGGGGTGCAGAGGGGTGAGCTTCTGGAGAAGGTTGAGGAAAATAACAGAGGATCCATCCAGCAGCTCCAATGGGGGTAGCGCTACATCTGGACTTCAGCCTATCATAGACTTAGACAGGCTGCCAGTATCAGGGCTGGAAAATGCACCTGTGCCTCCTGGACGCAATAAAATGCCGGGATTGGCTGCACACAGACTAAATGTCTAGTGTGCACGTGGCCTTAAATTCCAGCATGTAGGCAGGTGCCTACATGTTATTTTGCTGTGTACTACAAAGGGTTACCATACCTCCAGGGCCGTCTTTAAGGCAGGGCAAAAGGGGCAGCTGCCCTGGGCCCTGTCATTGTTGTAGGGCCAAAAGCAGCTGCCTCATACTTGCCAACTATCCCAGTGTAAATTCCCTTGTCCCTAGAAGTTTTAGTCCTATGCTGTGTCCTGATATCTCGGTATGAATTGCTGGTACTAATGCTGCCCAGCTCTGCCCTATTGTTGTGTACAGATGACTCACCTGCAGACCCTGTGTTTATATCTAAATAACCGACATTCATATGTAAATAGCGGCTTCATTACTAAGTAAATAGCTGCAGCCGGCAGCATTCATATGTAAATAAAGGCGGCATTCATATGTATATCATGCTCCCCTGCAGTGAGGAGCTGATTTGCTGTAACCTCTAGCAACTAATCAGTGAGCCATAATGTGTGCTGTAACCTCTAGCAACCAGTCAGTAAGCAGTAATGATATGCTGTAACTGCTGGCAACCAATCACAATTTCTGCCTGATTTGATACAGTAAACTGATTTTAAGTCTAGCTGCTATTTATTGTCTCGGAGCAGGTGGAGAGTGAAATTGCATGGGGGGGGGGGGCCCAAGGAAAGTTTTTGCCCAGGGTCCAATCAATATTAAAGACGGCCCTGCATACCTCCCAACTTTCTGAGATGGGAATGAGGGACGCCTATTAACCAAAAGTATTTAGGCATAGGACACACACCCCTGCCACACCCCTTTAAAGGAGAATTGTACAAAAAAAAAAAGATTAGTTAAACCCACAAGTGCTTTTTTACCACTACTATTCCTTTATATTGGCTTTTGGAATTTATAAATGCAGCAATTTATAAATTGGATGAAAGGTTTAGAACTGGGAAACAGCTAATATAAATAGTGGATTTTTATATACAACTATATATAGATCAGATCAAAACGAGGGACGCATGAGGAGCAAACAGGGACAGAGGGACCTCAAAAATCAGCATCAGTCCCTCGAAATCAGAGTTGGGAGCTATGAGTTAATGTCAAGTGTTTTAGGGGTAAAGGTGTGCTGTGGTGTCTCTTCCTCTGCACATATCACATATGATTTGAGAGGGGATTTATGCAGAAGGTCGAGCCTCAGGGTCTTCTACGAAATTAGGAGGCATGTGGAGATGCAGTTGCTGCATTAAGAGTGGGGAGGACTGAGACTTTATTATCCACCTTATGGGAAATAAGTATACCAAAAAGGTACAAGCACCACGGCCACAGCACTTGAAAATGGGTAAGGATGGATAATGTCATGTTTCTGGATGTTGCACCATTCTGTGTTCTGATGGAAACAACTAAAAACTGTATGCACAAGAGCCCTTGCCTGGTTCTCTACTGCACATGTGCGACTCGCGTTGCGCAATCCCACTGGTCCCTGTTGTGTTCTGGGACCTGTGTGTCTTCTACAAGACAGTGGGGGGCGGAGAAGGCGCCGGAAGTGCTGTAGATACCCGTGGGTGGCTCGGCTATCTATGCCCGGAAGTGGGAGAAAAATACCTGTATTAGAAAGATATCTGCTCCCCCCCTCCACCCTGAAAGGTGGCAAATGTGACACCAGAGGGGGGGGGGGGGATCCGAAAAGCAGAAGTTCAATTTTTGGGTAGAACTCCGCTTTAAAGGAGAATTAAAACAAAAATTTTTACTTAAATCCACTAGTGTTTTTTTTTGTTTTTTTACCACTACTATTCCTTTATATTAACTTTTGATGCAAATGCAGCAATTTAGAAATTATATGAAAGCTTTAGCAATGGGATACACTTTTTGAGAGATAAAATGTGCTTTTTATATACAACTATATGGATCAGACCAAAATGAGGGACAAATGAGGAGGGAAGAGGGACAGAGGGACATTGTTCCAAATCAGGGACAGTCCCTCTGAATCAGGGACAGTTGGGAGCTATGCTCATAGTGCAAGGACAGGTGTCACTGACAGGTAAAAGGACATTTCCTCCTGTATGTGGGACCCAGTGATATGATATGACCTGCGGCTATGAGGGGCCCCGGGCAGTAGGGGCCCTGGGCAGTATAAGTCATAATGTGCTAGTTTGCATCGCAGCTCGCTGTCACCACGGAAGGAGCTTCAATCCTCACCCAGTCTTCCTTCCAGCCTTAGGCTATCTAATTGGCTGAGCTAGTGATGATGTCACTCCCATGCAAGCATGCGGGAGTCGCTGTTTACAGCTCTGAAGGAACGCTGCGGGTATGCCGTTCCTTCAGAACGCATGTGGCGGTGATGTCACTGACTTCATCTAAAGTAAATATCTGCAAAAGAAAACTCTATAAAGATAAATCAACACCTCCAGGTGTTGATTTATCTTTATAGAGTTTTCTTTTGCACAATAGTGATAGGGTTGTATCAGTGTATATAGCCTAATTAAAACAGCTGCTTAAAAGGAACGTAATTCCACACCCCCCAGAATATATGCACACGGTTTAAGGTGTAAGCGCTTGTTGTTTTTTGCATCTAGCAAGGCGTAGGTGTAAGAAAGTTGGGGTATTTTAAAGTAAATATCTGCAACCAAAAGAAAGCTCTATTTGTTGGGGGGGGGGGGGGGGGGGGAAGCATCAATTTTGGTTGGGTACAATGTCGCCCGACCGAACAATTGTCAGTTAAAGTGACGCAGTGCAGTATTGCAAAGGGGAAGGGGGAAATTCTTCTGGTCCTTAAGTGGTTACAACAGCATGCAATTCCCACATGCTAACAAGCAATAACATATTATGTATGTAGCTGATGTGTATTACAGTGTATTACAGTGAGTACACATTTTGCATGCAGCATTTACAACCGCTGGCAAAAAAAAAGATAATTCTTGCCAGTGGCCACCCCTGTGCAGCCATGTGAATGGGTTTGGAATGTCCTGTTTTCTCTGGAGGATTCTGCCACCGTGTGAAGCTCCATTCAGTAAGGTCTCTTGCAAACGGGTGGTAAGAACAGTTGGCTAAGCTGCAGTTTTACCAACCCCTGGCCGCCTGCTCAACTGTGCAAAAACAGCTGGATGGGGGCTGTTCATATGACACAGCTGTGATGCTTCGGGGTTGATTTACCAAAGGGAAAAAGACTGTGCAGTTGCTCCAGAGCTTAGTAAATGAGCAGAAGCTCTGCTGACTTCAATCATCCAATCATGTGCAAGCAAAAATGCATTTTTTTTTAATGTTTCTTGCACATGATTACTCTTTGTAAGCTCTGGGGCAACTTCTTCTACAGAGGGCAAGTGTTCAGTCTATTTGCCTTTAGCAAATCAACCTCATAGAATGGGAGGGCCACTGGAGCTACAGCACATTGGAACCTGCTATAGACATCATTGCCAGGCATGGAAGGGCAGGGAACGCTACACCTGCGCCTCCTGGGTGTGTTAAAGTGCCAGGATTGGCCACACACTAGCTAAACGACCATTGTACATGTAGTCTAAATAGTAATAGACAGCAGCTACATTTTTCTGTGTGTTTTTGTTAATATTGTATTTCTAAAAAAAATAAAAAAAATAAAGGATAAAAAAAATGAAAACCTGCAGAAACAGATTACCAACAAATAGAGCATTTCCAGACTAAATATATATTTTATTAACAGCTAAGATCCATCTGAGAAAATCCGCCTTGGAGTCCAGCCGTATTGACAAACAAGGCAGATGTCGAGCCTTGGGGAATTTTCGATAAAGCAGATTAGCATCCTAACGCCAACCAAAATCTCTATTGACAAGCATGAAGTGGAGAAGCTGCAACTAGGCCTGAAGGCAGAGTCACACTCAACCCCCTCCACCCCCCCCCCCAAACCCCTTTGAAGCTTGTCAACAATGATCATTACCAAATGAGGAGCCGGGGAGCCACAAGGGTTCAGCACCAAAAAAATAAAATAACCCCAAATTTTCCCGGGATGGAAAACAGGCTGAGCGTTTGCAGCGAGGTGACGAGAATGAGTCTCTGCCATGATAAAGAATTCAACGTGTCCCATTGACTGTAAGCGAGGATGGGCCATTGTTATTCCGGAATAATTCTCTTTTTGTGGACAGGAACATCAAAGGTGTTTGGCTTTCTGAATGCGTTCATTATCCCCCGTCCATTGGGATATTAAATATCCGACTTGACATTGTACAAAATGCTAATGACGAGATGGAGAATGAATGCTTCGTCTCCGTTCTCCGGGTAATTGCTTGCCTGGAACAATGCAAACCCAAAACTTGTTTTCTTCTTTTCTTTATTAAGCACATTTGTCAGCAAAAAACTTTAATCGAAGGCCAACTCTACCTTTAAAACTGATATTTTAGCTTAACAAGCAGGCGAGTTTAATCACACAATGTTTTATGTCTCCGAATAGGGATGAGTAAATCTGCTCAGGTCGGAACTCGTCAGACAACTTGCAAATTGTGAGTTTTATGCAAAACTCATAGAAGTGAAGTCAATAGGTGGCAAGCCTCGAAAATAGATTTGGGCCATTTTCAAGCTAATAGGAAAGGAATGGCCAGAGTTATGAGGAACGAATAGCTGGCATGACAGGGTGGAAGGGGAACCAGACAGCATAGAGGTAACATGTTCAAAAGGAGATGTGGTAGGTCTACATGATTGGTTGAGGAGATGAGGTGATGGGGAGGAGCGTAGGAGAGTAGACTGTAGGCAGGAGTTGGAAAGCCATCAGATGAACGTCACACTTTCCCTCCCTGAGTAAGTAGGTTGAAGATATTGTATGTAGGTATTGAGATGGCAGTTGGGACCCCTTGGATGGGGTTAAAAATTTGTTGGTGGTATACAAGTGGGGAACCCTCGTTGGTATAGTGTCCTCTGGTTGGGTGTGGTCCAATAAGAGGGATGAGGTAGTGGTAGACCTATAATGTCTGTGGGCAAGTGTTAATGTTCCCGAGGTGGTGTTTTGCTCAGGACATCTATCTTTAGGTAGTGTAGGTAATGGATACACAGAGCTCTGACTCGGTTTGAATGCCCCTTGTAGCAAGCTGCTTGCTGAGGGGCACTCAAGGGAGGGATGGGCTATGAGCAGCAAAGAGGGACCCAAGAAGAGGAGGATCTGGGTTGCTCTGTTCAAAACCAACTGTACAGAGGAGGTAAGTATAGCATGTTTATTTAAAAAAAAAAAAAAAAGCGAGCCTTTAAAATCACTAACTCCACCTTTTGCATTGGGTTTTGTTGGAGTAAAGGGACTGAGATTCAAACCGCGTGGGCAGGCTCAATGTACCAAGTTGATATACCTATCAACTTGAATACAACCAGCCTACAGGATTCACTTGCGATAATCACTAGCAGCTGCTACTGCCATTAGCAATGATCACTGTCCTCTCCCGGTGGGAACGGTTTCTCCCGCCTGCCCTCACCCCCCCCCCCCCCCCACCCCATTCTCATTCTCAACTTTCTGTGGAACTCTAGGCTTCCTTCAGAGGTCGATGGGGGCTCCTTGAGCAGTTTGTGATCAACCTTCCATTTAGTGTTGCCTGCACAGTTACAGGGCTAACGCAACTTGACAATGCCAGTAGCATTCCACCAATCATCTTTTTAGCTGTCTGTAAGGGTGGCATCCTGACCACCACTGTAAGGGGTATTATTTTTATCTACCGGTGATGTAAGGGGCATTTTTGCACTTGAACCCTAATGAATTGTCTTTAGTAAGGTTTCCCTGAGACAAGAAATAATTTTAGGAGTTCTTCTGGGGTAAATAGTTGAGAAAGACTAGTCGTAGCAGTTGTGTGCTGGGGCTGGGAAAGCAAAAATATAAAAAATAGGAAGTAAGACAAAATTATTTACTTTTTGTATGTATTTGCACAGTTTATGGGGAACTACAATTGGGCTTTTAAGATGCAGTACCGGAAAAGCTCATCTGGCCCTACTCTAAATCATTCTCAAACAGGGTTCTGTAGGACCCTAGGCTTCCTCCAGAGGTCAACAAGGGTTCCTTGAGCTGCTTGTGATCTATTTGTTGTTGCCTGCACAGTTCCAGGACTAACTCCACTTAGCAAAGCCAGTAGCATAACACCAATTATCTTTTTACCTTTCTGTAAGGGGAGGCATCCTGACCCCCACTGAGGAAATTCTTTTTATTGACCAGTGACGTAAGGGGCATTTTTTGCCATTGAGGCCCAATAAATTGGTTTTAGTAAGGGTTCCACGGAGTCCTGAAAAGTATTTTAGGGGATCCTCTGGCGTAAAAAAAAAAGACTAGTCATAGGAGTTGTGTGCCAGGGCTGGAAAAACAAAAACATAAAAAATAAAGTAAGACAATAATAATTGCTTTGTGGAGCCTTTAGGTATAGTTCAGGGGGTCTCTAAACTTTCTAAACAAAGGGCCAGTTCATTGTCCTTCAAACTTTAGTGGGGCTGAACTGTGGCCAGTGGAGTTAGAAAATGTCTCAGCGTCAGTGAAGTAAACAATGTCCCATCATTGGTATTAGGAGGAATAATAGTGCTCCGTCGTTGGCATCGGTAAGAGGAATAGTGCCCCATCATTGTTGTCAGTGGGGGGATTAGTGCCCCATCGGCTGCTGGAACCCAGGGACTTATACACGTTGTCGCTAAATGCTAGTCTTAGCAATAAGCATCAGAGTTTTTAGACAGTGTTCGTTCCTCGGTGTTGCGTCCACTGCAAAACTTTGTTTTTTTTGGTCCTTGAATGTCCCCTATGGTCACCTTTAGCACATGGTTTTCCAGACGCAGATAGACACCCGTGGCCCTTGTTTAGTGGTTTGATTAACATTTCAAGAGACCTAGAAGGCTTGTAACTCTAATAGGACAGCATCCCCTGAAGAAGCCCAACATATGTGAAACATGTTGGGAACTCCATTTCATAGTGTTGTACACATATAATCTTGTTGCTTTGTACTTGCCAATTGTTACAGTATGTTTTAACAATTTTTTATTTTTTTATTTAAAATAAAAAATGTCTTATATATAGTTGATACTATTTCAATTTATTCTACACCTTAAAAATTCCAACCTCTCTTCTTACATTTCCCCATTATTATGTGGGAGGAATAGTGCCCCATCATTGGTGTCAATGGAAGGAAGGGTGCTCCATCATTGGTGTCAATGGAAGGAATGGTGCTCCGTCATTGGTGTCAATGAAAGGAATAATGCCCCATCATTGGTGTCAATAGAAGGAATGGCGCTCCATCATTGGTGTCAATGGAAGGAATGGTGCTCCATAATTGGTGTCAATGGAAGGAATAATGCCCCATCATTGGTGTCAATAGAAAGAATGGTGCTCCATCATTGGTGTCAATGGAAGGAATAGCTCCCCATCATTGGCATCAGTGGGAGGAATGGTGCCCCATCATTGGTGTCAGTGGGATGAATAGTGCCCCATCATTGTTGTCAGTGGGAGGAATTGTGCCCCATCATTGGTGTCAGTGGGAGGAATTGTACCGCATCATTGGTGTCAGTAGGAGAAATGGTGCCCCCATCATTGGTGTCAAAAGAAGGAATGGTGCTCCATCATTGGTGTCAATGGAAGGAATAGTTCCCCATCATTGACATCAGTAGGAGGGATAGTGCCCCATCATTGGAATCAGTGGGAGGAATAGTGCCCCATCACTGATGTCAGTGGGAGGAATAGTCCCCCATCATTGATGTCAGTGGGAGGAATAGTGCCCTATTGTTGGTATTAGAGGGAGGATTAGAGGTCCATCATTGGTATCAGTTGGAGGAATAGTGCCCCATCATTGGTTTAAGTGAGAGGACTAGTGCCCCATTGTCAGTGGCAGGAACTATGCCCCACTGTTGCTGACAGTGGGGGGGAAAATGCCCCAAGGGCCGGGCAAAAGCAATAAAAGTGTCACATCCATCTGGCCCCCCGGGCCGCAGTTTGGAGACCACTGGTATAGTTTATGGGAAAACTACAACTCTGCTTTTAAAATGCAGTACTGGAAAACCACATCTGGCCCCACTCTAAGTCCTAGAATAAGAAAAGCGTCAAACATCTCCAGCGCACCTGAGTTTTATCGCAGCTTATTGAACGTCTCCGTCGCCATCTATATGCAGAATGCCTCTCTCTTCTGTTTAGCCCCGTCTGCTGCTACAAAGTAGAAAATCTAAACCTATTACACAGCTTACAATGATGTTTTATGCCTTTCCTTTGTAGTATAAATCTAATTTTATTGTTTCTGGCTTCCTTATAAATTGCTACAATTTATTATCCCCTTTCATGTTCCTCCATTTGTTCTAATCAAGACCAAGAAATCCATCCAATCGTTTAACTTAATCCCATTCTGGAGCAGAAATAAATAAAAAATAAAAAAATCCTAATTATTTAGGAAGGAATTGCTGTGAGCATTTGCATACGGGAAAATTCCGACACAGATTTAAAGGGATTCTTTTCTGATGACTGTGTAGGGAGAACGCAGGAGGCGGCTTCGATTCCCGGGCTGCCGTCTACATCTGCAGCAACGTCCAACATATCTAGCTCTGGTGAGTAACACACAGTACATTGCACTGTATTAAAGACGGTCCTTCAAACGCGCACCCAGAGGGCGGTATAACCAGGTGGTTGCGCCAGTGGTCGTTGATAGCTAATGAGTACTGAAGCACAGCTGATTGGCTAGTTGTGCTGCTTCTCCTTCTCCCAATCTGAGCTCTGCTGTGTAGTGAATTGCAAGGAGCTGACAAAAGTCAAATTTTGGTGCTTACACTGTTTGAATAAAAAATTAAAAATTTTAAGAGGTAATAATGAATATAGAGTTGTATTATTAACGGATTTTATATTTAAAGAGGAGTTCACCTTAAAAAATAAAAAAAAGTCAGAAGCTACAAATACTGCAGCTGCTGACTATTAATAATCGGACACTTACCTGTCCCAGGGTCCAGCGATGTGGGGGAACGAAGCCCCCCGCTCATTCCCCACTCCGCTCGGCAGCGCCGGCATTCTAACTGTGGGCACCAGGCTGTGGCTTCACAGCCGGGCACCCACTGCGCATTGCACGAGTGGCGCCGCGCGCCGTGATTGGCTGCGCAGTCATCTGAGACATGTCACGTGTCCCCGATGACTGACAGGAGGGAGGGGCGGAGCTGACCCCTTCCTGTGCTGAGGGGAAGTGACGTTAGAAGCCCAGGCACTGAAGGAGGCAGACTACGAGGGACCCCCTAGCAACAGCCATTTAGAGGTGAGTTCAAATTTATTTTTTTCCAAATATTTTATTTTTTTTAGGAATTTTGATGCATTTTAATTTTTTTCTGTGCAACACCACTTTAACTAGAGCTCTGCTTTAGAGGAAAACCACTAACTGATTTATGCAACTAAAGAAACGCTATATTGTCAAAAGTATCGAGACGACTGCCTTTACACGCACATTAACTTTAATGGCACCCCAGTCTTAGTCCGTAGGGTTCAATATTGAGTTGGCCCCCCCTTTGCAGCTATAACAGCTTCAACTCTTCTGCGAATGCTGTCCACAAGGTTTAGGAGTGTGTCTATGGGAATGTTTGACCATTCTTCCCAAAGCACATTTGCGAGGTCAGGCACTGATGTTGGACTACAAGGCCTGGCTCGCAGTCTCTGCTCTAATTTATCCCAAAGGTGTTCTATCGGGTTGCGGCCAGTCAAGTTCCCCCCCCCCCCCCAAACTTGTTCATCCATGTTTTTATGGACCTTGCTGTGTGCACTGGTCCTAATCCTTTGGTGGAGGGGGGACTATGGTGCGGGTTTGTTTTTCAGGGGTTGGGCTTGGCCCCTTAGTTCCAGTGAAGGGAACTCTTAAGGCGTCAGCATGCCAAGACATTTTGGACAATTTCATGCTGCCAACTTTGTGGGAATGGTTTGGGGATGGCCCCTTCCTGTTCCAACATGACTGCGCACCACTGCACAAAGCAAGGTCCATAAAGACATGGATGAGCAAGTTTGGGGTGGAGGAACTTGACTGGCCTTCCCAGAAGAGTTGAAGCTGTTGTAGCTGCAAAGGGTGGGCCAACTCAATATTGAACCCTACGGACTAAGACTGGAATGCCAATAATATTCATGTGCGTGTGTAGCGATACCCCTCATAGGGGCTGCTGAGTTTAGTGGTCCATCTGTCACCCTTGCACTTGTTTTTTTGTATTGAATTTAACTTGGCTAGGAATAGGGAAATTATGAGATGCCCAGATAATTGACAGTCACTGTTTGCTTTTACTTCCTGGACCAGCTAGCACAGTAGGCCCGACACTGGTTCAGACAAGCCCAAACCAGATTCCCTTTGCAGGCAGGGACCTCAGGTCCCTATAGTGTAGCAAAAGTAGTCCCAGTGTTAACTGTTCCTGTGGCTACTGCTCCAAGTACCACCTCTTCAGGCACTGCCATCCCTCCTGGCTTGGCTGCAGCTACCTCTTTCCACTGCCCATGCCATTACAATCCTCCAGACTGGCCCTGCACCCATCCCAGACTGCTCCATCTCAGTCCTCTCAGGCGTGCCTCCAAGTCCTCCCGACTGTGTGAACACTCACCAGCCCTCTTGGCTGCCTCTGTGGAACTCCAGGACACTTGCCTGACAGTGTTCTCCCAGTGTTCTCTCTTGCTCCTCCTGTGCCTGCTGGTCAGGACACCTCTGTGGGTTGTAAGAGGGTCCCATCCGCACCCAAGCCCAGGCCCAAGGTCAGCCCCCCTCCAGACTGGAAAGCTCCCTCAAAGGCCCCGACAGCCTAACACTCCATCACCATCTTTCACCCAATCAACTCCTCTCAAGCTGGGCTGACCCTGAGTATTTAAGGAGGCCTGCCCTCTGTCAATCCTATCGGGGACTGGTCAGTAGGGATGAGCCGAACACCCCCCGGTTCGGTTCGCACCAGAACTTGCGAACGACCCCCGCGTTCGGCACAAACGTTAGAACCCCATTGAAGTCTATGGGACTCGAACGTTCGAATTGGAAAGTGCTAATTTTAACGGCTAATATGCAAGATAGTGTGCTAAAAAGGGTTTGGCGATCTGCCTCCTGCCTCAGGGGACATGGGTCACTGCAAAAAAAAGTTTTAAAAACTACCGTTTTGGCGGGAGCACTGATTTTAATGACGATTAAAGTGAAAAAAAAAAGTGAAATATTCCTTTAAATATGGTGCCTGGGGGGTGTCTATAGTATGCCTGTGAAGTGCCACGTGTTTCCCGTGTTTAGAACAGTCCCTGCACAAAATGACATTAAACGGAAATAACACCATTTAAAACTGCTTGCGGTTTTAATGTTATATCTGGTTCCTGTAATATGGTTGAAAATCATTCAGAAAAATGGCATGGGTAGCCCTCCCTGCCCATTACCAGCCTATTTGGGTCTTGTACGCATATTAAGGGGAACCCCGTACCCATATTAAAAAAAGGAAATGCGTGTGGCCCCCAGGCCCTATATACTCAGAACAGCAGTATACAGGCGGTGCAAACAAGACAGGGACTGTGTAGGTTTGTTGTGTTAAGTTGAATCTGTTTGTCATTTTCAAGCGGTACATTTTTAAAGTGTAGCTCCAGTCAAAAAAAATATCTTTAAGCTTTTTGGAAAACATAGGGAAGGGTTATCACCCCTGTATAATTTGTTTTGTCGTCCATCTTTTTTCATCTCACTTGCTGTTGTCTCCTTCCGTTTGCAAGTAGGAGATGTTTGTAAATTGGATGTTTGAAAGTAGGGGCCTGCCCTATATGCTCTGCAGAAATGGCGGAACAAGGTGTTGGTTTTGCAACAACATTGTAAGCCCTCAAAGTGACTCTTGGTGGCCGCTGGAGCGCCCTGCTGTGAACGATTATATCAAGAATTGTAATTACATGCCATTGTTGAACAGTGGTAGAAAAATTGACCTTTGGTGGTTGTGGTGCTGGTGCCACAACACTATAAGTCCTCACAGTTACTCTGGGTGGGCACAGGAAGGGGCCCTCCTGTGAAATATTATATCAAGAATTGTAATTACATGTCCCTGTTAAACAGGGGCAGAAAAATTGGGCCTTAGGCACTGGTGCCATCACACTGCAACCTCTGCCATACACTCTAGTTTTATTGCAGGAATTAGCCCTGCTGCAAAGCATTGCATCAAAAATTGTACTTAAACGCCCCTGTTAAACAGGGGCAGAAAAATTGGGCCTTAGGCACTGGTGCCATCACACTGCAACCTCTGCCATACACTCTAGTTTTATTGCAGGAATTAGCCCTGCTGCAAAGCATTGCATCAAAAATTGTACTTAAACGCCCCTGTTAAACAGGGGCAGAAAAATTGGGCCTTAGGCACTGGTGCCATCACACTGCAACCTCTGCCATACACTCTAGTTTTATTGCAGGAATTAGCCCTGCTGCAAAGCATTGCATCAAAAATTGTACTTAAACGCCCCTGTTAAACAGGGGCAGAAAAATTGGGCCTTAGGCACTGGTGCCATCACACTGCAACCTCTGCCATACACTCTAGTTTTTTTGCAGGAATTAGCCCTGCTGCAAAGCATTGCATCAAAAATTGTACTTAAACACCCCTGTTAAACAGGGGCAGAAAAATTGGGCTGCTGGCATCACCCAGAACCAAAAATGTTCTTCCAACATATCAGCGGAGGAGGAAGAGGATAGACAATCAACATAACAGGACAGTCACTCAGCATCAGCATAGGCAGTCTTGAAGGGATGTGGTATTTCAAAAAAAATTATTCGGTTACATCAGCTTCAGGTGCTTGGTAGCTGTGGGTGATCCAAGACTGATTCATCTTGATGAAGGTCAGTCGATCAACTGATTCGGTGGACAGGCGCACCCTGTGATCGGTAACGAAGCCACCAGCAGCACTGAAGGTGCGTTCCGAAAGAACGCTGGATGCAGGACAGGCCAGGAGCTCAATTGCATACTGTGCAAGCTCTGGCCAGTGATCCATCCTCAAGACCCAGTAAGCCAGAGGATTTTCAGTGGGAAAGGTGTCCAAGTCTGACCTTGCCCCTAGGTATTCCTGCACCATGTAAATTAGACGCTGGCGATGGGTGCTGGAACCAATCATACCTTGGGGCTGCGGACTAAAAAATTGTCTGAACGCATCAGTCAGACGGCCACCTTCTCCACCGCTCCTTCTGACTGATGCCTCAGCAACACGTTGTCCAGGACCAGGAGTTTGTGACCTCCCAGTCTCTGGGAACGCGTTGCACAGAGCTTTCTGCAAGGCCTCCCGGAGATGTCTCATCCTCTGCTCCCTCTGCGATGGCAAGATAAGGTCGGCAACCTTACCCTTGTACCGTGGATCAAGGAGAGTGGCCAGCCAGTAATGGTCCCTCTCCTTGATCCGAAGAATACGAGGATCCTTCCGCAGGCTTTGCAGGATCAGGGAGGCCATGCAGCGTAGGTTAGCTGAGGCATTCGGTCCGGAGTCCTCTGGGTCACTAAGGACAACATGATCCGCAGCTACCTCCTCCCAGCCACGTACAAGTCCACGTGTTTCTTGGGACTGTAAATCATCCCTATAAGACTGCTGCTGCTGCTGCTGATGCTGAGTGCCAGCCTCCACCTCCATGCTGACACAATCATCCTCCTCCTCCTCTTCCTCCTCCTCACCCTCTTCCTGTGTGATGGGTGGCACAGCAGGAACACTGTCTGGATAAAGGGGGCCTTGAGAGGCAAGGAAGTCCTCCTCTTCCTGCCTCTGTTCTGCCTCAAGTGCCCTGTCCATTATTCCACGCAGCGTATGCTCCAAGAGGTGGACAAGAGGTATAGTGTCACTGATGCCTGCACTGTCACTGCTCACCATCCTTGTGGCCTCCTCAAACGGTGACAGGACAGTGCATGCATCCCTGATCATGCCCCACTGGCGTGGTGAGAAAAAACCAAGCTCTCCTGACCCTGTCCTGGTGCCGTAGTCGCACAGGTACTCATTGATGGCCCTCTGCTGCGTGTGCAGCCGCTGCAGCATGGCCAATGTTGAGTTCCATCTGGTGGGCATGTCACATATAAGGCGGTTCTTGGGCAGGTTCAACTCCTTTTGGAGCTCAGCCAGCCGAGCACAGGCATTAAATGATCGGCGGAAATGCACACAGACTCTCCTGGCCTGTTTCAGGACATCCTGTAAGCCGGGGTACCTGCCCAAGAACCGCTGCACCACCAGGTTAAGGACGTGAGCTACACAGGGCACATGGGTCAGTTGTCCCTGTCGGAGGGCGGAGAGGAGGTTGGTGCCATTGTCGCAAACCACCATTCCTGGCTTAAGCTGGCGTGGCGTCAACCACCTCTCGGCCTGCCCCTGCAGAGCTGACAAAACATCCGCCCCAGTGTGGCTCCTGTCCCCCAAACAAACCAGCGCAAGCACGGCATGGCATCGTTTTGCCTGCGTACTTGCGTAGCCCCTGCAACGCCTACGGAGCACCGCTGGTTCTGAGGACAGAGCACTGGAAGAGGCCGTGGAGGAAGAAGAAGAGGAGGGGGTGGAGGAGAGAGGTGTGTCACAACCAATAGTAGCATTTTGGAGGCGTGGTGGCGGAACAACCTCCAATACTACTGCACCTTGTCCTGCATCCTTCCCAGCAGCCAGAAGAGTGACCCAATGGGCCGTGAAAGACAGGTAACGTCCCTGTCCATGCCTGCTGGACCATGAGTCAGCGGTAATATGCACCTTACCGCTGACCGCCCTGTCCAGCGAGGCAAGGACATTGCCTTCCACATGCCGGTAGAGAGCCGGAATTGCCTTCCGTGAGAAAAAGTGGCGTTTGGGGACCTGCCACTGAGGAACCGCACATTGTACAAACTCACGGAAGGGGGCCGAATCTACCAACTGAAAAGGCAGCAGTTGAAGTGCTAGCAATTTAGCCAAGCTAGCATTCAACCGCTGGGCATGTGGATGGCTGGGAGTAAATTTCTTCCGCCGGTCCAGCAGCTGGGGCAGGGACATTTGTCTGCTATAATCGGACGTGGATGTACCACTAGCAGAGTTCCCGGAAGCACTTGGCTGTGACACACCTAATTCTACACCTTCATTCCTCTCAGAGCAGGTTTCAGAGAGGACTGAAGGTCTAGTGGGGTTGGAGATGCCAGCTGATGAGGAGCAAGGAGAGGTCCGCTTTGTTCTTTGGTGTGGGTCTTTGAGGTATGCTTGCCAACGAGCTGCATGGCAGGTCAACATATGTCTGGTCAAGCATGTGGTGCCCAAGCGGCTGATGTTTTGGCCACGTGAGATACGCTTGAGACATATGTTGCAAATAGCAGCGGTGCGATCTGATGCACTTGTCTCAAAAAAGGCCCACACCAAAGAACTTTTAGAATAACGCGCAGAGGAAGCGCTCTGCGCAGAGGAAGCGCTCTGCGCAGGCGGAGCTCTGCGGTGTGATTCAGTCGGTGTGCTGCCCCTAAGCTGGCCCCCGGAGGGCATCCTGCCTCGTTGGACATGTGCCTCCTCCTCCTCCTCCTCCTCCTCCCTCCTTCCAGGCACCCATGTGGAGTCAGTGCCCTCATCATCCCCTCCCTCTTCTTTGCTGTAGCAAACCTGGCAGTATGCTGCAGCTTGTGGAACATTACTGCCAGATTGCTGTCCGTCTTGAGCATCCCCTCTCTCTGTGCTCACGCTACTGCCTTCCTCTAGCTGAGTGTCATCATCAGAGCCCACCAAACACTGGGCATCCTCCTGGAGCATGTACCCAACACTGTGCTCAAAGAGTTCAGGAGACTCCTCAGGAGGACGTGGTGGGTCTAGGGAAGGAGTCACTGATGATGACATTGAGAGGAGGGACGACGATGTGTTGGCAGCTGCTTTTCTACTACCCTGAGACTGGGTGAGAGAGGATGAGGAGGATGAAGAGGGCTTGGTCATCCACTCTACCAAGTCGTTGGCATGTTGCGGTTCAACATGTCCAGCTGCAGAAAAGAAGGACAAGCATGTCCCATGGCCACGTGCTGATGACAATGCACCGCGTCCCCGACCAGCACTGTTGTCTCTAGACACAGAGCCTGCTTGCCCTCTTTTATCGGCTCGCGCCTGTCTGCCTCTCCTTGCTGGCCTTCCAGACATGGTAATGGCCTGAAGGGAGTTGGGTAAAACAGTAGTTGGGTAGTTTATATTGTGCTGGAGGCACACAACACCCACTAACTCCTGCAGATGCCTTTTTTATAGAACAGCAGAGTTAAAGGGGTATATACAGATGTATACTGTGCTGTGCTGGAAGCACACACAACTTCCAATAACTCCAGCAGATGCCAATCGGGCCCAAATACAGAACAGCTATGTAGGTGGATAATAGCGGTATGTACTGGGTACAGAGCAGGCACACAGCACGCACTATCTCCTGAGTGACACTGCTGACTGCAAGCTCTATTGTTAAAGATGGACCACTAGCTATATAGGTGAGGTGAATATCACGGTGTATACTGCGGTCAGGGCACGCAGACAATAACAAGAAAACAGCAGAGTTAAAGGGGTATATACAGCTGTATACTGTGCTGTGCTGGAGGCACACACAACTTCCAATAACTCCAGCAGATGTCAATCGGGCCCAAATAGAGAACAGCTATGTAGGTGGATAATAGCGGTATGTACTGGGTACAGAGCACGCAGACAGCACGCACTATCTCCTGAGTGACACTGCTGACTGCAAGCTCTATTGTTAAAGATGGACCACTAGCTATATAGGTGAGGTGAATATCACGGTGTATACTGCGGTCAGGGCACGCAGACAATAACAAGAAAACAGCAGAGTTAAAGGGGCATATACAGCTGTATACTGTGCTGTGCTGGAGGCACACACAACTTCCAATAACTCCAGCAAATGACAATCGGGCTCAAATAGAGAACAGCTATGTAGGTGTATATAGTGGTATGTACTGGGTACAGAGCACGCAGACAGCACGCACTAACACTACTGACTGCAAGCTCTATTATTAAAGCTAGATCACTAGCTATATAGGTGAGGTGAATATAGTGGTGTATACTGCGGTCAGGGCACAGACAGTAACCACTACACAAGAGCAAAATAGTAAATCAGCCAAAAACGATTGGTGTGTAACTGTGTTGAAGGTACACAGAACACCCACTGCTTCAGATGCTAACAAACACTACACGAGGCCGCCTGAAAGGCAGCTTTATATAGTGTGGGGCGTGCACTACACTGTCTGAGCTATGATTGGCCACAGGCAGGATGCCTGTGACCAACCATTGCTCTTCCCGCTACTGGCGCTGCGATTGGCCAAGCATGCGGGGTCACAGTGCATGCTTGGCCAATCGTGAGACAGCAATGCATTGCGCCATCGCAGTGCATTGTGGGCCACACGAATTTTGCCGCGAACGGCCCAAACGTTCGGAATTCGGCGAACGCACGAACGACCGATGTTCGAGTCGAACATGCGTTCGACTCGAACACGAAGCTCATCCCTACTGGTCAGGGCTCCTCAGAACACCCCAAGCAGCTCCACCTCCCCTCTCCACCTCTCTTTCCAGAACACACCAGAGCATTCTGGAAAGAAGTGGGAGGTCCTGGTGATGCCACCTGTGAGTCACAAAGCCCTACCCAGAGCCACTTCCAGCCCAAATTAAAACACACCCAGGCTTGGCTGCCAGCTAACCCTGGAAATGTACCTACCCTCACAAAAACATGCACTATCCTTCTAGCACACTAGAGGGTGCTACACATGTAAAGGCAGGCCTCCTAATACTTTTGGTAATATAGTGTATATTTTTATATTATGATATTATTATGTTTGTCCCATTTAAAAGACTGAAATCATGTCTGTAGCACAAAGCTAGGCAAAATATTGGCCAATAAAAAAACATAAATAATAAATAATAATAAAACAAACATATATATATATATATATATATATATATATATATATATATATATATATATATATATATATATATATATATATATATATATATATATATATATATATATATATATGCAACACTTGATAAAATAAACAAAACAAATTAAATAGAAAATTTTTAAATAATCATTTTTTTTCTAAAAAAAGGAAAATAGAAATGAACATTTTTTTTGAAAAATAGCTAAGAGAAGAAGGAAATGAGATAATGATTAAGTTAACATAGGGTTAATAAGTAGTTAACTAGGAATACATTTTATTTACTTGTAGGGGTTCTTTAACTGAGATCATATGCAGATCAAAAGTAAAATAATTTCAATAAATAATAAATATACTGACTATCTGTAAGGCGTGATTTTATATGCGTGTGGCTGCATTATGACAGCTTGTTCCTGTTATGTAATACAGTACGTAGTAAGTCCTGGTTGTTGTTTAAATAATACAGGAGGTGGAGATGCTTCATATAAACATTGTTGAAATTCTGTAGGACAAATCTCCTACATTCAAAACCACTGGTTGGAGTGTATGGATTTTTTTGTTTCTTATTTTTTTTTTTTTTTTTTACATTTTTAGTTATTTTTTTTTATTTGTTTGGTTATTTTTTGGTTCAGGATAAAGTAGAAAAGGGGCATAGTCAGTTTATTTATTGCTGTCCGTGTCCCACTAGGGTGATCTCCCTTCACTTCCTGCCTCTAAAGTTCAACAGGTAGTGAGAAAACATCAGTTGTCACTGAAGCATGTACCCCCCACCGTAAAATTTAGAGAGTGACTAGGTGTCCTGAGAGCCGCACAACAAGTCAAGACCTGTTGTATTATAGCGAATGGCAGTCTCAGCCTGGACTCCCGCCAGGGCACGCCCCGAACGCGGTTCACTGAAACGCGTTAGTGCATGGCCTGGTGGGGGTCCAGGCTGAGACTACCATTCACTGTCATATGGCAGGTCTTAACATGATGTGCGGCTCTACAGACACCTAATCACTCTTTCCCATTGCCTGAAGCATAGACCAGCTCCCTTCCCAGCCACCAAAGGACTTCATTCCCATACAGCCTGAGGGGCTCACACACATATTTAGGGCAGAATGCAGGGCGGATTGCAAAGAAGCTGCACCATTGTTTGTACTGTGAAAGCCCAGAGGGCTTTCACACTACAGCGGTGCGCTGGCAGGACGTCAGGGAAAAGTCCTGCCAGCGCTTCTTTGAAGCGGTGAAGGAGCGGTGTGTTTACCGCACCTCCACTGCTGCTCCCCATTGAAATCAATGGGGCAGCGCTGTAATACCGCCGGCAAAACGCCGCTATTGCCATTCCCATACAGCCTGAGGGGCTCACACACATATTATTGGTTCACCATAACACCCCTTTCACACAAGGGGGTTTTGCAGGCGCTATAGCGTTAGAAATAGCACCTGCAATCCGCCCTAAAGAAGCTGCACCATTGTTTGTAGTGTGAAAGCCCTGAGGGCTTTCACACTACAGCAGTGCGCTGGCAGGACGTCAGGGAAAAGTCCTGCCAGCAGCTTCTTTGGAGCGGTGAAGGAGCGTTGTGTTTACCGCTCCTCCACCTCTGCTCCCCATTGCTCTCCCCACAGTGCTGTAATACCGCCGGCAAAGCGCCGCTATTGCGGCGTATTGCCGGCGGTTTTAACCCTTTCTCAGCCACTAGCGGGGGGTAAAAGCGCCCCGCTAGCGGCCGAAATGCGCCGCAAATCCAGCGTTAAAACGCCGCTAAACATATCGGCGTTTTACCGCCCACGCTATGGGCGGTGTGGTGTGAAAGAGGTCTAAAATGTACCCTCACCTTTTTTGCGACAACCTAAAAAATAAAAATAAAGATTTTTTTTCTCCTATCTCAGTCAAAATGAAGAAGGTAAGTTTCCACAGTGGGGATACAAAAAGTAAATAAAAAAATTAAAAAATAAATAAATACATAAATGAAAAAATATATATAAAAAAAATACATAAATACATAAATATATACAAACAAATAAATACATAAATAAAAATATATAAAAACAAATACATACATAAATATATGCAAATAAATAAATAAAAATATATACAAAAAAATAAATAAAAATATATACAAATAAAAAAATATATAAATAAATAAAAATATATACAAATACATGAATAAATATTACTCGTCCTATTCACTTTAAGCTTGTCACATTCACCGTTAGGTAAAAAAAAAAAAAACTGTCATATTTACACTTTGCTATTTTAACAAATTTCCACTCAATATCTAAGAGGTAAAAAAAAAAAAAAAAGAAAGAAAAGAAAAGAAAAAAAGTGCTCTGTTGAACCTTCTGTCACACAGTGGTTAAACTGCAGACAAAGTATTGAAGGTTTATGTTGCATGACATATTGAATATGCATCTGATATAAAATGGATCAGCGGCTGAGCGGACAGTAATAATTAGAAGATGAATGCTCCGCAAACTAACGTTTTACTGGTGTTTTTTAATGAGCCAAAAACCTACTGTAGAGTGAAATGCTAATTGTAAGTTGCCAGTAAAAGGTTACTCAGAAAAGAGCACATGAATACCGGGTACAATCATTTTTCACTCCTGCGTGTGTCTTTAGGAAAGAAAAACTGGGAATCTGTCATGTATTTCTGATTAGGAGGAAAAAAAATAAAACATTTTTGTTCTGTTTAGCAGGAGAGAAAGATCTTCGAAAGTGCAAGCGCGGGCTCATTACTGAACTTTTGTCTTCTAGGAAAACTTTTTGCAGTGTAAAAAAAAGGAAATGTGTAGTGCATCTGAATCTACAGTTCTTTCTTTCGCTATTTTTTTATGGTCAGGACTGAAAAAAATTAAATGTAAAAGGATATATATATCTATCCTTTTACTAATCAATTTAAAACAATGTCCTCTCTCCCAGTTGTCTCTTGGTAAGAGTCCTGAGAAGCTGTCCTGTATTTGTGATTGTGGGAAAAAGAAAACAAGAAAAACGGAAGCGATTAGAGCGACATTTCCAAAAGTGAAAGCTCTGGCTTATCATTGAACTTTTGTCCTCTAGGAAAACATTTTGAGGTGACCCCACCCCCCTCTGATGTAACGGAAACCTGCGTTACATCAGAGGGGGGGGGGGCGGGTCACCCGTATGTCACTGGGGAAGCCCAGCTTTCCCCTTGAGCCAGAGAGGGGCGGGGTCAGGTGACGGGTGGCCCCGCCCTCCTCAGCTAAGAAGTGTCAGGCTTCCGGGATTCCCGCAGTGTCTCCGGTGGAGACAGAGGATGGATGCGCTGCGCTAGAGGGAGAGATCACCCATCACTGGATCAGATCAGCCATCGCTGGACCCCGGAGAGATGATCATCCATCGCTGGATAGCAAGAGTGGATTACCACGCTGGAATCTTTTTTTATTTTTTTTATTTTTAATAAAGGACTTTTCCCAATGGTGTGTGTATCTCTTTTAACATTCTTTTACACTTTCTTTGTGAAATGGTAGGGGTACTTTTGTACCCCCTTACCATTTCAAACAGGGGGGGCGGGATCCGGGGGTCCCCTTGTTAAAGGGGGCTTCCATATTCTGATAAGCCCCCCGCCCGCAGACCCCCACAACCACCAGCCAGGGTTGTGGGGATGAGGCCCTTGGCCTCATCAACATGGGGACATGGTGCTTTGAGGGGTCACAGACCCCCAAAGCATCCTCCCAATGTTGAGGGCATGTGGCCTGGTATGGTTCAGGAGGGGGGGGCGCTCTCTCGTCCCCCCCTATTTTCCTGTGGCCTGCCACAGTCATTGAAAGTCATTGATTAAAAAAAAAAAAGCGTGGGGTTCCACTTCTTTTTTTTTTTTTTTGACTTGGGGTTCCCCTTAATATCCACACCAGACCTGAAGGGCCTGGTAGTTGAATTTGGGGGAACCCCACACTTTTTTTTTTTTAATCAATGACTTTCAATGAGTGTTCTCTGTATTACGGGAGCCGGCAATTCATTATAGCCACGAGTGATTTTAAATTACTCTTTTTCCTGCAGAAATGACACTTTGTGCAGGGACAGTTCTAAGCACGGGAAACATGCACCCCTTCACAGGCATACTATACACACCTCCCAGGTATGAAATTTAAAGGAATATTGCACTTTTATTGTTTCACTTTAAGCATTATTAAAATCACTGCTCCCGAAAAAACGTTAGTTTTTAAAACTTTTTTTTGCATTGATACATGTCCCCAAACACTTTTTAGGACAATAACTTGCATATTAGCCTTTAAAATTAGCACTTTTGATTTTGATCGAGTCGAGTCCCATAGACTTTAATAGGGTTCTAAAGTTCACACAAAGTTTAGGTCTGCTTGCAGATTCTGGTGCGAACCGAAGCGGGGGGGGGGGGGGGGGGGGTGTTTGGCTCATCCTTATAGAGAAGACATGGCTGCAGAGAGACAGATACAACTTATGTAGGAGGACTTATTTTATCTCTGTGTTTTCCCGAGGTCTGTGACTTCACTGGATTTATGGAAGGGTTTACAACCACTATAGGACAGCAATGTTGTTCTCCAAAAAAAACAAAAAAGCAAACAAAAAAAAAACATCCTAATCCTAAAAAACATCCTAATCTAGACTTAATCAGTTGCAGGTGTATCTGAAACCAAAAGCTAAATCTCTATATGCTAAGGGTCCTTTTATACCAGCTGGGCTATGCTGACTATTGTAAAAAAAAATGATCTGCATTCCGGTTGTTGCTCTTAAAATTTCTTCATTTTATTGAATAGCCACAGTGAACAAACGCAGATTAAGTCAGTTGGCGCGTTTTAGCCTATAAGGCCTTAGTCATAACCATAATTATGACTAAGGCCTTATAGGCTGAAATGCACCAACTGACTTAATTTGCATTTGTTCACTGTGGCTATTCAATAAAATGAAGAAATTTTAAGAGCAACAACCGGAGTGCAGATCATTTTTTCTACATTACTCTACTCAGCACAGCGACTGTGGATCGAGGACCTGGGAGCTCTGCTATCTATGTGGTGTACGGGTAGTAGCACTGACTTTTCTGTTTATATTATGCTTGCTGACTATTCCTGATTATTTTATTTCCAATGTTACAAAAATAAACAGTGATTTCACAAGTCATACGCATTCATTCATTCATGGTATGTCACAAAATACAACAGTATTTTTACAGCTCCTCATTTTATAATAAAAAAAGTCATCCTTAAGCTCCAGTCCAGTGACTTTGCCTAGGCTGAGATGATGTCATCAGTCTGCTGCAGGTAAGAAGAAACTTTCCCCCAGTCTTCTCTCCCCTAGTGACAGGGGCGGACTGACAACTCATGGGGCCCCCGGGCAATAGGAGATTATGGGGCCCCCAGGCAATCAGAGATTATGGGGCCACACAGTATACATAAACACACACACACACAGTATACAATCACACAGTATACACAGACATGTTTCTATTGGCTGAGAAGGTACTGGAGAGGTGGGGCAGCTATAATCTCTGGATTTTTAGACCAAAAGGATGTCGGTAAGGGACATTTCAGAGACAGATGTAAAAAAAAAACACAAATTTTGATATACTGTCCCCGGTTTTACTGAGGCTGGCAACCCTGATGGGGCCCCCTAGTGGCATGGGGCCCTCGGGCAGTGCCCGAGTGGCCCAATGGTCAGTCCGCCCCTGCCTAGTGATCAGACTGAAACATTGTAACTTTATAGCAGGTCACAAGGTAGAGAGGCAAATGTGACAATGTGGATGTCAATCTGGAGGAGCAGGTGTTCCTAGGCAGACTGCCTTAGACAACACCCATGTGTAATGCTGAGCCTCCGTGATTGAAGGAACTGAAATCCAAATAATAAAAGAGGCAAACCAGGCACAAGAATTGTGGGGAAGAAAGGGCTAAATCAGGGGTCTCTACACATTCTAAACAGTTCTTCTGGGCTTTAAGCGCATAACTGGCTGGTGGGAGGTGAAGATGTGCTGCCGTCAATGGGAGTAAACAATACCCCAACATTGGTATCAGCTGGAGTAGTGGTTCTTAACCTTAGTTCTCAAGTACCCCCAACAGGCCATGTTTTGGGAGATAAAATAGCTGTCCAAAATACCAAGCCATTGACTCTGATTTAAACCACCTGTGCAAGACAAAGGAAAACCTGCAAACATGGTCTGTTGGGGGTAGTTGAGGACTGAGGTGGAGAACCACTGAGTTGGAGGAATTGGTTCCAGTTGAAGGAATAGTGCCTCATTGTTGGTATCAGTTGGGGGAATAGTGCCCTTTTGGTTTGAGTTTGAAGGAATAGTGTCCTATTGTTGGTATCAGTTGGAGGATTAGTGCCCCATTGTTGGTATCAGTTGGAGGAATAGTGCCCTGTTGTTGGTATCAGCAGTTGGAGGAATAGTGCCCTGTTGTTGGTATCAGTTAAAGGAATAGTGCCCTGTTGTTGGAATCAGTTGGAGAAAAAGTGCCCTGTTGTTGGTATCAGTTGGAGGAATAGGGTCCTGTTGTTGGTATTGCTTGGGGGAATAATGCCCTGTTGTTGGAATCAGTTGGAGAAAAAGTGCCCTGTTGTTGGTTTCCATTGACGGAATAGTGCCCTGTGTTGTTTGTATTAGTTGGAGGAATAGTGTCCTATTGTTGGCATCAGTTGGAGGAATAGTGTCCTATTGTTGGTATTCGTTGGAGGAATAGTGCCCTGTTGTTGGTATTAGTGGGAGGAATAGTGCCCTGTCGTTGGTATCAGTTGGAGGAATAGTGCCCTGTTGTTGGAATCAATTGGAGAAAAAAAGTGCCCCGTTGTTGGTATCAGTTGAAGGAATAGTGTCCTATTGTTGGCATCAGTTGGAGGATTAGTGCCCCATTGTTGGTATCAGTTGGAGGAATAGTGCCCTGTTGTTGGAATCAGTTGGAGAAAAAGTGCCCTGTTGTTGGTTTCTGTTGAAGGAATAGTGCCCTATTGTTGGTATCAGTTGAAGGAATAGTGTCCTATTGTTGGCATCAGTTGGAGGAATAGTGCCCTGTTATTGCTATAAGTTGGAGGAATAGTGCCCTGTTGTTGGTTTAAGTTGAAGGAATAGTGCCCTGTTGTTGGAATCAGTTGAAGGAATAGTGCCCTGTTGTTTGTATCAGTTGGAGGAATAGTGCCCTGCTGTTGGTATCAGTTGGAGGAATAGTGCCATGTTGTTGGTTTAAGTTGAAGGAATAGTGCCCTGTTGTTGGTATCAGTTGGAGGAATAGTGCCCTGTTGTTGGTATCAGTTGGAGGAATAGTGCCCTGTTGTTTGTATCAGTTGGAGGAATAGTGCCTTGTTGTTGGTATCAGTTGAAGGAATAGTGCCTTGTTGTTGAAATCAGTTGGAGGAATAGTGACCTGTTGTTGTTATCTGTTGGAGGATTCGTACCCCAACATTGGTGTCCATGGAAGGAATGCTGCCCCAAGGGCCAGATAAAGGTAAGCAATGGGCCACATCCATCCACTGGGCCACAGTTTGGAGACCACTGTGCTAGATGATGCTGGATGTCATCCAACCAGGATATTAGGTCTGCTTTATCTGGCTTGATGCAGCTTCTAATGCACATTGTAAGAGGCTCACTGTGTGCAGTGAAGTCAGAGTAAGCCAGTTTAGTCCAGGAGAGGAACCTGTACAGCTGTGCAAGACTGAAGGGAAGGCTGGATATTTTGTGATTGATTTATGTTCTTGTATTGTACTTTTACAGAAGTGCTGGCAAATTATCATTTGTGGTTTTTTTTTCTGAATAGTTTATATATCTATACAATGCAATACATGGGGTTTAGGGCATCTGTATCTGCACAGACATCCAGGACACAATTTTAATTGAAATACATTTTATTTCTGTTTTCACAAACCTCCAGCCCTTGTCATCTGTCCCTTGAACAATGCCTCAGTGCCTTTGGAAGCATCACATTCATGGATCCTATGGGCCGAGCTACAGCAGAGAAGATTAATTGGGTACAGATGTGATTCAGATTTTATTACCTTGGCGGAGGTGGAGGGGGGGGGGGGGTTAGAAAACAAAATCGTATCAAATACCATTTTACAGGAAACCGATAACAGCCCACAGCACGCGGTGGCAGCTCCCAGCCCGCTAAGCCGAATTTTGGGGAAAGTTTACTAATAATATATGCATAGTTGGAGCAGGTAATTACCAAATACTGCAGAGGAGAGCGCCCATGATTATTCTAAATTTGGAATGCAAGCGGCGGAGGATAATGACTGTGACCTTCTCTGTCGCAGAAAGATGAATAAAAACAATATTTCAAATCAGGAATTTTCCTAGGGGGTTTAAAGGGCACCTGTAATTTTGGGAGAGGATAACCAGATACATTGTGATGAGGAGGGGAGGGGGTAAAAAAAAAAGTCTTCAAGTCAAATATGAGCATTGCATTTAATTTTTTACGTCTTTCTTCGTTAATAAATATCTTTAGTTAAAACGTTAACCCCTGACATGAATATGAAGAATTCGGCCTACCTGCTCGGGTACTTTGAAATTAATTTTGAAATTACATTAACTTGTTAAAGCTTCTATTAGATTTTATTGATTGGGTTTAGCCTTATTCTATGCTGATGGCGAAACCATGAAATGAAAACAGCCCACGGTACTTATAACTCAGCAGTGCTTCTTAGTACTAAATATTCGATACTTCCTGCATATAGCAGTCTACAGCGGATGTGTTTGGGAATATCTCTCTTGCTGATTGGACAAAAATGGAGCGTCAGCACACTGGGGAGGTCATCGGTCTGCTCAGTCTTTCCTTTACTCCTGTTAACAAGAGTTTGATTGACAGCACTGTGAGCAGGTAGGCAGAAAGGGGTCCCGGATCATTAGATTGCTGAAAGGAAGTGCATAAGCCAGAGGCTGCTTCCACATTCTCTTCTCAGGAGGCATACATAACAAGAAATCACCGACATCCTTACAGCCAACCAGCTCTAAAACAACCTGAAAGACACAGCAATCTGTGTAGAAATATGGAACCACTTTCCGTTGTCTTTTTTTCTACCATGAGAACTTCTCCAAATTGCAATGATCCTTTAAAGCCCAAGTCCAGCTTTAAAAAAATTAAATAAAAAATCTGATGTGCCCCAAGCTTGTCTGATAAGGAAGCAGGATGGCTGATAAAGGTGTGGTCTTGTATAACTTCAGCCTCAAACCTGGTCACTCTGTAAAGTTGGAGGGCTTCATTCCGGAAGGCTGTTAACAGTTTTCCATGGACTTGGGAACAGAGGATAAGAATAAGCTTTAACCCTCAATTTGACATCCTTAGAGACAAGCACAAGATAATCTTGAACTCAATGGATAATGTCTGGTGAATGGAGCAGAGGGAAAGCTTCTTTCCCTTCCAGGATGGGGTCAGACACCATGGTTTGCTTCCAGTAAGAGAAAGACAGGATCACCATACAACAAACTCATGGAAAGCCTTTCACATTTCCAGTGCACTTTCTATTAGAGGAGATCTCGTACATGGCCGTGAAAGACCTGCAGCTCCAGTCCATCACACTAAAATTAAGAATTTTGCAATAGAGGAGTAGCCTTTCTCGTTTCCAGTCGACTTTCCCTTTGAAAAGGTCTCATACTTAGCTGGGAAAGACCTCCAGCTCAAGTCCATCACACTAAAATTAAGAATTCTGCAATAGAGGAGTAGCCTGTGCCACATGTCCACATCCAGGCTCTGTGAAATGGCCATAGTGGATAAAGAAGAAAAAAACTATTTTATCCTGTTTTGTAACCCCTCCACTCCAATCTGCATCCTTGCTGTTCATGTAACCATACATTGTGCTTTGAAATTAATTTTATCCATATTTAAAAAAAAAAATTAAAATCAGATCCAATACAAAGACTCAACTGATGTCTATTCTAGTGCCAGTCTTCTTCCAATTCCAAGGTAACTCACCCAAATTCCTATGAGGCCTGGGTGTCTCGGGAGGGCTGACAGGAGAATACTGCATAGAGGAATGCCCAAAATTTTAAAATATTTTTAAGTATAAAGTAGGGACACTTTTCAGTGGGGGCAAATGAAGACAGAGAAGGGGATTCTTGACTTGGGCTTTGTTGACTATATGTTACTCCAGTGTTCTGTTTTGCTTCAGAAGAATAGAATAGACCAGTGTTCCTCAACCAGGTTTCCTTGGAAATGTAGGGTTTCTCCTGAGGTGGCTAGAGATTTCTTGAGCAGTGAGAAAATATGGACTAAACATCAGTGGAGAGTGGGCAACTTAACACCAATATAAGAGATAAAACTCCAGAGATAAACCGATAGTTCTGACACTTTAAAAAACTCTGGTTCGGGCCACATCTGGAGTATTCCGTCTAGTTCTGGAAGGATGCGCTGGAACTGGAGAGAGTCCAGAGAAGGGCAACAAAATTAATAAGGGGACTGGAGGACCTTATGAGGAACGTTACGAGGAATGACTACAAGCACTAAACGTATTCCCCCTGGAGAAGATACGCTTGAGAGGAGATATGATAGCGATAGACAAATATCTCAATGGTGGTGAGCCCAGCGTAGGTAGGAAACTATTCATTTTCAAGGAGTGTAAGAAGACAAAGGAACACAATATGATTGGAGGAGAAGCGGTTTAACCTTAAGCTGTGTAGGGGGTTTTTCACTGTCAGAGCGGTAAGGATGTGGAACTCTCTTCCACAATTGGTGGTGTCAGCAGGAAATATTGATAGTTTTAAAAAAACTCTTGGACGTGCATCTTAGTGAACACAATATACAGGGATATGGGAATTTATTATCGACACGAACACACACACACCAACACAGGGTGAGCTGGATGGACTATTGTCCTTATTCAACCTTACCAACTATGAAACTAAGATCTCACTTCTATACAGACCATTAATGTTAGAGGACACCGCTATTTGTACGGCCTGCCTTTCTTTTCTGCACCTATTATTTGTTTCAAGAATATTATTGAAAAATATTCTGTAGGGGGTTGGTAACAAAATCAACTGCCCTAAGTGTCAAATATTCTACTCCACAATACTTATGCTTTAATTTAAAACTTTCCTCAACTTTTCTCAAGCTAATGTATCATGACCTGTAGGCAGGATCCTTTGTAGGAGGGGTTCCCCGAGAGACTGAAAATTATTTCAAGGGTTCCTCAGCCTAAAAATTTTGCGAAAGACTGCAATAGATGATGTATGCCTGATCTAGAACACTATCTTAAGCTAGTCTCTCTACCAAAAAAAAGAAAATCAGCACTAATGTGCTATAAATATTCTATCACTGTTCTAGTTTTATTGGCTGTCCTTGCTTGCCCCCAACCCTTGGCGCATGCGTTTAGCAACATTTCCTCGCAATCTTTTGAAACAGTTATTGTCTTAAATTCAGGAGATTTGGCCGCACCCGAAGGATTTCATTTCCCAAGGTGATATCTTTTTTTAAATTTCTTTTAGTGTTATTTATATATTTCCATGTAAATTTCCCATGAGGCCGCTAAAAGCTGTGAGAGCTCGCACCCCCCTTCCCCAATTATCCCACGGGTGGCCCTTGTGGAATACGACGCTGCAAGTTCAAGCCGGTTGCACATCTTACAACTGAGAAAACGATGAGGTATGCAAAGAGTTTTACTACATAAAATTATAAGCTTCAGGCACAATTTTATTCTATCATCTAATATATTTATAAAAGCCTTTCAAAAGTGACGCCACTCCCTAATAGCAAAATACGTAAAGATTTATATCTGTTAAGGAGGCCACCATCTCAGGCCCCTGCTGAGAGCTTAGAAGGTGTGTTAGACTTTTGGGGGTTGATTCACTAAAACTAGAGAGTGCAAAATCTGGTGCAGCTCTGCATAGAAACCAACCAGCCTCCAAGTCTTTTGTCAGAGCTTAATCAATCACTTTCTTCCCGGCCTATAGCAGAAAGACAGACGGGCGGTGGTTCAGTTATCCTGACTGGGTGTCATATGACGTCCAGCTGGATACCTGCCGGCTCGTGCCTGTGGGCCACGCATCATGGCGATCGGTGGTGTGTCGTGTCAATCTAACAAACCGCGACACCGATCTCGGTAAAGTGCCTCTGATGGAGGCTCATTACCACGTGATCAGCCATGTCCAACCACGGCTGATCACGATGTAACCAGGAAGAGACATTTATTGCCTTTTTCCCACTCGCGCCTGACAGACGCGAGTAGAGGAGAGCCGATCGGAAGCTCTCCTGACAGGGGGAGTCTGCTCTGATTGTTTTTTCAATGCAGCCCCCACATGGATGCTCACACTGGACCACCATGGATGCCGCCAAGACCCCCAGGGAAGCCCCCAACACATGGATGACCAGGTATGTCCCCCATGGCCACCAGGGATGCCACAGTATGTCCAAAATATGCCAATCAGTGCACACAAATGGTGCCAGTCAGTGCCCATTATGAATGCCTGCCAGATCAGTGATGCCCAGCAGTGCCACCCATCAGTGTTCATCAGTGACACCCATCAGTGCCCATCTATCAGTGCCCACCTGTGCCCATCAGTGCCAACCTATCAGTGCCCATCCGTGCCCATCTGTGTCACCTATCAGTGCCACCCATAAGTACCCATCAGTGCAGCCTTTCAGTGCCCATTAGTGCCGCTTATCAGTGCCCATCAGTGCTGCCTATCAATGCTCATCAGTGCTGCATACCAGTGCCGCCTATAAGGGCCCATCAGTGCTGCCTATCAATGCTCATCAGTGCTGCATACCAGTGCCGCCTATAAGGGCCCATCAGTGTCGCCTATCAGTGCCCATCAGTGCCAACCTATCAGTGCCCATCCGTGTCACCTATCAGTGCCATCCATAAGTACCCATCAATGCAGCCTTTCAGTGCCCATTAGTGCCGCTTATCAGTGCCCATCAGTGCTGCCTATGAGTGCCCATCAGTGCTGCCTATCAATCCCCATCATTGCTGCATACCAGTGCTGCCTATCAGGGCCCATCAGTGCCGTCTATCAGTGCCCGTCAGTGCAGCCTCATCAGTGCCCTTCATTGAAGGAGAAAACATACTTATTTACAAAATGTTATAACAGAAACAAAGAAAAACTTTTTTTTTCCAAACTTTTCGGTCTTATTTTATTTGCGCAAAAAACAAAAATCCCAGCAGTGATCAAACACCACCAAAAGAAAGCTCTATTTGTGGGAACAAAATCATAAAAAATTAGTTTGGGTACAGTGTAGTATGACCGCGCAACTGTCATTCAAAATGCGACAGCACTGAAAGCTAAAAATTGGCTTGGGCAGGAAGGGGGCAAAATGCCCGCTATTGAAGTAGTTAAAGAAGCTGAAGTTAGAAGCTGATTGGCTACCATACACAGCTGCACCATATTTTGCACTCTCCAGTTTTAGTAAGTCAACCCCTTAGAACCTTGCAAAGTTTTGGGGAATTTTCCAGCATGGCGGGCTAAGGTATTGTTATTTCACCCTGTTCTATGTCCGGGAAGACAATGAATGTTTCAGTATATAATTTTCTCTCTGCTGGTGTTTTCTTTTGATATCCAGACAGGTCTATGAGCACTTTAGGCTAGGTTCATGATTGAGCTTTTTCAAGCTTTTGTGGGGTGTTTTTTATGGGGGTGTGCACGTGCATTTTTGGGGTGTTTTCAGCCTTGAGAGTTTGTTGAAGCCATTTGGAAAGTTAGTTACTAGTAGAAGGAAAGGCAATGTGCACATTCTAAGGGACCAAAAAGCTTATGTACATTTCGGAGCTTCGAGCAACAAGCCTCAAGCAACATGAGGCTCAGGTGTGGACAGGCACTACTGAATATAATGGCAAACTTGATGAAGAACACTGAAGCACTTTGGGGAAATATGCTCCACATTTCTCATGCTCAGGTGTGAACTAGGCCCTATGCCAGGAACATGTGGGCTAAAAATCATCCGAAAATGGTTGGTTGGGCAGGAACCGGATGACTTTTAGCTCATGTGTACAGCTCCCTGTCTGACAGAAGCAGGTCTTGCGATTGACTTCTGTCAAACGAGCATGCTGGCAAACCAGCAGCCAATCGGCACCTAATCAGCTCTGGCAGTCAATGGCAGTGAGCATTGACCAGTGCATTCTGGCAGGGAGCGGTCCCCCGGTCAGAACACCCCCAGAAAGCAAGGATAACTTACCACAAATTTGTGGCAGTGTTGAATTGTAAGTGTTAACTTGCTGTACATTTTCACTGGCAAGTTGTACACTTGCAGAGCATTTGACGCACAAGTTCTAGCTGGCACTTTTCCAATTTGTAGCAAGTTTGCATGGCAAGTCTCTACCAAGAGCAAAGTGGCAGTGGTGAGTCTACAGCAAGAGCTCTGCAAGTCTACAGCATGCAAATGTAGTCACAGTGACCCCCTGTGGTGAGATGACTATTGCACAACACCTCTTCAACACCTCTTCATCACCTATTAGTGGCCACCAGTGCATAGGAGGAATCCCCTCAGTTCTCCCACATGGAGGAGTTTATCTCCCATGGTTGAGACACAGGTTCTTTCATTCTATTACTAGGGTAGGATCCACTAATTGGGGGTACTTTGTCGCAGCAAGTGGGCTTAGCACTATATGACCATATAGTACGACCAAACCCCCGTATTTCTGAATATGTTGCAGGATAAATGTCATTTTTGTATGTGTGCGCTGTAATGTGTTTTGTTTGCAGATCACTTGACGCACAAGTGACACTTTTCCAATTTGTAGCAAATTTGTGTGACAAGTCTCTAGAAAAAGCAAAGTGGCAGTGGTGAGTCTATAGCAAGAGCTCTGCAAGTCTACAACATGAAAATGTAGTCACAGTGACCCCCTGTGGTGGGATGACTATTGCACAACATAACTCAACCAGATCTTGCAGCAGACTTGCAGAATGTTTGTAAAGACAGCTGATCTGGAGTCATGCAATGCGGACTTGGTGCAATTGTGCAACAAACTTAGCAAGTCATTTTCAAACTTGTAGTACTGTGGGGGAGATTGCTGTATTAACATTGCTTAAGTCTGAACTCCAAGCTATCAGATGAACACTGTTGTAAGCGTGGGAAATTCAGCTTTACCGCCTGTTTTTCACGTCCTCCCAATCATACCCCCTTAAGCTGCAAAGGTAGCCGTGATACTTTGCTTCATAGCATGGCAAGAATGATCCCCTGTCACGTTTGGCAGTACCGCCGTTGAAAGCCATATTCAAATGGATGCCGCAACCTCAGGCATCTCCTTCAGCGACAGAGTTCTATAGTGGTAACACTTTTGTAAGCTCAGCAACACGACTTGCATTTTTTGAATCATTCCTTAAATGGCTCCTAAAATGTAGGCGCAGTGTGGGGTAAACACTGCAGTGTTCAGCGGGAAGCGGATAACAATATTCACTCTCCATTATAAATGGGCCCCTATGTCCCAACTCCTCCTGGTGCTCCACCTTATGCCATTCAGCCATCTAGTGCCTAAATCCTAAAGTCAGCTGGGGTTCTGGAACTATCCCGTTCATTGGTGCCAGGAAAGATGGTTTAGCATTGACCAGAGCAGGAGGAATGTCGCAACTGCAGACCGGAATTTCCTTTGGCCACAGAGTTCTATAGTAGTGGTGGTATCACTTTTTAAGCTCAGCAAATGACCAGCATTTTTTGAATCATTCCTTAAATGGCTCCTAAAATTTAGGCGCAGTGTATAGCTGGAAGCGAATAAATATATTCACTCTCCATTATAAATGGGCCTCTAAGCCCTAATTTCTCCTAGAGTTCCACCAGTGGTGGCCAGTAGTGATGGACGAACTTCCGACGGGACGTTTCGCGAACGCGAAACGCGAACGGGCACAAACGTTCGCGAAAACGACCGTTCGCCGCAGGCTCCATTGACTTCAATGGGAGGCGAATTTCGCAAACCTTTAGGTCGAATTTGCGGCCACGGGGTAATTATTAGGGGGTAGCACGTAGTCCCACCACCTGGACAATAGCATAATACATGTATGAGGTGAATTTGGGATCGATAACTACAAGCATTTTTTTTTTATTTGGGAAATTGTTCTGACAATTCAGGACTATGGAGCTAATGAAGGCAATGGAGGAGAGGGAAGGTCAGGGACCAGGGTAGGCAAACAAGAGGGTGCAGGAGATACAGAGCACTGACAGCAGCACCGTAATACAGAGCACTGACATCAGCACCGTGACATACAGCGCTGACAGCAGCTCCGTGACATACAGCGCTGACAGCAGCTCCGTGACATACAGCGCTGACAGCAGCTCCGTGACATACAGCGCTGACAGCAGCTCCGTGACATACAGCGCTGACAGCAGCTCCGTGACATACAGCGCTGACAGCAGCACCGTGACATACAGCGCTGACAGCAGCTCCGTGACATACAGCGCTGACAGCAGCTCCGTGACATACAGCGCTGACAGCAGCTCCGTGACATACAGCACTGACAGCAGCTCCGTGACATACAGCGCTGACAGCAGCTCCGTGACATACAGCGCTGACAGCAGCACCGTGACATACAGCGCTGACAGCAGCTCCGTGACATACAGCGCTGACAGCAGCTCCGTGACATACAGCGCTGACAGCAGCTCCGTGACATACAGCACTGACAGCAGCTCCGTGACATACAGCGCTGACAGCAGCTCCGTGACATACAGCGCTGACAGCAGCACCGTGACATACAGCGCTGACAGCAGCTCCGTGACATACAGCGCTGACAGCAGCTCCGTGACATACAGCGCTGACAGCAGCTCCGTGACATACAGCGCTGACAGCAGCACCGTAAGCAGCCCCAGGAGGAAGTCAGCACAGCACAGGGATGGTGTGATCCCCTCATAATAAGAACCCCCAGGAGGAAGTCAGCACAGCACAGGGATGGTGGGAGCCCCTCATAATAAGAACCCCCAGGAGGAAGTCAGCACAGCACAGGGATGGTGGGAGCCCCTCATAATAAGAACACCCAGGAGGAAGTCAGCACAGCACAGGGATGGTGGGAACCCCTCATAATAAGCAGCCCCAGTAGAAATATGACACCGCTCAACCTCTTCAAAGAGGAGGGTAGGGGCATATAGTACGGTGTGCTTTTTTGGGTCAGGGAAGTGAGCCAAATGAATTAAGAAGGTCTGTGTGCTTGATTCCAAAAATTGTTTATAGACATATACATGGTCTACTGATCACATGTGTTGAATTCCTCCGAGATCCATGCCTCATTCATTTTTAGAAATGTGAGGTAGTTAACACTGTCGTGAGCTAGGCGAGTACGCTTATCGGTCACAATCCCCCCTGCTGCGCTGAACGTCCTTTCGGACAGGACACTGGATGAGGGGCAAGCCAACAGTTCGATTGCAAATTGGGCAAGCTCTGGCCAGAGGTCAAGCCTGCCCACCCAGTAGTCTAGGGGTTCATCACTCCTCAGAGCGTCCACATCGGCCGTTAACCCAATGTAGTCGGACACCTGACGGTCTAGGCGTTCCCTGATGCTGGATCCGGATGACACCTGTCGATGGGTCGGCTGAAAGAATGACCTCATATCCGAAGTCACCAACACATCTTCAAACCGGCCTCTTCTTGCAGGCGCTGTTGGATTGGTACCCGCAAATCCTTCTCTGGGAGTGGGAATTGCTCCTCTGCCAGCGCACGCAAAAGCAGAATGCAGCATTTCTCGAAGCAAGGCCTGGAAGTGCTGCATTCTGACAGCCCTCTGCGACGGCGGTAACATTTCCGCCATTTTGTGTTTGTACCGGGGATCTAAGTACGTTGCCACCCAGTACTGGTCCTTGACCCTCATGCTTTTTATACGGGGGTCCCTATTAAAACACTGGAGCATGAAGGCCCCCATTTGCACTCAAGCGGAAGGTATGTGGTGGTGGTGGTGTTGTTGGTGGTAGTGTCTTTGGGGGTGCACATAGCAGAGAGTGAAGAAGAGGGTGCAGATCGAGAGGATGAGGAGGGTGCAGAAGAATAAGGCTGAGTGAGCCACTCAACCAAGTCTGGTGCGTCCTTTAAAGTAATTGAACGCACCTTCTGCAACTTCCCACTTTGGCTCAAGGCTGTTGCTCCTGCCCTACCCCTACCACCCCTGCGGAAGGGCCTGCCTCTTCCTCTGCCTGTCATTTTTTAAATCACCCTGTGACAAAACTCTTAGTCCCTATACCGCTGAAGGACTGCTGCAGTATAGGGCAGCGGTCAGCAGTAGTGCACGTCAACCCTATGTATTGTGGACCGATAGCGGTCCTTACAGAACAGCAGACTGTACTGCACTCAGGCCTATGTACCGTAGCACCCTATACCAAGTTACCAGTCCTTATAAGAACTTTTGTGGACCAAGCAGGTTGTGTGTTAGTGATTAGCAGACTGTACGTCAGTCCCTATACCAATGAAGGACTGCTGCAGTATAGGGCAGCGGTCAGCAGTAGTGCACGGCAACCCTATGTATTGTGGACCGATAGCGGTCCTTACAGAACAGCAGACTGTAACGCACTCAGGCCTATGTACCGTAGCACCCTATACCAAGTTACCAGTCCTTATAAGAACTTTTGTGGACCAAGCAGGTTGTGTGTTAGTGATTAGCAGACTGTACGTCAGTCCCTATACCGCTGAAGGACTGCTGCAGTATAGGGCAGCGGTCAGCAGTAGTGCACGGCAACCCTATGTATTGTGGACCGATAGCGGTCCTTACAGAACAGCAGACTGTAACGCACTCAGGCCTATGTACCGTAGCACCCTATACCAAGTTACCAGTCCTTATAAGAACTTTTGTGGACCAAGCAGGTTGTGTGTTAGTGATTAGCAGACTGTACGTCAGTCCCTATACCAATGAAGGACTGCTGCAGTATAGGGCAGCGGTCAGCAGTAGTGCACGGCAACCCTATGTATTGTGGACCGATAGCGGTCCTTACAGAACAGCAGACTGTACTGCACTCAGGCCTATGTACCGTAGCACCCTATACCAAGTTACCAGTCCTTATAAGAACTTTTGTGGACCAAGCAGGTTGTGTGTTAGTGTTTAGCAGACTGTGCGTCAGTCCCTATACCGCTGAAGGACTGCTGCAGTATAGGGCAGCGGTCAGCAGTAGTGCACGGCAACCCTATGTATTGTGGACCGATAGCGGTCCTTACAGAACAGCAGACTGTAACGCACTCAGGCCTATGTACCGTAGCACCCTATACCAAGTTACCAGTCCTTATAAGAACTTTTGTGGACCAAGCAGGTTGTGTGTTAGTGATTAGCAGACTGTACGTCAGTCCCTATACCAATGAAGGACTGCTGCAGTATAGGGCAGCGGTCAGCAGTAGTGCACGGCAACCCTATGTATTGTGGACCGATAGCGGTCCTTACAGAACAGCAGACTGTAACGCACTCAGGCCTATGTACCGTAGCACCCTATACCAAGTTACCAGTCCTTATAAGAACTTTTGTGGACCAAGCAGGTTGTGTGTTAGTGATTAGCAGACTGTACGTCAGTCCCTATACCAATGAAGGACTGCTGCAGTATAGGGCAGCGGTCAGCAGTAGTGCACGGCAACCCTATGTATTGTGGACCGATAGCGGTCCTTACAGAACAGCAGACTGTAACGCACTCAGGCCTATGTACCGTAGCACCCTATACCAAGTTACCAGTCCTTATAAGAACTTTTGTGGACCAAGCAGGTTGTGTGTTAGTGATTAGCAGACTGTACGTCAGTCCCTATACCAATGAAGGACTGCTGCAGTATAGGGCAGCGGTCAGCAGTAGTGCACGGCAACCCTATGTATTGTGGACCGATAGCGGTCCTTACAGAACAGCAGACTGTACTGCACTCAGGCCTATGTACCGTAGCACCCTATACCAAGTTACCAGTCCTTATAAGAACTTTTGTGGACCAAGCAGGTTGTGTGTTAGTGATTAGCAGACTGTACGTCAGTCCCTATACCAATGAAGGACTGCTGCAGTATAGGGCAGCGGTCAGCAGTAGTGCACGGCAACCCTATGTATTGTGGACCGATAGCGGTCCTTACAGAACAGCAGACTGTAACGCACTCAGGCCTATGTACCGTAGCACCCTATACCAAGTTACCAGTCCTTATAAGAACTTTTGTGGACCAAGCAGGTTGTGTGTTAGTGATTAGCAGACTGTACGTCAGTCCCTATACCAATGAAGGACTGCTGCAGTATAGGGCAGCGGTCAGCAGTAGTGCACGGCAACCCTATGTATTGTGGACCGATAGCGGTCCTTACAGAACAGCAGACTGTAACGCACTCAGGCCTATGTACCGTAGCACCCTATACCAAGTTACCAGTCCTTATAAGAACTTTTGTGGACCAAGCAGGTTGTGTGTTAGTGATTAGCAGACTGTACGTCAGTCCCTATACCAATGAAGGACTGCTGCAGTATAGGGCAGCGGTCAGCAGTAGTGCACGGCAACCCTATGTATTGTGGACCGATAGCGGTCCTTACAGAACAGCAGACTGTAACGCACTCAGGCCTATGTACCGTAGCACCCTATACCAAGTTACCAGTCCTTATAAGAACTTTTGTGGACCAAGCAGGTTGTGTATTAGTGTTTAGCAGACTGTGCGTCAGTCCCTATACCGCTGAAGGACTGCTGCAGTATAGGGCAGCGGTCAGCAGTAGTGCACGGCAACCCTATGTATTGTGGACCGATAGCAGTCCTTACAGAACAGCAGACTGTACTGCACTCAGGCCTATGTACCGTAGCACCCTATACCAAGTTACCAGTCCTTATAAGAACTTTTGTGGACCAAGCAGGTTGTGTGTTAGTGTTTAGCAGACTGTGCGTCAGTCCCTATACCGCTGAAGGACTGCTGCAGTATAGGGCAGCGGTCAGCAGTAGTGCACGTCAACCCTATGTATTGTGGACCGATAGCGGTCCTTACAGAACAGCAGACTGTAACGCACTCAGGCCTATGTACCGTAGCACCCTATACCAAGTTACCAGTCCTTATAAGAACTTTTGTGGACCAAGCAGGTTGTGTATTAGTGTTTAGCAGACTGTGCGTCAGTCCCTATACCGCTGAAGGACTGCTGCAGTATAGGGCAGCGGTCAGCAGTAGTGCACGTCAACCCTATGTATTGTGGACCGATAGCGGTCCTTACAGAACAGCAGACTGTAACGCACTCAGGCCTATGTACCGTAGCACCCTATACCAAGTTACCAGTCCTTATAAGAACTTTTGTGGACCAAGCAGGTTGTGTATTAGTGTTTAGCAGACTGTGCGTCAGTCCCTATACCGCTGAAGGACTGCTGCAGTATAGGGCAGCGGTCAGCAGTAGTGCACGGCAACCCTATCTATTGTGGACCGATAGCGGTCCTTACAGAACAGCAGACTGTACCGCACCCAAGCCTATGTACCGTAGCACCCTAGACAGACCAAGTTACCAGTCCTTATAAGAACTTTTGTGGAACAAGTGAGTTGTGAATGATTAGCAGACTGCAGCAGAAGGGCAGCAGTCAAGTATAATATTCTTTCTATATTTGGAAGAAAGAATATTATACGTGTACAAGCCTATTACCGTACCACTGATACCAGTCCTGAAAAGAACCTTTGTGGAACTAATAGTAACAGCAAGTCTTTAAAATTATCCTCACTGCCTGACACACTGCTTCCTGCCTGTCCCTATACAAATTGGCAAAAAAGAGTAGGCTGGAACGATTAGCTGGAACAGCTCTTTTGTGGACCTGATAGTAACAGCTAATGATGATGATGATGATGATGATGAAGAAAGACTAATCTGGCTGAGCTGTCCCTAAAATAGCAGCATACAGCGCTCTGTCCCTTTATCTAAACTGACAAAAGAAACTCAGGCTGCTGACCTAACACCTATACCAGTCCTGAAAAGAACTTTTGTGTACCAAATAGCTAGCGTTTTCTCTGTCCCTACTCCACACAGGATCCTTTCCCTACAGTGACAGAAGAAAGAATGTAAAATGGCCACCGGATCGGGTGTATTTATAGGTTAGGGGGAATGTCCAAGTGTCCATGAGCTGTCATGTCTCAATTGGTTGTCCTGTAACACATGATAAACGTGTCACGAAAGGTTAAAGTTCTTGTATACATTAAACACGTAAGTCCGCCGGGGCGAACGACGGAAAAAGGCGTTCGAACCCGCGGACGGCGAAAGTCGGAAATTCGCCGCGAAACGACCGCCGGGCGAACCGTTCGGCCATCACTAGTGGCCAGTTATAACTTTTTTTGGGGGGGGGGGGGGGGCGGCAAACAGTAACACCACCCCCCGTTGGTCGCTCAGGTCTGGAACACTTACCCCATCTATGGTGGGCAGTGCTTCTCCTGGGCTTCACTGGTGGCTTCCCTTGCTCGGCGGCTTTCACTTCCCCTGCACTCCAGGGGCATCACGGTGGCTTCCGTTTCCTCCCTCCTCCTTGGCAGCCAATTGGGACTCTTCTCTTTTCAGCCAATTGGAAAATGGGTCTCAGACCTGCTTCTGATTGGCTGGATTGAGGATCAGTATTTCAAGAGCAAATATTAATTTGCTCTTGTAACACCTGGGTGGACTCATGACGCAATGCTCTGTGCTACGAGCCCACCCTATTTTGAAGCTATTGGAACCTATGGCTCTAATCAGGTGCTTCAAAAAAACACCCCTGCCACTGTAATTCACGTGCACGGCCTCCTGAAAGGGGCCGGACACATGAATAGGGGGTGGCTGCAGCGGCCGTGGATAGTTTAATTCATAGCATGAACTCTATCTATCCATATAGGGGTGGCGTGGATCAGGGCAGGTGCAAGGATTTTTTACACCCTAGGCGAAAGTTAATTTTTCGCTGCTCCCCTTGGCTCTAACTCTGACTTCATCCCCTTTGCCCTGCCCATGTATACCCCACATTTTTAGTGCCCATCAAATACAGCCTCACCAGCGGCCATCAAATGTAGCCTCACCAACGCCCATCAATTGCAGCCTCACCAGCGCCCATCAAATGCAGCCTCACCAGCGCCCATCAAATGCAGCCTCACCAGCGCCCATCAAATGCAGCCTCACCGCCCATCAAATGCAGCCTCACCAGCGCCCATCAATTGCCGCCTCACCAGCATCCATCAATTGCAGCCTCACCAGCACCCATCAATGCAGCCTCACCAGTGCCCATCAATGAACGTTTGCTTGCTTCCATTAATTCGGGAATCGAGACACAGACACAGTCCTCTGCCGCCACCACACCTCTGACACTATGCGCGAACAAAGCAGCGGTTGCCTGCTGATGCTGAGACTTAGTTGCTTTCTGCAGAGAGAAGACAGTAGGAACACCACTGGCCGGGCCCTCTCGGCAGCAGTGGCGCCCTAGGTGGCTGTGTAGTTTGCCAAGTGGTAGCACCGGCCCTGGCGTGGATAGAGGGGGCGGTGCCTAGGTGCCCCTAATAGATGGGATGCCACTGTGCTCCACCTTATGCCATTCAGCCATCTAGTGCCTAAATCCTATAGTCAGCTGGGGCTCGGGAACTATCCCGTTCATCAGCTTAGTGCCAGGAAATACGGTTTAGCATTGACCAGACCAGAAGGCATGGCCATGTGTATAGCCAAGGCTTATGCCCCGTACACAGGATCGGACATTGATCGGACATTCCGACAACAAAATACATGGATTTTTTCCAACGGATGTTGGCGCTGTTTCTGGGCACTGATTGGTTGGAAGGGGGTCGCACCCAGCCCAGTGATGAGTGAGTTAGTCTTCCCCTAAAATGTTCTAATCCGGAAGTACTTGTTTCACCTCCCGGCTAGAATATGAGCCTGGAAAACATGCTAACATGATCTATGTCTGATTTTTAAAATGGTTGATTATAAAAAAATTTATTTGAGATGAATATATGCTATAATATTAGCTGGATTAGTCCCCCGTATTTAATACACTATAATGAGGCGTGGAACGCACACCGGCGGCCATGTTGTGATACCGGAAGTACGATGCGGTGACACGGATGGACGGAATTCATGCCTAATTGGGGGTCTGGCTATATAAACAGAAGGGCTGCTTTGGAGTTGTACCCCAGATGACGTCTGTTTATGACGAAACGCGTCGGAACTTCACTGCAGCCTGATTTTACATTGAAAAGCGCTCAAATCCTCTGTATACATGTGAGTTTAATAATTTGTTATTAAATTATTTTTACGTAAAACGGAATTACACTATTGTGGTCCCTGCTTCTCTTTATATGTGCTCAATTATCCATGTGGATCCATATGGTTGGAGATATGTCATCTTTGTGAACAGAATAGCCATACTTGAAATCCCTCTAGAAAGTGCAACACCGAAGGAGTTTACATATATGTACAAGCTTATGTGATCCTCCAAATATAAATTTGAGTAGGATCCATTCAGTCCGGTAAGCGCCCATTTCGTTTGGTGGAGGGATCTCACGTGGTGACTGCACGGTCTTTCTATGGAGGAGGTGTAGGATCGTTTACACATAATTGTGATTCACACACGGACATTTCAGAGACTCTTTCTTTTCACATTATTTTTATATTTTTTATTTCACTTTTTTGATTTTTTTTGCTTCATATTTGTATGCAGCAAATAATAGTTTGCATGGTGTGCGTACTAGTTCACATTGACATTGTTTGTTGAATATATGCATTTGTAATATCGGCAGTAAATATGCCATGTTTTTAAAAGCGCTACACTTTTATATAATATTCCCTGTGTATAGCCAAGGCTTATGCCCCGTACACAGGATCGGACATTGATCGGACATTCCGACTAGTGATGGACGAACTTCCGACGGGACGTTTCGCGAACGCGAAATGCGAACGGACCCAAACGTTCGCGAAACCGACCGTTCGCCGCGGGCCCCATTGACTTCAATGGGAGGCGAACTTTGCAAACCTTCATGTCGAATTTGCGGCCACGTGGTAATTATTAGGGGGTAAAACGTAGTCCCACCATCTGGACAATGACATAATACATGTATGAGGTGAATTTGGGATCGATAACTACAAGCATTTTTATTTTATTTGGGAAATTGTTCTAACAATTCAGGACTATGGAGCTAATGAAGGCAATGGAGGAGAGGGAAGGTCAGGGACCAGGGTAGGCAAAGAAGAGGGTGCAGGAGATGATCACCAGCAGCGTGACATACCGGAATGACACATGCACCGTGATAGAGGCATCTGACAGCAGCACCGTAATACAGAGCACTGACAGCAGCACCGTGACATACAGCGCTGACAGCAGCACCGTGACATACAGCGCTGACAGCAGCACCGTGACATACAGCGCTGACAGCAGCACCGTGACATACAGCGCTGACAGCAGCACCGTGACATACAGCGCTGACAGCAGCACCGTGACATACAGCGCTGACAGCAGCACCGTGACATACAGCGCTGACAGCAGCACCGTGACATACAGCGCTGACAGCAGCACCGTGACATACAGCGCTGACAGCAGCACCGTGACATACAGCGCTGACAGCAGCACCGTGACATACAGCGCTGACAGCAGCACCGTGACATACAGCACTGACAGCAGCACCGTAAGCAGCCCCAGGAGGAAGTCAGCACAGCACAGGGATGGTGTGATCCCCTCATAATAAGAACCCCCAGGAGGAAGTCAGCACAGCACAGGGATAGTGTGATCCCTTCATAATAAGAACCCCCAGGAGGAAGTCAGCACAGCACAGGGATATCATAAGCAGCCCCAGTAGAAATATGACACCGCTCAACCTCTTCAAAGAGGAGGGTAGGGGCATATAGTACGGTGTGCTTTTTTGGGTCAAGGAAGTGAGCCAAATGAATTAAGAAGGTCTGTGTGCTTGATTAAAAAAATAGTTTATAGACATATACATGGTCTACTGGTCACATGTGTTGAATTCCTCCGAGATCCATGCCTCATTCATTTTTAGAAATGTGAGGTAGTTAACACTGTGGTGAGCTAGGCGAGTACGCTTATCGGTCACAATCCCCCCTGCTGCGCTGAACGTCCTTTCGGACAGGACACTGGATGAGGGGCAAGCCAACAGTTCGATTGCAAATTGGGCAAGCTCTGGCCAGAGGTCAAGCCTGCCCACCCAGTAGTCTAGGGGTTCATCACTCCTCAGAGCGTCCACATCGGCCGTTAACCCAATGTAGTCGGACACCTGACGGTCTAGGCGTTCCCTGATGCTGGATCCGGATGACACCTGTCGATGGGTCGGCTGAAAGAATGACCTCATATCCGAAGTCACCAACACATCTTCAAACCGGCCTCTTCTTGCAGGCGCTGTTGGATTGGTACCCGCAAATCCTTCTCTGGGAGTGGGAATTGCTCCTCTGCCAGCGCACGCAAAAGCAGAATGCAGCATTTCTCGAAGCAAGGCCTGGAAGTGCTGCATTCTGACAGCCCTCTGCGACGGCGGTAACATTTCCGCCATTTTGTGTTTGTACCGGGGGTCTAAGTACGTTGCCACCCAGTACTGGTCCTTGACCCTCATGCTTTTTATACGGGGGTCCCTATTAAAACACTGGAGCATGAAGGCCCCCATTTGCACTAAAGTGGAAGCGGTGTGGTGGCCTGGCTCCTGCTCATCATCCAGGATAATGTCGTCCTCTTCATTCTCCTCTCCCCATCCTCGCACAACAGGGATCCCAGAAAGGTTTAAAGCATGCTCTTCTTGCTCCTGCTCATCCGCCCCGGCACCATCCTCCTCTGACTCCTCATCAGACTCCTGTTGTTGACTTGTCTCAGATAGAGTAGCCCCCCCTGGGAATTCATCCAGCATTGCGACTTCCTCATCTTCCCGCTCCTGCTCCTCCACAGCCTGATCAATGACACGACGCAATGCACGCTCCAGAAAGAAGGCATAAGGTACCATGTCACTGATGGCGCCATGGCTGCGACTGACCAGTTTGGTGATCTCCTCAAATGGCCGCAGAAGTCTGCATGTGTCGCGCATGAGCAGCCACTGGCGCGGTGAAAAAAAACCCAGCTCCCCAGAACCGTTTCTTTCGCAGAGTTCATACAGGTAGACGTTAACTGCACGTTTCTGCTGGAGCAGCCTATCAAGCATATAGAAGGTTGAGTTCCATCGCGTCGGGCAATCGCAAATAAGACGTCTGACCGGCAGATGGTGTCGCCGCTGAATGTCAGCAAGGCGAGCCATGGCCGTGTAAGATCTTCTGAAATGGGCCGAGATTTTCCTTGCCTGCCGCAAGATGTCCTGGACCCCAGGGTATTTGACAAGGAATCGCTGCACGACCAAGTTTAAGACGTGTGCCATGCACGGCACGTGCGTGATTTTGCCCTGTTTCAATGCGCTAAGCAGATTGGCACCGTTGTCACACACCACTTTACCAACTGTCAAATTGAGCGGTGTTAGCCACTCATCTGCCTGTGAACGCAAAGCTGAAAGGAGTGCCGGGCCAGTGTGGCTCTTTGCTTCCAGGCACAACAGACGCAGCACGGCATGGCAACGTCTCACCTGGCATGTGGAATAGGTTCTGGGGAGCTTGGGCGGTGCAGTGGAAGAGACGCTAGCAGCGGAAAAGGAGGAGGCAGCTGAGGAGGAGAGGGAGGAGGATGGAGTAGGAGGAGGAGAAGAAGAGTCAGGCCTGCATGCAATCCGTGGCGGTAAAACCAAATCTACACGGGTGCCACGGGTTACATGCTTGACGGCCGTCAGAAGGTTCACCCAGTGGGCAGTAAAACTGATATACCTTCCCTGCCCGTGTTTGCTAGACCACGTGTCTGTGGTCAGATGTATCTTGGCACCGACACTGTGTGCCAGAGATACATTCACTTGCCGCTGAACATGGCCATATAGCTCTGGGATGCCCTTCTCTGAGAAATACTTCCTTCCTGGGACCTTCCATTGTGGTGTTCCAATGGCCACAAATTTGCGAAAGGCCTCCGAGTCCACCAGTTTATATGGCAGTAGTTGGCGGGCTATGAGTTCTGACAAGCCAGCCGCCAACCGTTGGGCAAGAGGGTTATCCGGCATCATCATTTTTTTACGCTCAAACATTAGGCCCACGGAAGCCTGCCTTTTTGCAGAAAAATGTGAGCTTGGCGTGATGGAAGGTGGAGTGGAGGACAATTGTGAGGAGAGAGGAGAAGGAGAAGTAGAAGACGAGGCTGGACGGTGAGAGCCTGCAGTGTGGCTTTGTGTGTTCCGTTGCTCCCACTGGGCTCGGTGATGGCTGCTCATGTGCCTTCTTAAGGCGGTCGTCCCTAGGTGAGTATTGGGCTTACCGCGACTAACGCGTTGACTGCAAAGATTGCAGATGGCAACGCTATTGTCAGCAGCGGACACGTTAAAAAAAGCCCACACTGCGGAGCCATGTGCCGGTGTCCTGGGAGCGCCAGATGTGACCGTACATGGTCGATGACTCGCTCCTGATACATTTGCAGTCTGCTTTGTCCCTGCTGTGCAATGTAAGTCATTGCTGCTTCTCCTCCCTATCTGCTGGTCCATATCTCCCTCTGAACTCCCCTCCTCTTCCTCTCTTGTGGGCACCCACGTGACATCACTAGACACGTCATCATCAACGTCACCTTCCCCACCGCTATAAGTAGAGATCTCGGAGTAGGCAGCAACACCGGGGACCAACCTCCTCCTTGGGCTGATCTGGGTACTGGCGTCAGACTGCTGAGTAGCGCTTGTTGCTACCTCCTCTTCCTGATCCAATACCAAGAGTGGCTGCGCATCAGAAATGTCCTCTTGATATGGATCGGAAAATAATTCCAGTGACTCAAGCGGAAGGTATGTGGTGGTGGTGGTGGTGGTCGTGTTGTTGGTGGTAGTGTCTTTGGGGGTGCACATAGCAGAGAGTGAAGAAGAGGGTGCAGATCGAGAGGATGAGGAGGGTGCAGAAGAGTAAGGCTGAGCGAGCCACTCAACCAAGTCTGGTGCATCCTTTAAAGTAATTGAACGCACCTTCTGCAACTTCCCACTTTGGCTCAAGCCTGTTGCTCCTGCCCTACCCCTACCACCCCTGCGGAAGGGCCTGCCTCTTCCTCTGCATGTCATTTTTTAAATGACCCTGTGACAAAACTCTTAGTCCCTATACCGCTGAAGGACTGCTGCAGTATAGGTGAGCGGTCAGCAGTGGTGCACGTCAACCCTATCTATTGTGGACCTATAGCGGTCCTTACAGAACAGCAGACTGTACCGCACTCAAGCCTATGTACCGTAGCACCCTATACCAAGTTACCAGTCCTTATAAGAACTTTTGTGGACCAAGCAGGTTGTGTATTAGTGTTTAGCAGACTGTACGTCAGTCCCTATACCGCTGAAGGACTGCTGCAGTATAGGTGAGCGGTCAGCAGTGGTGCACGTCAACCCTATCTATTGTGGACCGATAGCGGTCCTTACAGAACAGCAGACTGTACCGCACTCAAGCCTATGTACCGTAGCACCCTATACCAAGTTACCAGTCCTTATAAGAACTTTTGTGGAACAAGCAGGTTGTGTGTTAGTGATTAGCAGACTGTACGTCAGTCCCTATACCGCTGAAGGACTGCTGCAGTATAGGTGAGCGGTCAGCAGTGGTGCACGTCAACCCTATCTATTGTGGACCGATAGCGGTCCTTACAGAACAGCAGACTGTACCGCACTCAAGCCTATGTACCGTAGCACCCTATACCAAGTTACCAGTCCTTATAAGAACTTTTGTGGACCAAGCAGGTTGTGTATTAGTGTTTAGCAGACTGTACGTCAGTCCCTATACCGCTGAAGGACTGCTGCAGTATAGGGCAGCGGTCAGCAGTGGTGCACGTCAACCCTATCTATTGTGGACCGATAGCGGTCCTTACAGAACAGCAGACTGTACCGCACTCAAGCCTATGTACCGTAGCACCCTATACCAAGTTACCAGTCCTTATAAGAACTTTTGTGGAACAAGCAGGTTGTGTATTAGTGTTTAGCAGACTGTACGTCAGTCCCTATACCGCTGAAGGACTGCTGCAGTATAGGTGAGCGGTCAGCAGTGGTGCACGTCAACCCTATCTATTGTGGACCGATAGCGGTCCTTACAGAACAGCAGACTGTACCGCACTCAAGCCTATGTACCGTAGCACCCTATACCAAGTTACCAGTCCTTATAAGAACTTTTGTGGACCAAGCAGGTTGTGTATTAGTGTTTAGCAGACTGTACGTCAGTCCCTATACCGCTGAAGGACTGCTGCAGTATAGGGCAGCGGTCAGCAGTGGTGCACGTCAACCCTATCTATTGTGGACCGATAGCGGTCCTTACAGAACAGCAGACTGTACCGCACTCAAGCCTATGTACCGTAGCACCCTATACCAAGTTACCAGTCCTTATAAGAACTTTTGTGGAACAAGCAGGTTGTGTGTTAGTGATTAGCAGACTGTACGTCAGTCCCTATACCGCTGAAGGACTGCTGCAGTATAGGGCAGCGGTCAGCAGTGGTGCACGTCAACCCTATCTATTGTGGACCGATAGCGGTCCTTACAGAACAGCAGACTGTACCGCACTCAAGCCTATGTACCGTAGCACCCTATACCAAGTTACCAGTCCTTATAAGAACTTTTGTGGAACAAGCAGGTTGTGTGTTAGTGATTAGCAGACTGTACGTCAGTCCCTATACCGCTGAAGGACTGCTGCAGTATAGGTGAGCGGTCAGCAGTGGTGCACGTCAACCCTATCTATTGTGGACCGATAGCGGTCCTTACAGAACAGCAGACTGTACCGCACTCAAGCCTATGTACCGTAGCACCCTATACCAAGTTACCAGTCCTTATAAGAACTTTTGTGGACCAAGCAGGTTGTGTATTAGTGTTTAGCAGACTGTACGTCAGTCCCTATACCGCTGAAGGACTGCTGCAGTATAGGGCAGCGGTCAGCAGTGGTGCACGTCAACCCTATCTATTGTGGACCGATAGCGGTCCTTACAGAACAGCAGACTGTACCGCACTCAAGCCTATGTACCGTAGCACCCTATACCAAGTTACCAGTCCTTATAGGAACTTTTGTGGAACAAGCAGGTTGTGTGTTAGTGATTAGCAGACTGTACGTCAGTCCCTATACCGCTGAAGGACTGCTGCAGTATAGGGCAGCGGTCAGCAGTGGTGCACGTCAACCCTATCTATTGTGGACCGATAGCGGTCCTTACAGAACAGCAGACTGTACCGCACTCAAGCCTATGTACCGTAGCACCCTATACCAAGTTACCAGTCCTTATAAGAACTTTTGTGGAACAAGCAGGTTGTGTGTTAGTGATTAGCAGACTGTACGTCAGTCCCTATACCGCTGAAGGACTGCTGCAGTATAGGTGAGCGGTCAGCAGTGGTGCACGTCAACCCTATCTATTGTGGACCGATAGCGGTCCTTACAGAACAGCAGACTGTACCGCACTCAAGCCTATGTACCGTAGCACCCTATACCAAGTTACCAGTCCTTATAAGAACTTTTGTGGACCAAGCAGGTTGTGTATTAGTGTTTAGCAGACTGTACGTCAGTCCCTATACCGCTGAAGGACTGCTGCAGTATAGGGCAGCGGTCAGCAGTGGTGCACGTCAACCCTATCTATTGTGGACCGATAGCGGTCCTTACAGAACAGCAGACTGTACCGCACTCAAGCCTATGTACCGTAGCACCCTATACCAAGTTACCAGTCCTTATAAGAACTTTTGTGGACCAAGCAGGTTGTGTATTAGTGTTTAGCAGACTGTACGTCAGTCCCTATACCGCTGAAGGACTGCTGCAGTATAGGGCAGCGGTCAGCAGTGGTGCACGTCAACCCTATCTATTGTGGACCGATAGCGGTCCTTACAGAACAGCAGACTGTACCGCACTCAAGCCTATGTACCGTAGCACCCTATACCAAGTTACCAGTCCTTATAAGAACTTTTGTGGAACAAGCAGGTTGTGTGTTAGTGATTAGCAGACTGTACGTCAGTCCCTATACCGCTGAAGGACTGCTGCAGTATAGGGCAGCGGTCAGCAGTGGTGCACGTCAACCCTATCTATTGTGGACCGATAGCGGTCCTTACAGAACAGCAGACTGTACCGCACTCAAGCCTATGTACCGTAGCACCCTATACCAAGTTACCAGTCCTTATAAGAACTTTTGTGGAACAAGTGAGTTGTGAATGTTTAGCAGACTGCAGCAGAAGGGCAGCAGTCAAGTATAATATCCTTTCTATATTTGGAAGAAAGAATATTATACATGTACAAGCCTATTACTGTACCACTGATACCAGTCCTGAAAAGAACCTTTGTGGAACTAATAATAACAGCAAGTCTTTAAAATTACCCTCACTGCCTGACAACACTGCTTCCTTCCTGTCCCTATACAAATTGGCAAAAAAAGAGAACGATTAGTGGTTACTGGAACAGCTCTTTTGTGGACCTTGATAGTAACAGCTAATGATGATGATGATGATGATGATGATGAAAGACTAATCTGGCTGTCCCTGTAGCATACACCGTCCTTTCCCTTTCTCTAAACTAACAAAAGACACTCAGGCTGCTGCAAGAATCAGCAGCACAGCAAACCTATCAACACCTAACACCTATACCAGTCCTGAAAAGAACTTTTGTGTACCAAATAGCTAGTGGTTTATCTCTCCCTACTCCACACAGGAACCTGTCCCTATCTTAACAGAAGAAAGAATGTAAAATGGCCACCGGATCGGGTGTATTTATAGGTTAGGGGGAATGTACAAGTGTCCATGTGCTGTCATGTCTCAATTGGCTGTCCTGTATCACATGATAAACGTGTCACCAAAGGTTAAAGTTCTTGTATACATTAAACACGTAAGTCCGCCGCGGCGAACGACGGAAAAAGGCGTTCGAACGTGCGGACCGCGAATGTCGGAAATTCGCCGCGAAACGACCGCCGGGCGAACCGTTCGGCCATCACTAATTCCGACAACAAAATACATGGATTTTTTCCAACAGATGTTGGCTCAAACTTGTCTTGCATACACACGGTCACACAAAGTTGGTCAGAAATTGCGAACGTCAAGTATGCGGGGACGTACAACGCGTACGCCAGCCGAGAAAAATGAAGTTCAATAGCCAGTGCGGCTCTTCTGCTTGATTGTGAGCATGAAACTTTGTGTGTCGGAATTGTCTACACACGGATTTTGTTGTCGGAAAATTTGAGATCCAGATCTCAAATTTTGTGTGGCCGAAATTCCCATGGAAACTGTGTGATGGAGCCCACACACGGTCGGAATTTCCAACAACAAGGTCCCATCACACATTTTCCATTGGAAAATCCTATCTTGTGTATGGGGCATTACAGTAAAGAACCCTCAAAGTTGTTCAATGCCTCGTACACACGACCGTTTTTTCTGTCAGAATAAACTCTGGCGGATGTTCCGACGGAGTTTCCGCTGAAACAGACTTGCCTGCACACGATCACACCAAAGTCCGTGATGACGTACGATCGGAAATTTCCGACAACGGATTTTGTTGTCGGAAAAATTTGAGATCCAGATCTCAAATTTTGTGTGACGGAAATTCCGATGGAAAATGTCAGATAGAGCCTACACACAAAAAGCTCCCATTGAAACATTTTCCGTCGGAAAATCCGACCGCGTATACGGGGCATTAGAATGCATGGACACTATAATGGCAAATGGACTCATTTTTTAAAAGTAATGGAATGTGCAGACACTACAAGGTGCTCGCACTTCAGAATTATTAGCTGAGACACTTTTAAGACCAGACATTACCTTGGCTAACACATCCTCATAGTACCTTTAGGAAAGACCAGCTAGCTTGCAGCTGTCATAGACGTAAGAGAGTCTCAGCTCATACTTGATAGCTTGTTAAGAACAACAATTTATTTTATTTCCCTTTGCAGCTGTTTTTTGCACATAAATCATTTTTTTCCCCCCTTATTGTTTTCACTGCTGTTAATTTCAGATTGTCACCTGACCTTTCCTTTGAGCTCGAAGCTGTATACTTCCCAGGCCCCAGATGACAAGAGAGCAGTACAATCCTTGGAGGGCAAATATTTTACACGGGAATGTGCATCAAATCTGCCAAAGCAATGGACGGCGGTGTGTATTTTCATTGTGCCGCGAAATGATGATCTTTAACGGCCCACTTCACATCAAAGCAAACAAGAAAGAATGTTCATGTCAAGGATTTAGAAGTCTGCTGCAAATGTTGCTTTTTGAACCACCATATAACTTTGCCTAACAGTGATCAGATTGGATCAAAAGACTTTAACTTTTTTTGCATAAATGGCTACAAAGCGCAGTGCTCATATTATATGACGGTGCGTTTGTGGTGCCGTCCCGTTTACGTGCGTTTGGTTATAGCCTGCCAAATGCGACATGCTGTCTAAAACTTACCATGACAATGTATACAGCCAGTGGTGGGACAAGGCCATCCAAAAGCCAGGGCAAACCCGCCAAATTGTGCCCCCCCCCCCCCCCCCCCACACACACACACGAAAAAAAAAATATTGCCACTCTACGATATTACTTTTATAGCACAAACCCCCAAAATCCCCCCTTCTAGCACAAATCCTCTTCTCCCATCCCTCTTCTTCCCAACACAAATCCCCCCAAATCACCACTCCTAGCACACATCCCACATTTGCCCTCCTAGAACAATTCTTACCCCCTGACGCTTCCCCTTCGTAACACAAATCCCCCTCCCCCAGCCTCCTTGTGGTGCCCCCCATCTCACATGATAGCACAGTGCCTAGGGCAGCCGTCCCTCCTGCCCACCCCTTGTCCCGGCCCTGTATACAGCCATCCTTGGTATGTAAGTTACATAGTTACATAGTAGGTGAGGTCGAAAAAAGACACAAGTCCAACCTATGCGTGTGATTGTACACTATTACATTGTATATCCCTGTATGTTGCGGCCATTCAGGTGCTTATCTAATCGTTATTTTTTATTAAGTTTGCAAAGATTTCAAACTTCTTTCACGTTATGGGGTATTGTTTGTAGAATTTTGAGGAAAAATAATGAATTGAATCCATTTTGGGATAAGGCTGTAACATAACAAAATGTAGAAAAATTGAAGTGCTGTGAATATTTTGCAGATGCACTGTACATACAAATTTACCCATACCCATAATTTTACCCCATAATTTACCTGTACAAGTAAATGGGTAGGAAAATGACTCCTCGTCCATCTCACCCTCTCCTTCAGTATGCCTCCAGCAGATTACAGATATTGTGCATGAAAGGAGACATCTACTGCTCTGCTGCTCTTTCTTTAGTAAAACCATAGTGCTCTGGGAGTCCCTCGTCATGTATTAGATATCTTTTTCCAAATCATATATCAACAACATCGAAACTTATAAACTTTAAATAAAAGGAAGAATGAAAATGGAACCCAAACAATTATAGTTTATTTTTAAGAAATGGAAAAAAAAGGTATTTATCAACAGGGGGTTACCGTCACATTGCTAAAATTCTCCAGTATGCCAGTGAACGCTCATTCTTTGTTATTGGTTGGGACGTCTTTATAGAACTGCAAGGTCATGGCAATGACTAAACTAAATTATTTTCTTTAAGGGCTTCCTAAAATCATATTTCACAGCAGAAAACTGTTTTATTATGCAGAGATTATAGGAAAAAGAAATAATAAAACCCTCCTTCCCACCGCTTGAAGTGCTTTTAATTGCAACGTTACGTGATTACCTTACCGGGTTATTAAATGCCACTTTAGGTCACCTGCTTAGATAATAATCACGCAAGTGTTAACAGCAACTCAGTACATGGACATGTTGCTTTGGTTCATTAAATGCTTTCCAAGAACAGTATAAACTGTTATTACAACAGTCCTTCTAATGTATAATTTATACAACGTCAGTGGACAAAAACCTTGTCAATTCCTGCTTTATCAAGTGTTTTTTGGGGAGCAAGTATGAAAAAAAGGCCGGTCTGAAAATGAAAATGCCAAATGGCTGGAGGTCATTCTAATGGCTGTCTGGTGGTCCAAATCATTTGGTGGAGGGGGGATTATGGTGTGGGGTTGTTTTTCAGGGGTTGGACTTGGCCCCTTAGTTCCAGTGAAGGAAACTCTTGAGGCGTCAGTATACCAAGACATTTTGGACAATTTCATGCTCCCAGCTTTGTGGGAACAGTTTGGGGATGGCCCCTTCCTGTTCCAACATGACTGCTCACTAGTGCACAAAGCAAGGTCCATAAAGACATGGATGAGCAAGTTTGTGGTGAAGGAACTTGACTGGCCTGCACAGAGTCCTGACCTCAAATCAATAGAACACCCTGTGGATAAATTAGATTGGAGACTGCGAGCCAGACCTTCCCCAACATCAGTGCCTGACCTCACAAATGCGCTTCTAGAAGAATGGTCAAACATTCCCATAGACACAATTCTAAACCTTGTGAACAGCCTTCCCAGAAGAGTTCAAGCTGTTATAGCTGCAAAGGGGCCAACTCAGTACTGAAACCTGGGATGCCATTAAAGTTCATACTTTTGGCAATATAGTGTATGTTTAAATATTCTAAACAAGTTTTAAATTACATGGCCGAACCGACCTTTGCAGCTATGACATTGTGAAGTAATTCATTCTCAATGTCTGAATCTGAAACTCCTTTTCATTTTCTCTCTGTACCTCAGCTCCCCCTCCAAGCGTTGACTTGGCAGTCTGCCAGCATTCTAATCTTTAAAGTAGTTCTAAACATTCACCTCCCCATAAAGGCCCATATAACATAAGAATGTTGTTTTACAGTTTTCAATTTACCAAATATCAGAGAGTCCGCAGTGTCTGTTCTCCCTGAGAGTGGTCATCCTAGGGGTGCTGTTAGTAACACTTGGGTGTGGGACCCCACTGTGCAAGCAGGTACATGGTCAGTCACTAAAACTTTTTCTGCACTGGTCCTTTTAGGACTGGGCCTTTTGCCTAAGTCAGGGGGCAATTTTGTCTTTCAGTCCTCAGGACCCAGCCAGCGCACATGCATGGCCACTTATTTATTTATTTATTTTCCCTCCGCTGTTTGTCACTCTTTCACTTTTGTGTGTGTTTTCTCTCTAAGATGAAGGGTGTGATTCCTCTGGCTTGCCCTGATGTGTAGGGGGATGATGTGTGGCCCTCAGGTTCCTTTCTTCCCTGCCCCGGGGGAGGGGGGGGGGTATCTCTCTTCGGGAGAGCTCCTCGACCGAGTATTCGATGATTGGCTTCGACTGACCTAGAAGAATGGGGACTTCCAGAGGCCTTCTGGCTATGCAGACTATTGGAACTCTATATCTCTGTCAGGTGCCTTGCGCCCCCGAGGATGAGGGAGAGATCCTACCTCTTCGGGAGGTGGACTAAGGCAAACCCTTAAAGTGGGGTGCCCCCTAAAAAAAAAAAAAAAGAATTAAAAGTCAGCAGCTACAAATACTGCAGCTACTGACTTTTAATAATCGGACACTTACCTGTCCCAGGGTCCAGCAATGCGGGGGAATGAAGCCCCCATTCATTTCCCGCTCCGCTCGCGACGCTGGCATTCTTACTGTGGGCACCCGGCTGTGGCCCCTACTGCTCATGCGCGAGCGGCGCAGCGCGCTGTGATACGCCGCACAGTCATCTGGGACAAGTGACAGGTCCCAGATGACTGTGCGGTGCCAAGGGGAAGTGATGTCAACAGCACGGGCACTGAAGGAGGCAGACTATGAGGGACCCCCTAGCAACAGGCATTTAGAGGTGAGTAAAAAAATTTTTTTTTCCAATAATTTTGTTTTACATTTTATTATGAATTTTAAGCAATTTTTTTTTTTGGTGGCAACACCACTTTAACTGCACTTTTTTATGTGTGTTGCACATACACATTTTTTGTACACTTAATGTTTTTTCAGTTTTTATGTTTTTGCACCACCGCAGATCAAAAAACAAAAATGCATTTCTAAAAGAAAAAACAATATATGTTACTCTTATTTATAATTAAAACACAATAGAATATTGAGTAATCTCAAGAAAATGTGGGGTATCCGGCGCTACCTAATATTGAAAATGAGGTAGCGCCGGATACCCCACATTTTCTTGAGATTACTAATTATTTTGAAAAACCCTTACAGGGATTTCTTGGTTGGGGGGCTGCAACCTATATATATAGATATTTATATGTCTTTTATTCTTCATATTTTTTCTGCTTCCTGTATTACATAAGCGCGGTTGTGCTCAATCTTTTTAACAGTAGAATATTGATCCAGAGAAACAAAATTCTCTGGTTTGATGAACCAATTGCTCCAGCATTTCTCTGTGGAGAGAAGAGAACCTTCTAGGAGAACAACCATCTTTGCAGCACTCCACCAATCAGGTCTGTATGGTATAGTGGCCGGACGGAAGCCACTCCTCAGTAAAAAGCACAGGACATCCTGCTTGGAGTTTGCCAAAAGGCACATGAAGGACTCTGAGACCATGAGAAAAAAAATTCTCTGGTCTGATGAAACAAAGATTGAACTCTTTGGCCTGAATGGCAAGCGTCATGTCTGGAGGAAACCAGGCAGAGCTCATCTCCTGGCCAACACCATCCCTACAGTGAAGCATGATGGTGGCAGCATCATGCTGTTGAGATGTTTTTCATCGGCAGGAACTGGGAGACTAGTCAGGATCAAGGAAAAGATGAATGCAGCAATGTACAGAGACATCCTTGATGAAAACCTGCTCCAGAGCTCTCTGAACCTGGAGGCAAAGGTTCGTCTTCCAACAGGACAACGACCCTAAGCACCCAACCTAGATAACAAAGAAGTGGCTACGGGACAACTCTGGGAATGTCCTTGGGTGGCCCATCCAGAGGGCAGACTTGAACCCGATTGAACATCTCTGGAGAGATCTGAAAATGGCTGTGCCCCGACCCTCCCCACCCAACCTGATGGAGCTTGAGAGGTCCTGCAAAGAAGAATGGGAGAAACTGCTCAAAACTAGGTGTGCCAAGCATGTAGCATCATACTCAAAAAGACCTGAGGCTGTGATTGGTGCCAAAGGTGCTTCAACAAAGTATTGAGCAGAGGCTTTTTATAAATTTGCAAAGATTTCAAAAAACTTCTTTCACGTTGTCATTATGGGGTATTGTTTGTAGAATTTTTTTTTTTTTTTTAAATCATTTTTATTAAGTTTTTGATTTCCATGTGATACAAAGAAATAATAAAAGGAAAAAAGAAAAATAAACCATTATAAATGACAGTGATCTGTGATTGTTATTACATATCGATAACTAGTACTAATCGAAGTAAATCAAAGAAATCAATCTAGAAAGATCAATCAAAAGAAAAGGAAAAACAAAGAGAGAAAAATAAAAGGAATAATCAGACCAATGTAATTCAAGGAGATCACCAACTATTATAAAACAGAAATTCGCTTACAAGTAACAGCACATTTTCTGTCTACTGGCTTTTCTCATGAATCCATAAGTATGAACTCGAACAGTCACATTTAAGGATCAACCTGGAATTCTATTCGGTCCGCATCCCTTAGATTACTCGGACCTCTGTGTGGCTCCCTCTGCACCCCAAATTGGGATCACGCTGTGACAGAGGGGCCACCCAGAGTAGAGTTAAATGACATTAAATGGGTCGTGGAGTGGTGGACGTTCGATTTGGGATCTGTTCAAGGTATCTTGCTGCTACTTAAAGTAGTGATTATTTCTTATACCATTGTTTGTAGAATTTTGAGGAAAATAATGAATTTAATCTATTTTGTAATAAGGCCGTAACACTTGTGTAAAAAGTAAAGCACTGTGAATACTATCCGGATGCACTGGAAGTATGTATGTTTATTTCTTTCTATTTCCGCACTTCACCTTTAAGACAAAATGTACATTTTTCCATGGTATTGATTAGGCACACATCAAATCTTTATCTTTTTTCAGTTTATCCTTTAATTTATTATGGTTGACATCAATTAACGTGTCTTTCCACCCTTCGTAATATGTGCATAAACCTGCAGGTACCTGCTATCAATTCTTGATGGCCCTTCAATAACTTCAGCAACTCAACAGATTTACTGTAAAAACTTTAAAAAAAAGACTGTCGATCTTGTTTATTTTTCCCTTTGAGAAATCAACTTAGAGAGATGAAGCTTAAACACCATCTCGTTCAGGAAAATGAAGTGCAGCAAAGGCGAAGAGGAATGGAGCAGAATTATGGGAACTTTTGTATCTCTTAAACTGTGGAAAAAGTTTTTTCAGAGTAAATTTATCACGTCTGCTGTTCAAAGCGGCTGGATTCTCTGGCCATGCTTAAATTTTTACTTCTGGCGGATGAATTTAGGAAGCCCTGTTCAAAGTGTTACTAAATCACCAATCAATTTCACATGAACGCACAGCGGGGGAGTAGCAGGGTCTGTGATCAGAAGCGGGGCTGGATATATCTGTCTTAAGACTCTGAACAGCCTCACAATATGAAGTTTAGCTGTCAGTCGATTGGAAGGAAATTCTGCTAGATTGGTACAACTTGGATTTTGTCATCAACAATACATTTTCCTAACAACGGGGGGGCATTTGTTTAAAGTGGGCACCCATGAAAAAAATGTTTCCCCCCTTATCTTGACTGACTACCCTGCTCCCTTAAAGTATAAGTAAACCCAAGAGAAAAAATATAGCATATCACAGCTTACCAGTCCTTGGAAGTGGTGGCTCCACTTTTTTATTTTTTTCCAGGCTCAGAACATTTTTAGTAAGTACAGAACCTGGTAATCTTACCAGAAATGCAATGTCCTTTTTTCATTTTCTGTGAGATGAGCTGGAAGCAAAAACAACTTTTTCCTTCTTGTTTAAACTACTAATCCCAAGAAAAGCAAAGCCTAAATTGCAAAACTGGAACACGCTCATCACTCCAACTGCCTGACAGTCAATAGTCACTGCTTAAGTGCAAACAAGTCTAGTAGACTCTTGGACTAAAGCTGGGTACACACATGATTAGATTATTGGACAAATTTTCATCCGTTTTTTCGTATGCTGCTAGTCTCATATCGAAAGTGAAGAGGTTACTCACCATACGAAAATTCTCATGTAGCAACCTGGGGTTTAGGCAGAGTTGCTCCTCACAAATTTGCTTGCCAGGCAGGGCCTGGACAAGGGGTGGGCAGGAGGGTCGGCTGCCCCTGGCGCAATGGTTTATGGCAGGGGTGGGGGCCCCCCTGACTCTAACCCTAAGGGAAAGGGGGGAGCAGTTTGGCATCTTTGCCCTGGGCGCTGGGTAACCTTGTTCCGGCACTGTTGCCAGGAGTAGTTATCCTGGTTGATTGTTAGAGATCCATTGATTTCTCCCTTATGCCCCGTACACACGGTCGGATTTTACGACAACAAATGTTGGATGTGAGTTTGTTGACGGAAAGTCCGACCGTGTGTATGCTGCATCGAACATTTGTTGTCGGACTTTCTGCCGACAAATGTTGGTTAGCAGGTTCTCAAATTTTCCACCAACAAATCTTTTTTTGTCGGACTTTCTGATCGTGTGTACACAAGTCCGTCAGACAAAAGCCCACACATGCTCGGAATCAAGTACGAGCCGGAGATATAACTAGCGTTCATAATGGAGATATCATGCACCTCTTGTACGTCACTATGTTCGTAATTGTTGGCCAACATTTGTGTGACCGTGTGTATGCAAGACAAGTTGGAGCAAACATCCTTGGAACAAAATCCATGGTTTTGTTGTCGGAAAGTCCGACTGTGTTGCACTTTTTATCTTCTACCACTAGGTGTCCGGGTACTTGTTGGTACTAGATACGAAAAGGACAGCGCAAAGTAAAGATATGGGTATATGGGGTATCTCAGACAATGGTCAGGGGTTTTCTTTAATCCCTTTGGCCTGCTGGGAAAGCCAATATATTCGGGTGAGGTCAGGTGATCTGTGTTCTGTGCCACCTGGACTGCTGTCTGGGTGGATGTGTGTTGTATTGCCCGGGCTGCTAGGCCAGAGATTGGGCCTATCCTGGGCACATCTGGCTGCTAGGCTGTCTGAGGGCCTATACAGAAGCAAGAGAGCAGCGCAGGGTTGGGACTGCCAGAAGTGACGGTTCTGTCAGCCGGAGAACCTGTCGTAGTCGGAGGTAGATGGGAAAGCTGTCGCCAGTAAGGGAATATACGCCTTATTACCAAGGACCATAGTGAGTAACTGAAGCTAGTACCGGAGCCCTATTTGAACCAACCGAGAACGGTGAAGAATCAGGAAACTTCAGTGGGAATCAATCCAGGGACCCAGCCAGCAGAGGTGATGCTTGCAGAGCAGCCTTGTGTGTCAAGTTACGGACCGAGTAGGCCAGCGTGGGTGAAGCTTGAGGGGTATCTAGAGCGCCAAGCTAGGGACCCAGTGGAGAAGCGGGGTGACGCTTGAGGAAGATACCACCATGAAGATTGAAGGAGCTCAAGGGATTCAGTGGCAGTGAATCAGGGGGTCAAGTGAGAGACCGGGAGCTCAGTGTGCTGATGAACTACCACGAGTGATTTTACTGGAAGTAAAGGAACTGTTGGGCCTTATGTTTGCTGTTGCCAAAAGACTGTTGCCATAGGAGAAAGCATTCCTACACATGCAGATGTGGCGTCTTGCTGGATGCCTTTCCCTGTATAGCTGTCCTCCTATTGAAGTCTCAGAGTCTGCCAATTAATCTTGGGACCTTGACCTTGGGAGGCCTGGGACCTTGCTACATTCATCCGACAGAATTCAACATTAGAAGTGATGTCATGTGTTTAATTGTTTGTTTTTGTGTTCTTTCACTTCTGAGCATGCGCATTCTCACTCTTTTTTTCGGCTAAAAACTGCACTAATTAATTGAAAATCGGACGTTGTGTTCATATCCGACAAAAATTTTAGAGCCTGCACATCCAGTTTTTTAATCCAAAAATTCGTAATCACCTGTCGAAAACAGCATACTAACGATCAGAAAAACGGCAGAAATTTTACTTACGATTTTCTGATCGTGTGTACAGGCCTTTAATCTTGCAGCCCCTGAAAGTATCTATAAGACTGCATTCACACCTGAGCATCACATTTTTTTTTTTATTTTTTTTTCTATTGGGTGTTTTATTCCATGTTTTATGAACATTTTTTTTACGTTTTTGTACAGTGCTTTTAAAGCGTTTTTAGCTTTGGCATTTTTTTATTAGCCAATATGATCTGTTTTATCATATGTTTTTCAGCTTTTTCATCCACTTTTTGTTATTATGTATTTCTTATTATTTATTTAATATTTATAAAAAAATAAAAAATAAATTTATTGTTAGGGTTAGGGGTAAGGGATTAGGTTTAAGGGTTAAAGGTTAATTGATTAATTAATGTATTATTATTATTTTATTATTCATTTATATTTATCTATTGTATTTGAGCAGAAAAACTTTAGAAACTTACAAAAACGCAGAAAAACATGCAAATCAAAATTAAAAATATTCACCTAAATCAACATAAAAGTGAACAGCGGTGCTTAAGTGTTGGCGCTATATAAATCCTGAATAATAATAATAATAATAATAATTCATATATACACTTAAGCGGCGCTGTTCACTTTTATGTTGGTTTAAGTGAATATTTTTAATTTATAAACACATGATTTGCATGTTTTTCTGCGTTTTTGTAAGTTTCTAAAGTTTTTCTGCTCAAATACAATAGATTTTATATTGATAATTTAAAGTTGCAGCTATATTTAGTTATCTCACATTTTATCATTTATCGTTTAATAATGATGAGCTTTGTAACACAGTGGTGAATTGATGTATTTTACATTGATCACTTATTTATTTTTTATTTAAATCATGTGTTTCAATGTATTTCTATGGGGGGAAAAAAAACATGCACCAATCTGACCAAATTGAGCTACAAAAGAAGCTCCAAAACTTTTTTGAGCTTTAGGTGTTTGGCTTCAGGCACCTAGGACTGGAGTTGTTAACCAACTCCATAGAGAATAATTGATTTTTTTCTCCTCCAGTGTTTTGGAGCTTCGAGCTACAGAAAGCTTAGGTTTGGGGCCTCTCAACACTGAAAGTGATAGAAAAATACACAGATGCACCACATAACATAACACAGATGCATGTAGGGATGCGTGTTTCTCAGCCCATGCCGTTCTAGCTTGGCTTCAGAGTCCTGTGTCAAGGCTGTGTTACAGGAAGTCTTGCCTATCTTGCTGCTAGCCCTGCTAGTCAACCCCTGGTGAGTTTTTCGGCAGTTTTTTGGACCAGGCTTAGACTTAATAGCTGAGCTCCATTCTAGAGGCATCCTTTATGAGTCCTCCCTTTTGGGAGAGGTCCTTCAGCCCTCTCCTGTTTGGAGAGAAAGGTTCTTGGTTAGTCTTCCCTTCTTGGAAAAATAGGAATGAAGGAGTGTCCAGTGTCCAAATAAATACGAGTTTAATGGTAGATTAAAAGGTGTTTATTGGAAGTGGAGAACAAGCACATCAAGCCAACGTGTTTTGAGGAAAAGGACTTCCCCTTCTTCAGTGTTATATGTTGCTGCCAGGTATTAACTGGGAAAGGTTCCCAAGTCGGATACCTACAGTATTTGCAAGGTTTCGTATTTGGTGATGACAACTGAATGATGGGATTTTTAGGGCTCTAGCCCTAAAGGTCATACCAAAAAGCCAGCAGCCCAAACCCCAAGAAAATCAGCACCATTATCCAACATTGGGCACAACCCATTAGGAGGAATTCCTCCTACCCACCCACACTACCACCCATCTACGACTAGCAACTGAACTCTTCAGTCATGTGTGGTCTTCAGCACAAATTAGGTAGTCTTCCCTTCTTGGAGTTTCGGAGCCCTTCCCCCTGCTGAGAAAAGGATAGTTGTATACCTGGTTTTAAATATTGACAGGGAGAAGGGGGAGTAAGGAAGAAAAATAAAAAAAGGAATAAAAGAACCTTCACATAAAAAGACCTCAGAAAAAATGTGGGTTCAATTGGACTTTTTAGGCATAAAGAAAGTTGTGAATACAACCAGTATATTCAAAAAGAATTATTTCTATTTATTTTTTTAAAAAAAAAGAAAGACAATTTAAAAAGAACAGGGAAAAGTTCAATTTCCTTTTTACACAAAAAAAAGGGAAAATGTTTCCTCCTTAAAACTACACATTTAAGACCTAATTGACATCCTATCAAACATAGTAAAATCCATTTCAAATTTCCAAAAGGGAAAGAGAAAAACAAAATATATATCTATACAAATGAGGGATCAAGGATATCAATCATACAGTCAATGATTACATATATTTTTGGTGCTCTACATGTTTCGTGTCTACGATGACACTTCTTCAGGAGCTGATAATAATGTTCTAAATTATTCCTTCGTAAAAATGTGTCCCAAATAGGGAGATCACCGTTTCCAAAGGAGGAAATTGGTACGATTGATTACACAAAACTCATAAAGTTTAAATCTTCAGTGTTTTTAGTAAAAATTCTTGAGGCGTAAGTGAACACAAGTAAATCCGTGATGGATACTCTTTAGTATCCCCTGAGCTCAGGTTGCAAAAAACGGATCAAGTTCCCAATGGGTAAAGAAGGAAAGTAAAGGGGAAATCAAAGAGCCAGACTAATCGGCCGATTCACCCCTATCATATTGTTTTTTGTGTGTAAAAGATGGCCGCCATTCATGGACACTGTGTCCATGAATGGCGGCCATCTTTTACACACAAAAAACAATATGATAGGGGTGAATGGGCCGATTAGTCTGCCTCTTTGATTCCCCCTTTACTTTCCTTCTTTACCCATTGGGAACTTGATCCGTTTTTTGCAACCTGAGCTCAGGGGATACTAAAGAGTATCCATCACGGATTTACTTGTGTTCACTTACGCCTCAAGAATTTTTACTAAAAACACTGAAGATTTAAACTTTATGAGTTTTGTGTAATCAATCGTACCAATTTCCTCCTTTGGAAACGGTGATCTCCCTATTTGGGACACACTTTTACGAAGGAATAATTTAGAACATTATTATCAGCTCCTGAAGAAGTGTCATCGTAGACAGGAAACATGTAGAGCACCAAAAATATATGTAATCGTTGACTGTATGATTGATATCCTTGATCCCTCATTTGTATAGATATATATTTTGTTTTTCTCTTTCCCTTTTGGAAATTTGAAATGGATTTTACTATGTTTGATAGGATGTCAATTAGGTCTTAAATGTGTAGTTTTAAGGAGGAAACATTTTCCCTTTTTTTTGTGTAAAAAGGAAATTGAACTTTTCCCTGTTCTTTTTAAATTGTCTTTCTTTTTTTAAAAAAAATAAATAGAAATAATTCTTTTTGAATATACTGGTTGTGTTCACAACTTTCTTTATGCCTAAAAAGTCCAATTGAACCCACATTTTTTCTGAGGTCTTTTTATGTGAAGGTTCTTTTATTCCTTTTTTTATTTTTCTTCCTTACTCCCCCTTCTCCCTGTCAATATTTATATTCACAAAGTGATAACTAGGACGCGGCATTTTTTCTATCAGTGTATCCACAGACACCACCCTGTGATAGATACACACTTGTTCAATTTTTAAAAAAGTATACCTGGTTTTGGTAGTTATGGCTGTATCTCAGGCCTAGAGGGTGCTCCCCATCTGAATGCAGGATGTGTGTCTGGAGGCCATGTCCGCCTAATCTGATCTACACTAGAGTTATTACTTAAGTGCTTCGAGTCTGAATAACTGACGGAGCCTGACCATTGAGTTTTGGTATATTCCAACTTCTCTTGTCCTAGCTTTTATCAAGTTCATGATTAAACAGTTAAACTGCATTCAAGTATGGACCTGCACTTTTTTGTCTACATAAAGTTTAGGTTAATGTGGCTACGGTGTTCCTTGGAAGGTGTCCCCCCTCATTTTCTAAAGGCTCTTCAGGGTGAAGGCACTAAAGATATACTACTTCACAGACACTGCCCTAAACATCCTTGTTAGCCCAGGTACTGCTACTTCTTACCCATCCTCAAAACATGGTTACAAGAAAATTCCAAATATTGCCCTTACAAGGACTCACATACACTTTCAAATTTATAGCACCAACCTCTAGGGTTGATTTACTAAATAGGTAGAACATGTTTACTTTGCAAAGTGAATTTTTACTTACATAAGTTAAAGAGGCGAAGCTGCGTTGACTTCATTCCAAAATCCTTTTTCTTTTTATATGGCTTGCCTTGCCCAACATGATTAGATATTCACTGTAGAGGGAATTTTCATTTACTTTCCTCTCATAAACTAAGGGAAAATTTGCTTTGCAAAGTGAACATGCTCTACGTTTTTAGTTATTAATCTCCAATGTCTAAAAATGTTTTCTGCCCCAAACAGGAATAAGTATTTATCAGTCCTTTTCTTTCCCATCTCAGAACTCGCCCTACCCTTGCTATTCCACATATTCATTGAGCCTTCATTTTTGGGGAAGGCTGCTCGACTATTGCAAACTTGATGATTTTTTTTTTCTTTTCTCCGGTTGCAAAATTACTTTATTACACTTGGCACCAAAATGCTCTTTCTAGAACTGTCCAAATCAATACTCCATTTTCTTCAGTTTCAGGCAACTAATCTGTGGGGAGAATGACAGGTAGTCACTATCCCTCAGCATGATTTTTTCCATCGTGGGAAGCTAGCCACGGCAGCAGGATCTGGAGACCGGCTATGACTGGCCATCATTTAGATACAAAAATGTAAAAAGTTTTCTTAATATTTCTTTTAATTGAAATATTTGAGAAAATATACTGCATGTTGAAGGTGAGTCTGTTACTTCAGAATTTCTGATATATTTTACAACTAAGCTGTGATCAGATCAAAAACAAAGGATTTTGGGTTACAAATGGAAACAGAGCTGAATGACTTAAAGGAGGGCCCCATTTTCTCATCTCCTGTAAATAACAAGTGCAAACCCCATTCTGGGCTTTCTTTTCAGACAGCCCAGCATGCACTGTACACACTGAAACCCAGCATGCACTGTAGACCCTGAAGCCCAGCATGCACTGCGCATCCTGAAGCCCAGAATGCACTGCACACCCTGATGCCCAGCATGCACTGTACACCCTGAAGCCCAGCATGCACTGTACACCCTGAAGCCCAGCATGCACTGTACACACTGAAGCCCAGCATGCACTGTACATCCTGAAGCCCAGCATGCACTGCGCATCCTGAAGCCCAGAATGCACTGCACACCCTGATGCCCAGCATGCACTGTACACCCTGAAGCCCAGCATGCACTGCGCATCCTGAAGCCCAGAATGCACTGCACACCCTGATGCCCAGCATGCACTGTACACCCTGAAGCCCAGCATGCACTGTACACCCTGAAGCCCAGCATGCACTGTACACACTGAAGCCCAGCATGCACTGTACATCCTGAAGCCCAGCATGCACTGCGCATCCTGAAGCCCAGAATGCACTGCACACCCTGATGCCCAGCATGCACTGTACACCCTGAAGCCCAGCATGCACTGTATACCCTGAAGCCCAGCATGCACTGTACACACTGAAGCCCAGCATGCACTGTACACCCTGAAGCCCAGCATGCACTGCGCATCCTGAAGCCCAGAATGCACTGCACACCCTGATGCCCAGAATGCACTGTACACCCTGAAGCCCAGCATGCACTGTACACACTGAAGCCCAGCATGCACTGTACACACTGAAACCCAGCATGCACTGCACACCCTGAAGCCCAGCATGCACTGCACACCCTGAAGCCCAGCGTGCACTGTACACACTGAAGCCCAGCATGCACTGTAAACACTGAAGCTTAGCATTTACTGCACACCCTGAAGCCCAGAATGCACTGCACACCCTGAAGCCCAGCATGCATTGCAAACCCTGAAGCCCAGCATGCACTGCACAAACTGAAGCCCAGCATGCACTGCACACCCTGAAGCCCAGCATGCACTGCACACCCTGAAGCCCAGCGTGCACTGCACACCCTGAAGCCCAGCGTGCACTGCACACCTTGAAGCCCAGAATGCACTGCACACCCTGAAGCCCAGCGTGCACTGTACCCCCTGAAGCCCATCGTACACTGTACACCCTGAAGCCCAGAATGCACTGCACACCCTGAAGCCCAGAATGCACTGCACTCCCTGAAGCCCAGCGTGCACTGTACACCCTGAAGCCCAGCGTGCACTGTACACCCTGAAGCCCAGAATGCACTGCACACCCTGAAGCCCAGAATGCACTGCGCACCCTGAAGCCCAGAATGCACTGCGCACCCTGAAGCCCAGCGTGCACTGCACACCCTGAAGCCCAGCTTGCACTGCACACCCTGAAGACCTTGTATGAAATGTCTATTTATAAAATACAGATCTGATACAAGTAAAAAATAAATAAATACTGATATAGAGTATTTGTTTAAAAAAATTTTAAATGTAAAATAAAATCCATAACCACTATTGGTTTCATTTAAAAGGAAGACTATTTTTACAAAATCCAATGTTAAACAAAAATAAATGAAACATAAATATCCCTGCTTCTATTTAAAAAAAAGACCATAAAAACATCTTTTGAGTATAAGTTTTTTTTATATATACCATATACTTCACTTTTAAAGCGGAACTTCATCTAAAATGTGACAGTCCGACGAGCTTCCTCCCCCTGCCTGTTTTGGAACATTTTTTTCCTCTTTTTGGAGCAGGTACCTATTTCTGGCAGGGAGTTAGATTTCCCCCCACCCACAACTTCCTGGGACATGTCACAGCAGGTCCCAGGAGACTGCAGGACCATTTGGAAACTGCAGTGCATCTCGCACATGTGCAGTGGGGAGCCAACTGTGAAACACCAGGAACTCACAACCGGCTTCTTACATCCAAGATGGCAGGGCTGGGGGACCCCAAGACTGGCAAAAAATTGGCCTGGACAGTGCTGAATCCTTGGTTCTGGTAAGTGTCTGTATATTAAAAGTCTGCAGCTACAAATAATTTTCCAATATTTTTCAAATACAAATAAGCAGAGCTCCTCTTTAAAGCTGAACTACAAGCAATCATCAGTGGTTGTTCACCTTTTGAGCTAAAGGGGGCCTCAAATTTGGCCCTGGACATCAAAAGGGTCTTCACATCATGTTCAATATATATAATGCTTGAGAGGACTGTCAAAAGCTGCAAACCTAATAGAGGAGACTAGGGTCAGAGAGTGTGGACAGGATATATTTTTGATTACAGAAGACAATACAAAACTGGGAACATGCATGTTACATGGGATAAATGCTATTAGTCCAATCAGTGTTACCATTACAGACTCCTGAGGTCCAAGGCCTGCACATCATATAGCATGTGGCCCTCAGGCTGCAGGTTGGTTACCAGGGGTCTAAATTCACACACACTATATATATATATATATATATATATATATATATATATATATATATATATATTAGTATCAGTTAATGTTTAATTTCACCATGGAGCTCAGTTTAAGGAGTGCAAATAAGGCACGCTAAAGTGTAATGCAACAAAATCGGTTGAGAAACCACTTTAGTCTGCCTTATCCACCATTTAATGGTATTGCGGCTTGATGAACCAGGGACAAAAAGAGTAAAAGAACAGATAAGTGGAACACAACATTAACACGCCCATGGCTCCTAAATAAGTCCCAGTCTCTACTCATTGGCAAAACACAGAGGTCTAAATGCAGGTGGCACAACAAAAGGTGCACCTTTAATTTAGTAGAAAATAAAAAACGATGGAAAAGGTTACATAAAAAAAAACTAATTACACTTTATCTAATTGCATGTGCCCATAACTTCCCTAGAACAGCTGCCAATATACATAATTGCCCCATTCTACTAAGTCCAGAAGCCCCTTGGAGACCATCATAATACGTCTTCCTCTGTTTCCAATACTCTGGTTCAACCATTGAAATCATTGCCGCTTTATCGTGACCCGTGGAGATTCAACAAAAAGGCATTTACTTTATATATTGCTGTACAGGTCGCATTGTCTTGTCACATGGATGAGTGGGCACAATAATTTGCCCGCGCAAGGTAGATCCGCTAGTCCCGGTATGGCAGCCAAATGAAGGAGATCTTTTCAAAGGATGCTGTGTTTGTCACAAAAGCTCAGCCGGACGCAGTTCAGAAGGTTTATTTTAGATGTTGGCTGACCTGTTGGGCTTTTAAAGTTCAGCGTTCTACTTATAGAGTAACCGGTGATTGATGGATCGTCCGCCACCTGCCCGCTGCATTCAGATTGTCAGGGGTTAGCTTCTGGATGCTCCAGTCTATGCAGACTTAACCCTACATTTTATTTTTAACACAGGATGTTTCTTTTTTTTTCAAAGTGCCTTTAGCTGGTCTCTGGGAGAAAGAGCATTGATCTTTTTTGGATTTGTTGGAATATGGGAGAAAAACTGAACTTCTTTTAAAAAGGAATACATTTTTTTTTTGGTATATACACCTGTATACAATTAAATTAAAGTGAATAACATTGATTATCTTATTACCGTAGCATTTAAAAGTGGGTTGCATATTTTAGGCAGCAAGGAAACATACTGATCTGCTGAATGCTGAAAAAACAAGCAAGCGAGTGACCTTGAAAAGGGCCAAATTGTAATGGCTAGATGACTGGGTCGGAGCAACTCCAGTACTGCAGCTCTTGTGGGATGTCCCCGGTTTGCAGCGGTCAGGAACTACCAAAAGTGGCCCAAGAAAGGAAAACTGGGGAACTGCCAACAGGGATGTGCCCAGTGGGTTAAAGGAAAAAACAACTGACCCGATTCCCATATCCACACCATTCAAGATGGATGAGGGAATCCTCCCACTGTGTCTTTGTATTCTTACGGGTAAGTGAGTGACCTGGAGAAGGGCCACATTGTAATGGCTAGACGACTGGGTCAGAGCAACTCCAGAACTGCAGCTCTTGTGGAATGTCCCCAGTTTTCAGTGGTCAGGAGGACCTACCAAAAGTGGTCAGAGGAGGGAAAACCGTCAACCTGGCAACAGGGATGTGCCAGTGGGTTTAAGAAAAAAACCTGACCCCATTCCCCCATCCACACCATTCGAGATGGATGAGGGAATCCTCCCACTGCGTCTTTGTATTTTGACAACGGGGAGACCCCCCACCATCAGAATACTTAGATAGTCTACAGGGCTGATCAAGCAGCTAAAATCCAACAGGGCAGATGAACAGAAGTTAATAGATCGACTTCTGTTCAATCACAATTGCAATATGTGGATTGTGGATTAAAATTTGGCCAGTCCCTGCCGAACCAGCCCAATTTCATTCCATGTATTGGAGGCTTAAGCATATCAAGACTAACTAACCATATACTGGAAGTTTGGTGGTGGATATGTGGAGAACATATTGTAGCTAAAGAAAACACAGCTTGTGGACACTTTTTATTGCTATAACTGTAATGAGTTGCCAGTTTACTAGGGAAGGAAGAAGCACAGTGTGACATGTGAAAAGAAACTGGTAGACTGCTGTTAAAGTCCTTATGGAAGCTTTACTCCTCACAGTACTTGACCTTTAAATAATTGGTGGGTGCTCAAATTGATTGCTACGGATTATGCTGTTTCAGAACCAAATACGGAGATACAAAGTCACCAGCACTCCACATAAATGCGTTTGAAATATTTATCATGAAGGCAGTGTCACAAAAATTATAAGAAACCAACATTTTGGAGCCTCCCAGGGTCCCTTTCTTGAGGGTTGATCACTATGTCTCTTCAAATAAAGGAACCCCCTGAAACGTTGGCTCCCTATGACTTATGTGGCACTATCTTTACAATAAATATTGATAGCGGAGAACAGATGTAGCCAGTCACACAGACAGCAGTTCATGCATCCTGGCTCCAAATAACAGTCTAGGTGTTTGTCTTTTTTGTGATCTATTGCTAGTAGAATTTGCAACAGGAGTGGGGATTGGGGCATGGGATGCTCCGAATGGTTATCAATTAACTGTATGAGGACACACTTTTCCTTAATAAAATACTTAATAGCTTGAAGTTGTAAACTACAACTGAAAACCATGAGGCAGGTCTCTAGGGCAGTGATGGAGAACCTTGGCACCCCAGATGTTTTGGAACTACATTTCCCATGATGCTCAACTACACTGCAGAGTGCATGAGCATCATGAGAAATGTAGTTCCAAAACATCTGGGGTGTCAAGGTTGCTTCAAGGTGATCCCAGGTATCCAATCCAACCAGAGATGAGACCCAGCAGAGCAGCGACACAATCCAAAAGAGGAGGGCTCCAGGGACAAGCTCACAGAAACCTCCTTGATGGGGAAAAGAACAGTTTCCTCAAGACTCCAAGCTATTTACCCACTCCCAGACCACCTTCTTGGCACACCTCCCCAGGGATTGGCCAGGGCATAGTAAATATTCAGGCCAGTCATTTGAAACTGTGAAACCATGAGCAGACCAAAGCAGATGAGCACAGCTTCTCTGAATACAGAGTGAGCCAAAAAACTAGATTTACCTAGCATCCTATACTAGGAGGGTCTTACACCCCCCCCCCCCCTAAAAATTAGCTCTGTCCTCATGGGCTAGGTAACACAAAAATGGCTCTTGTTACCAAGAGCAAAGAATCCCATAATAAAGAGGGAATGGGGAGAGGGGAAAATAACAGTGTAACAAAGAGGTATGTGGCATTCTACATAATTATACATAATAAAAATAATTTTGGTCAACGTACACAAAATGGTAAAGGGAATACTTTGTGTACAACATAGTGGGAGACTGACACCAGCCATACAGGTAGCCATCCAGTGACAAAACTCTTACAACAAATAATTATATGAATATTTAACCACTTTAAGACCGGGCCTCTTTTTTTAGATGTGTTGTTTAAAAACAGTTTGTTTTACTAGAAAATTACTTAGAACCCTCAAACATTATACATTTTTTTCTAACACCATAGAGAATAAAATGGCGGTTGTCGCAATACTTTCTGTCACACCGTATCTGCTCAGAGGTTTTACAAGTGCACTTTTTTTTGAAAAAAATACACTTTTTTGAATTAAAACATAAGACAACAGAAAAGTTAGCCCAATTATTTTTTTTTTATATTGTGAAAGATAATGTTACACCGAGTAAATTGATACCCAACATGTCACGCTTCAAATTTGCACCCACTCGTGGAATAGCGACAAACCTTTACCCATAAAAATCTCCATAGGTGACATTTAAAAAATTCTACAGGTTGCATGTTTTGCATTACAGAGGAGGTCTAGGGCAAGAATTATTGCTCTCGCTCTACCGATCGTGGCAATATCTCACATGTGTGGTTTGAATACCGTTTTCATATGTGGCCGCTACTCATATATGCGTTCACTACTGTACGTGAGCTCAGCGGGACGGGTTGCGTTTACATTTTTTTTCTTATTTATTTTACCTTTTATTATTTATTTTTATACTGTTTTAAAAAAAAATGGGTCTTTTTTATTCCTATTACAAGGAATGTAAAGATCCCTTGTAATAGGAAAACAAGCATGACAGGACCTCTTAAATATGAGATCTGGGGTCAAAAAGACCTCAGATCTCATATTTACACTAAAATGCAATAAAAAAAAAAGTGTTGTCATTTAAAAAAAATGAAAAAAATAAAATGGCCCTTTAAGAGCTATGGGCGGAAGTGACGTTTTGACGTCACTTCCGCCCTGTAGTGTCATGGAGACAGGTGGGGGCCATGTTCCCCTCACTCGTCTCCATGCAGAGCCACAGGAAGGACCTCTGCCGCTGCTAACGGCTCCGGTAAGCGGCGGATGGCACCGGTTCACGGCGGGAGGGGGGGGGCCTCTCCCACCATTGATAAAAGTGATCTCGCAGTAAATCTGCTGCAGGGACCACTTTTATCCTGTACCGGACCTTCGGCCGAACATGGGGATACCAGGGTTATGGCAGCTAGCTGCTTCCATAACAACGATATCCATCCTCAAAGTAGGGACTTACATCGGCATGCGGTGGTCCGGAAGTGGTTAAATACACATATATACAGCCTATCTGTCAGGGCTGGGCTTCTAGCAGCTCTCTTCTCAGTGTTCAAGGCTGCTCAGCTGTCAGTTAATTACCGGCCACTCATAGTTTTCACAGTGACTCACTTGGTTACCATTACCTGCCTCATTAGTCCCGCCTACAACCAACCCCTTTTTGCTATTTAAACTGCCTTGTTTATTCCCTCCAGTTGCCTTTGCCTGGTCAACATCTCTGCTGTGTTCCAGTTATGACTTTGCCTGGCTGTCGTTTATTCTGGTTCCTGATCCTGATCTTTGGCTTCTGACAACGCTGATTCCTGGCTTCCTGAACCTGGCTCGTCTGATTACCGATTTTGGCTTCCTAACCCTGGCTTCTGTTTTTGACTATGTTCCTGATCAGTATTATTTTTATTATTACATTAAAGGTGTGATATTTAACTGCATTTTCTGTCTCTGCCTGGTTCATGATCCCTGACACTATCTAGGTAGCTAAATAGCTATAAGTCATACACATATGCAGTCAGTGTAAATAAGGTTGAACTGTAGTCATCTGACGAAACACATAACAAATAAAGAAAAACTAGATCTACCTAGCATCCTATACTAGCCTATACTAGCAGGGTGCTAAATATGTAAAAAGCATTTATTTGCAGTGCTGGTGACTTTGTATCTGGTAGATTGCTGAGACACAATTATGCCCTGTACACATGACCGGAAATTCTGCCAGCAAAAGTCCGATGTGAGCTTTTGGATGGAAATTCCGACCTTGTGTATGCTCGGACTTTTGCTGGCGGAATTCCCACTAGCAAAAAAATGAGAGCAGGTTCTCAATTTTTTTGGTCTGAAAAAGTTCAGATCGGAAATTCCGATCATCTGTACCAATTCCAAAGAGGAAACAATTCGACGCATGCTCGGAAGCATTGAACTTCATTTTCGCGGCTCGTCGTAGTGTTATACGTCACCGCGTTCTTGACGGTCCAAAGTTCAGAGAACTTTTGTGTGACCATGTGTATGCAAGCCAAGCTTAAGCGGAATTCCGATGGGAAAAACCATCCAAGATTTTTCCGACGGAAATTACGCTTGTGTATACGAGGCATTAGTTTAAGGGTAGAGTAATACAGCCTCCTAGTAGCCAGGATCAGGTTCAGGTGCTAACTAAAAATAAAGGTCCATCAAAACAATTAACGATGGCTGGGAGTGAATCGAGGACAACCTGGGCTCAGAGTAGGTGAGCTGAATGATGCTGGTTATGAGATTGTGGACATCTAGTGGAAGGAAAAATGACTCTCTGTATTGAAGATAAATATTGTATCTGAAGCTGTTTTTTTATTTTTATTAAATCTTTTAATGGGCTATTTATTTTTAACTTGTTTTCTTTTGGCTGCATTTAAAGTTATTGATTGGTCTACTTCAAGTAAAAAAAAGAAAAAACAAACAAAAAAAAAAACATAAATAAAATTACATCTAAACGAAAGCATTTTGCAAATCAATCGACTCTGTCAAAAATACAGTAATTGTAAAAATTCAATTTATTCCAGTATCACGTGACCTACATCAGATTTGTCAGACATCTCTGCTACCCACTTGTCTACTCCAATCCCATGACTGACTTGCAAGCAGCAAATGATAAAAATCCCAGTACGTTCCACATGGATTCTTCTCGAAATGAGTAATAAGCCGGCAACCGACATGTACATAAATCAAATTATAATTAAGTCTGGAATTTACATCCAAGCAACACTTTCTTATTCATGCAGGAACTTCTCTCCTCATACTACTCACCATTTAAATTCCGATCCGGTTTCCCAAAATTCATATTTAATGATTTCTGCTCTAAAGGTATAATGATCATGCGTGATTTAATTATCTTTCACAGAGTCTATAACCAGGCAGCGTTTTATGCCAATATAGGGTACAGGAGATTGTCATCACACTGATACACTTTGGCGCTTTTATCTGTAATTCCACAGGTTGATTTAACATGCAACAGTCATCATGGATTGGGAAATATGCTCAGCAGCCTGAAAACGCAATCAGCAAAAAAAAAAAAAAAAAAAATGTATTTATTTTTAATCATACGCTCGTTTTTACAAGGTTACAGAAGTATGGAGATTACTGGAGGGAAAAAAAAAATATGTTTATACTGCTGTTTTATAAAACTTTAAAGTGCACCTGTGCCAAGTCTATGGATATTAAAGCAGAACTAAACTCTCTCAATAAACATATCACTATTTTATTTCTTATGCAGTTAACCTTAGTAAAAAGATAGATACTAGTTTTATTCCTCAGAACCCTCAAACATTATATATATATATATATACATATATATATATACACACACATATATATATATATATATATATATATATATATATATATATATATATATATATATATGTATATATATATATATATATATGTATATATATATATATATATATATATCTATATATATATATATATATATATATATATATATATATATATATATATATATATGTAGCGGGTGACATATTGGCTAAAGTGTCCCACAGGTGTAAATTTCGTTTTTGCCTCAGAACAGTAGTGGGGTTCTGAGGGTTAATTATGTAGGTTGACTTAGACATCGGTCTGGCTGGGTTGTGTTAGAAGTTCTGCTTCGTCGTGTGTGTGTTGAGGTGCACATGACAAGCTCAGAACCAGGCCTGGTTGGACGTTTTGGGTATCAGCCTTCTCATAGCCAATCGGCGGGAGTGCCGGGCCTCGCTGAGGAGTCTGGGAAGGGGTACTTAAGATGTGTGGGTCACGTGTTTAGGGAGAGGAGTTTGTGAGGCCCGTGTGGTCTGGTTTTTCCAGGACTGGGGGAAGCCCCGCAAGGGATCCCGGTCACGGGGTGTCCGACATCCCGCAAGATGTTCCTGTTAGTTACCCCCAATAGGCCCGTCTGGTCTGGGGTAGGGATCCGTCTGTTCCTGAGTCTCGGGAACCGGCTGGTCCGAGGCGTAGTAATTGAGGGAGGATTTAAGATGTCCGGGTGTGCTCTCGGCTTGGAGGGGCACCACAGCTCGTGGAAGTGGCATGGGAGGACTCTTCGGAGGAGGGCCAACAAGCTGGCATCCTGAGAAGTGCCTGGTTACTGAGTTGGGAAGGACATTGACGATTCCATGCTTTTTCCAGTACTATTAAGGAGACAGAAAACGTTCCAGGTACTGAGGAAAAAGGTTCCTGTTCACTCTTGATTACAACCTGTACACGTTCATAGGACTGCTCCAAGTTTTGAATCAAAGTGCTGACTGCCACGATCTCTGGCTAGAGATCTGTTCAGCCTTAAAGTACCCAGCTGCAAGTGGCTACTCTCTGGGTGGAATTAGAGACTTTGCTAGACCTGCAGTTCAAGGTACCTAAGTTCTTCACCCGTGCCCTCTGTTCCCATGAGAGACTGTGTTATTGGATGTTATCACTGCAAAATAAAACCTTTCAAAAAGGACTTTATCCGTGTCAGGGTTCAAGTTTTTGGGTATCAACCCTGGGAACCCTTAGATGTGGAAGAACAAGCCAAGTGAATGTAACCGGTAAGCCCAGTAAGTCAAGGCCGCCCTACTAAGGGTTGTCTAAAATCTAATGGGTGTAATTAAATTGTAATGTATTAGATAACATTTCTCTACAATTTCCAAACTTATGATATACTGCTGGATTTAAAAATCTCATTGAGGTACGAACATGCACTACAGATCAGTGTTAACTTTGAAGTCAAATTTCAATTTAGTTTTAGTCTTAGCCCTTGTACACACGGTCGGACATTCCGACGGAAAATGTCCGATCAGACCGTGTTGTCGGATAATCCGACCGTGTGTGGGCTCCATCGAACTTTTTCCGTCAGAATGTCCGACCAACAAAGTTTGAGAGCTGGATATAAAATTTTCCGACAACATGTTCCGATCGGACTTTGTCCGATCGTTTGTAGAGAATTCTGATCGGACAAAGTGCCATGCATGTTCAGATCAAATTACGAGACCAAAGCTATTGGCTACTAGCCTGAATGTAGTCCCATCGTAATGAACGAACGTCATCACGTTCCGAACGATCGGATTTTCCGACAACTTTGTCCGACCGTGTGTGCAACACCAGTTTTGGACAAAATCCGTCTGAAAAAATCTGACGGATTTTGTGGTCAGAATGTCCGACCGTGTGTACAATGGCTAAGTCTTTTGACTAAAAGGCCATTTTAGTTTTAGTCCCATTTTAGTCATCTTAACTGCTTTAGTCGACTAAAATGTTTTAGTCATTTTAGTCGACAAAATGAACACTGCCAGCACCCATCAAATTCAGCCTCACCAGCACCCATCAAATTCAGCCTCACCAGCGCCCATCAAATTCAGCCTCACCAGCGCCCATCAAATGCAGCCTCACCAGCGTCCACCAAATGTAGCCTCACCAGTGCCCACCAAATGTAGCCTCACCAGTGCCCATCAAATTCAGCCTACCAACGCCCATCGATGCAGCCTACCAGTGCCCATCAATACATTTTTGCTTGCTTACATTCATTCAGGGGTCGGGACACAGACACAGTCCTCTGTGCGAACAGAGCGGTGGCTGCCTGCTGATGCTGAGACTTAGTTGCTTGCTGCAGAGAGAAGAGAGTAGGAACAACAGTGGCCAGTGCCCTAGGCAGCAGTAGCGCCCTAGGTGGCTGCCTAGTTTGCCCAGTGGTAGCACTGGCCAAGGACACCTGCCTTTACACGCACATGAACTTTAATGGCATCCCAGTCTTAGTAGGGTTCAATATTGAGTTGGCCCATCCTTTGCAGCTTTGCACATTTGTGAGGTCAGGCACTGATTTTGGGCAAAAAGGCTTCGCTCACAGTCTCCACTCTACTTCATCCCAAAGTTGTTCTATCGGGTTGAGGGCAGGACTATGTGCAGGTCAGTCAAGTTCCTCCACCCCAAACTCGCTCATCCATGTCTTTATGGACCTTGTTTTGTGCACTGGTCCAAAACATTTGGTGGAGGGGGGATTATGGTGTGGGGTTCTTTTTCAGGGGTTTGGCTTGGTCCCTTAGTTCCACTGAAGGGAACTCTTAAGGCATCACAACTCCAAGACATTTTGGGCAATTTCATGCTCCCAACTCTGTGGGAACAATTTGGAGATGGCCCCTTCCTGTTCCAACATGACACACAAAGGAAAGTATACTTCCAATATTTATTGCCAGATATATTCTAGTGTCATACCATGTTATTGTTGCTTCATTTCTATTGGACAACAGAGTAGAAATAACAAGGATGCAACACTAAACATTTAAACATAGGGAGGTGTTTTTCAAAGAAATTTCTCAACAAAATAAAGTATGAAGGCATGGATGGTTGAGTTTTCTTGGAATATTACCCTCTTTCTGCTTGTGCTCTGGCCAAAAGATGGCTACAGCATGGGCTTCCAGTCCTGGAAGGACATCCATGGCCAAAAACCATGCATCATTGTATCTGACAAGGTTGCACCATTATTATGTGCGAAAATGCATCCTATATTGGGGTCGCCCAGGGGTGTCGGCGCTGGTCAGCCATTTGTTGTAGGTCACCGGCATATGGTTCACCAAGATCCCATCGTCATCGGAGCAACATGCCCTTATGCTCTCTGTAGTATTGAGTATAGCCGTTTGTTCTGAGTCTGACCCCTTTTATTTTTCCTCTTTTCTTTTTTGAATTCAACGCTTGATTAAAGATCTCTCTTGAATATTCCACTTCTGGAAATAGAATTTTTAATTGATTCATTGTGCCGGCTATCTGAACGCTTAGAAGTATAATTAGATCATTCCCCAGCAATCTCTTGTGCACAGCGATACCTCTTGTTTTTTAGCCTGCTTATCATTACGTGCATCACAATGCGTTTTGATGTGACTAATTGCGGCACGCAGCTCACGAGAGCACTTTCTGGTTGTTTAGATACAGAATGCTGAAAGGATGGGACTTTTTTTTTCTAAGTAAAAGAAAATAGATAGATTGAATGCCTATCCTGGGAACTGGAATTCCAGCCAAATTGTACAGAGTACTTCCAATGAGAATGGGACCACCTGACACAGCGGGGGACCTTCTTGGTGGAAAAGCTTAGGGTTACATCAGGGCTGAGATAGGTCTTGAGTCCTGAGCAATATCTTACATTTTATTATTTTTTTAAAATCTTTGTGTATTTAAACCAAAAAAAAATAAAAATCTATACATTACAGCTTAGAATTTCTTAGATATGGCGGCCATTGATGATTTGCTGTCCTCATTATTAACATATATGCCAAACTTAAAAAATAAATAAAAAATTCCCGGGGAAACTTTTTCTCTTTGCTTGCAGCAAGCCATTGTAGGTGGGGAATGTGCTTTATTCAAAGGGGTGCCGTTCTACAAGAGCCATATCATTACCCTATTGTACAATTTAATTTTAAAGTAGAAGTAAACCCTTTTTTGGCACTTGTACCTACAGGTAAGCCCATAACCAGGCTTACCTGTAGATACAGTGAATATCTCCTAAACATGCATGGTTATGCAATGCATACTAGCACATTATGACTTTACCTTGCAGTGTTTAAAAAAAAAAAATTGGTGTGGTTTACTACTTCTTTAAATACTGTATATACAGAAGGATGTACAGTATGTAATGGGGGATTCTACAGAGAACACCAACGTAATAGGGAATTTACATAGGCCACCAATGTAAATGGAGATATACACTGACCCCCAATTTAAGCGTGTATTTCTACGATAACCACCAATGAAAGCGAGAGGGATTTCTACACAGAACACCAATGTAATGGGGGATTTACACTGACCACCAATGTAAGTGGGCATTTCCACAATGACTACAAATGAAAGCGAGGGATTTCTACACTAACTACCAATGTAATGGGACATTTATACTGACCACCAAATGTAATGGGGGTTTTACACTCACCACCAATGCAAGCGGGCATTTCTACAATGACCACAGATGAAAGCGAGGGATTTCTACACTGACCACCAATGTAATGGGGCATTTACACTGATCACCAATGTAATAGGGGTTTTACACTGACCACCAATGTAAGCGGGGGTTTAACACTGACCACCAATGTAATGGGGGTTTTATACTGACCACCAATGCAATGAGAAATTTACCCTCACCGTCAACGTAATGGGCCATTCACACTAACCACCAGTGTAATGGGGGTTTTACATTAACCACCAATGTAAGGGTTAGGGTTACATTGACCACCAATGTAGTGGGGAATTTATACTGACCACCAATGCAAGGGGGGCATTCTACACTGATACCAATGCATTGAAGTTGGGGGGAGGGGTTACACTGACCACCAAAATATTAGGGGTTTTTCATAGACCACCAATATAATGAGGTAATTTACTGATGACCAATATAATGGGAAGATTGACACTAGTCCCCAATGTAATCAGAAGATTGGACTACCAATGTAAAGTTGATTCTACACTGATCACCAATATAATTGGGTAATTGGACACCAATGTAATGTGGCTATTTGCAGTGACCCCCTAGAGCCCCCCCATTCTGCAAAGCTACCCCACCATCTCTGCTAAACTCTGCATTCCAATCCCACCCCTCTGGTAATCTTTGCAACCTAAATACCTCCTGCTAACCTCTGCAACCCCAAATCCCTTCTCTACTCACCTCCACACCCCCTGCCCGCTATTTTTTTCATGGAAATCCCCCCTTCTCTGTTTACATCTGCACCCCCTTGTTATTTTTTTTACCCCCTCAATCCTGGTTAACCCTTGCATTCCAAATACCCCCCTCTCTACTTACCTCAGCTCTATAGCACCCTTCGATTATGTTGCCAAGTGTGGACCACCCACCATCCTTTCCCCTATATACATCATTACCTACATCTAATAACACAACTGCTTACCGCTTGCTGCTGTAACTTGTGAACAGAGCTGGAAAAGGAGGTCTTCCAATAATAAAAAGCCTGGCAAAGGAAGTGAGTGGTTGAAGACTTTCCCCCACCAGCTCTGTTTACAAGTAATGAAAAATACTGTCACACTAGTGGGTGAGGTTTGAGTATCCACCAGCAGGACTCTCCTGTTCAAACTCTACAAACCAGTTAGCCTTCATTCATTACTAGGAGACGGGTGGAGCTCACTCCCCTTGCCTGCAATCTAGTAGTAGGACTTTTCTGAAAATGTTGGGAGGTATCTCATGATCCCAGGACATAGCCTGAGACATAGCCATCCCAAGACAACTCACTAAAAAAACAGGACTGTACTAGTAAAAACTAAATAGCAAGAAAGTTGGTAAGTCTCTTATGCCCTGTACACACGACCGGTTTTCCCGTCAGAATGAACTCTGAAGGTTTTTCCGTTGGAGTTCCGTCGGAATTCCACTGAAACTGTCTTGCGTATGTAGCGGATGACATTTTGGACAAAGTGTCATTTATGTGTAAATTTAGTTTTTGCCTCAGAATGGTAATGGGGTTCTGAGGGTTAATTATGTAGGTTAACTTCGACATCAGTTTGGCTGGGCTGTGTTATGCCCCGTACACACGAGAGGGATTAAGTCTGACAGACCTCCAAAGGAGTTCCGCCGGAGTTCCGACGGAGTTCTGGCGGACTTTTCGACCGAACGGACTTGACCACACACCATCACACCAAACTCCGACGGAGTCGAACGTGATGACGTACGACTGGATTCGACGTAGGAAGTTCATAGACAGTAGCCAATAGCTGCCCTAGCGTCGGTTTTAGTCCGTCGGAGTAGCACACACACGAGCGAATTTTTCGAAGGGGACCGGGTCCGGCGGAGTTCCGTTGGGAAAATTTGAAGCATGCTTCATTTCTAAAGTCCGTCAGACTTTAGCAAAGCTAAAGTCCGTTGCAGCCCACACACGATCGGATAGTCTGACGGACTCAGTCCGTCGGAGTTTGGATGTCGAAAAGTCCGCTCGTGTGTACGGGGCTTTAGAGTTCTGCTTGGTCATGTGTATGGTGAGGTGCACATGACAGGCCAGAACCAGGCCTGGTTGGACGCTTTGGGTATCAGCTTCCTCGGAGCCAATCAGTGGGTGTGCCAGGCCCCGCTGAGGAGTCTGGGGAGGGGGTACTTAAGATGTTGAGGTCACGTGTTACAGGGGGTTCGTTTGTGAGGCCATAGCGGTCTGTTCCTGTTTCCTGGACCAGGGTAGCCGGGTTTGACGCTCCGCAACATGCTTCTGTTGGTCACCCCCAATAGACCCGCCTGGTCTGGGGTAGGGATCCATCTGTTCCCGAGTCTCTGAACCGGCTGGTCCGAGGTGCAGTAACTGAGGGAGTATACAAGGTGTCCGGGTGTGCTCTCGGCTTGGAGAGGCACCACAGCTCGTGAAGGTGACCGAGGGAGGACTCTTTGGAGGAGGGCCAACAAGCTGGCATCCTGAGAAGTGCCTGGTTACTGAGTTGGGAAGGACATTGACGAATTCACGCTTTTTTCCAGTACTGTCAAGGAGACAGAGAACGTTCCAGGTACTGACGAAAAAGGTTCCTGTTCACTTTCAGTTACAACTTGTTCAAGGTCAGAGATTTTACAAGTTCTGAATCAAAGTGCTGACTGCCATAATCTCTGGCTAGAGATTTTTTCAGCCTTGAAGCGCCCAGCTGCGAGTGGCTACTCTCTGGGTGGTATTAGAGACTTTGTTATGTCTGCAGTTCAAGGTGCCTCAGTTCTTCACCCTTGCCCTCTGTTCCCATACGAGACTGTGTTGTTGGATGTTACCCCTGCAAAATACTGTAAAACCTTTCAAGAGGACTTTATTGGTGTCAGCGTCCAAAGTGTTGGGTATCAACCCTGGGAACCTCTAGACGTGGAAGAACAAGCTAAGCGGAGGTAACCGGTAAGCCTAAACAGTTAAGGCCGCCCTGCAAAGGGTTATGGCCGCTACATGTACACACGATCACAGCAAAGTCCAACCATCAAGAACGTGGTGACGCACAACACATACGACGGGACTAGAAAAAGGAAGTTCAATAGCCAGTAGCCAATAGCTTCCATCTCGTACTTGCTTCAGAGCATGTGCCGTTTTTGGTACGTCGGAACAGCATACACACGATCGGTTTTCTAGATAGGAATTGGTTCCGTTGGAAATATTTAGAATATGTTCTATTTCTAGCTTCCGTCAGACTTTTTCTGTTGGACATTCCGCTCGTGTGTACGCGGCATTAATCTGTGGAGCACATTTTCTTTAGGGACTTCAACAAGCAACCCCCCTAGAAAATGTTTTTTCTTTTTTTTTTTTTCTTGAGCTGTCACAGGCCAATGTGGGAATACAGTTGCTAATTTTGCTTTGTAGGTGGATAAGGCTTAATAGCATTAAACTTTGAAATATTAGCCTTGGATTGCTTAAGTTGATGGCTGAGCACTTGTTATGAGTGTTATCATTCATGGTTTAATACATTGTCAAGGTTATTTAATTGTTGAATGACTTGTTGATGGTTGTAGAAAAATATGTCTTTTGCATGTGAAGTGTTTATGATCTGTCCTTTTTATCTTAAGTGATGGAAGCACAATTCCTGCCTAAAAATGTTGATATTAAAGCATTAAGTATGCATGGGTATGTTTTAGATCTTGATCGTGTGAAGAGCTTTGTGTTCAAGAGGCGTTCACAAAGTATTTAAAAAGCTTTAAAGTATTAGTAAACCTAAGGCAAGTTAAACACATAATGGCAAAGCTTAGCCAATAGTTAAGCATGCAGTTTAGGTAAAAATGCGTCAGGGACGCATAGGCGGTAGACGAAGCTTGGGTTGGTACAGGGGAAGACAGACACAGAATACACATAACAGTAGGCAAACAAGTTGGGATGTTGCAACTTGGGCTGCACTGAGCATGTCTATACAGTGGTGTGAAAAAGTGTTTGCCCCCTTCCTCATTTCCTGTTCCTTTGCATGTTTGTCACACTTAAGTGTTTCGGAACATCAAACCAATTTAAACAATAGTCAAGGACAACACAAGTAAACACAAAATGCAATTTGTAAACGAAGGTGTTTATTATTAAAGGTGAAAAAAAATCCAAACCATCATGGCCCTGTGTGAAAAAGTGATTGCCCCCCTTGTTAAAACATATTATAACTGTGGTTGTCCACACCTGAGTTCAATTTCTCTAGCCACACCCAGGCCTGATTATTGCCACACCTGTTCACAATCAAGGCATCACTTAAATAGGAGCTGCTTGACACAGTAAGGTCCACCAGAAGATCCTTAAAAGCTACACATCATGCCAAGACCCAAAGAAATTCAGGAACAATTGAGAAAGAAAGTAATTGAGATCTATCAGTCTGGAAAGGGTTATAAAGCCATTTCCAAAGCTTTGGGAATCCAGCGAACCACAGTGAGAGCCATTATCCACAAATGGCGAAGACATGGAACAGTGGTGAACCTTCCCAGGAGTGGCCGGCCGCCCAAAATTACCCCAAGAGCGCAGCGACGACTCATCCAAGAGGTCACAAAAGACCCAACAACAACGTCCAAGGAACTGCAGGCCTCACTTGCCTCAGTTAAGGTCAGCGTTCATGCCTCCACCATCAGGAAAAGACTGGGCAAAAATGGCCTGCATGGCAGAGTTCCAAGGAGAAAACCACTGCTGAGCAAAAAGAACATCAAAGCTCGTCTCAATTTCTCCACAACACATCTTGATGATCCCCAAGACTTTTGGGACAACATTCTGTGGACCGATGAGACAAAAGTGGAACTTTTTGGAAGGTGTGTGTCCAAGTATATCTGGCGTAGAAGGAACACTGCATTTCATAAAAAGAACATTATACCAACAGTAAAATATGGTGGTGGTAGTGTGATGGTCTGGGGCTGTTTTGCTGCTTCAGGACCTGGAAGACTTGCCGTGATAAAAGGAACTATGAATTCTGCTGTCTACCAAGAGATCCTGAAGGAGAATGTCCGACCATCTGTTCGTGTACTCAAGCTGAAACGAACTTGGGTTCTGCAGCAGGACAATGATCCTAAACACACCAGCAAGTCCACCACCGAATGGCTGAAGAAAAACAAAATGAAGACTTTGGAGTGGCCTAGCCAAAGTCCTGACCTGAATCCTATTGAGATGTTGTGGTATGACCTTAAAAAGGCCGTTCATGCTCGAAAACCCTCTAATGTAACTGAATTAGGACAATTCTGCAAAGATGAGTGGGCCAAAATTCCTCCAGGACGCTGTAAAAGCCTCATTGCACGTTATCGCAAACGCTTGGTTGCAGTTGTTGCTGCTAAGGGTGGCCCAACCAGTTATTAGGTTTAGGGGGCAATCACTTTTTCACACAGGGCCATGATGGTTTGGATTTTTTTTCACCTTTAATAATAAACACCTTCATTTACAAATTGCATTTTGTGTTTACTTGTGTTGTCCTTGACTATTGTTTAAATTGGTTTGATGTTCCGAAACACTTAAGTGTGACAAACATGCAAAGGAACCGGAAATGAGGAAGGGGGCAAATACTTTTTCACACCACTGTATATAGGGAAGCAGACTGGCAGGTGGGCCAGGAAGTGATAGAAGGGAAAAGAATATAAATCCACAGTAGACCAGGTGACACCCATAGGTGAACAGAGAAGCCAGTGTAGCGTCCTCTTGTGTGCATAGTTGTATAGTGTAGATAGAGGCTTGTTAGATTCCTGGGTGTGAGTCAGAGGGAATACTTCAGGTCAGGCTGGAGGGCTCTACAGGTTCTACAGGTCAGGTCTCAGGCAACTCCCCCTGGTTCTAGAAGCTTGGAGAAGTTTCTGGAAACTAGTGGGTGGAGGCCAGAAAGTGCCAATCTGAATATTTATGGGAATCTGGTCATGTAGGAGGCCTGGCAGGGTGGCTGAACCAGCCCATAAATATTGTGGAGCCTTGCCAGTGGGGGAGTCAGGTGGAAGAGGGAGTGCTGAAGTGCTGCAACATGTAGCCTTAGGGGGGCCCAGAGAAGGGGGGTCTACGGCTGGAGGTTGGAAAAAGGAAGCTGAAAGAGGGATCTCCACTGCCCTGCAGTCCACCGGAGATGGACAGCCTGCATAGCCAAGGAAGAAACTAGCCCAGTGAAAGAAGACAGTGGATGAGACCAACTGGGGTGAGCACAGCGCTGGATCATGGGACAGGTGAGTGGCTGTTTTCTAAAAGTTAGCAACTACAGTTTTTTATTTCCATAGATGACAGGAACTCTGCTTTAATACTTCATGGCATATATTCAACAAGACTTCGGAAACATTCCTCAGAGATTTTGCTCCATATTGACACTATAGCATCACACAGTTGCTGCAGATTGGTCAGCTGCACATCCATGATGCAAATCTGTCATTGTACCACATCCCAAAAGTGCTCTGTTGTATTGAGATCCGGTGGCTGTGGAGGCCATTGGAGTACAGTGACCTCATTGTCATGTTCAAAAAAAATTTTGAGATGATTTTAGCTTTATGACATGGCGCATTATCCTGCTGAAAGTAGCCATCAGAAGATGGGTACACTGTAGTCAAAAAGGGATGGACATGGTCAGCAACAATACTCAGGTAGGCCATGGGATTTAAAGATGTTCAATTGGTATGGTACTAAGGGGCCCAAAGTGTGCCAAGAAAATATCTCCCACACCATTACACCACCACCACCAGCCTGAACCGTTGATGCAAGGCAGGATGGATCCATGTTCTCACCCTACCATCAGAATATCGCAGCTGAAATCGAGACTCATCACACCAGGCAATTTTTTTCCAATCTTCAATTGTCCAATTGAAAGCAGTTTCACCTACAGCTGCAGGAAAAGAACACCGTGAGCACTTCTAGAGCCCCAGGGCCTACAATGGAGAGGGCCTCTAGGTGCCATACCCAACCAGTTCTCCCTGGGACAGTGCTGCTGAAGAACAAGTCTGTTCTGGAATCCCTTGCTCTGAGCTACTCTTTGAGACAACCAGGTGGATGGGCAGTTTTCTTTCTGGGGATTCTGAAGAGGTTCGTTTAAAGGGAACCAAGTGCTCCTTACAGAGAAGGTCTAGGATACATACGTATTTGTGTTTTTTTTTGTACAGAATTAGGAAGTTTTTGTCCTCCAAGTTGTGTTTCAAGTTAAGTTGGGAATCCCATATACCCCTAGACCCTATCCAAGTTGTTTACCCATAAATAAAACTACAAAAACAAGCCCATGGACTGGTTACCGACTTTGGATGCAAGTTGGAAAATGTGTATTGCCTGGCTGTGCAGGAATAGGGGGACCCAAAAACTCAATGGCTTAGGGGGTAGCGCTTCACCAGCAACACATCTGAATGGAGTCATAGATCTAGCAGAACTACTGCAGCAAGGAGGTAAGAATTTCACAAACAGAAATCTTCAGGCTAGACCATGACATGAGGCTACAGCAGCTTGTTACATGATTCTGTGCTGTGCATTCTCCATCACTTGTTCCAGTGTTGGTGATGCTGAGCTGGCTCAGAAAAGGGGACGGAGCTGGAATCAGGGAACACAAGGGCTTGGACAGTCATATCCAGAGCCACTCCGAAGGTAAGAATACCAGCATCTTCAGGGAGCAAAATCAGCGCCCCCCGAGTCATTTTTATAGCACAATTTTTTTTATGTCTGACCGGCATTTACATTTAACTATCAATATTTTCCAAAGCAGCAAGCAGTCAAGCTATATTTCTATACAAATACCATTACTAGTCAATGAGACCTGGCACTCTCTCTTCCAAAGCAATAAACCTCCTCTTTATATATAGCGTGGCAATAAAAGAGCCTTAGATATAGAGAGATATTAACTGCTCCTGAAAGCACGTCTGCAAATTTTCTGTCATCTTAAAAATGACAACGAGGGAAAAGCTGGTCGGAGAAGAAGAGACAATTTTGTTTTGCAAAAAAAAAAAAAAAAAAGTCATGTTCAACAGTCCCTTTTATTAGGCCAAGCGATGGGCTCAGCAGTCTCAGACATCTTCGGCGGTTACATAAAAAAAAAAATGAAAAAAAAAAAAACACACAATCCCTCCCCTCCTGGATACAGCAGTACACTCCATTAGTTAGTGTCTACCGGAATCATGAACTAGATTTTCTACAAAGCATTAGCATCGTCCCCCTGTGAAAGGTGACTCTCACAAATGTGACCTACATCTTGATGCTGCGGAGTTATTGCTTGAAGAAAAACTGTACGTGTCTGTGGCTTGGTCTATTTAAAGAGATGCCTGTCATAGGCAGGATACTAAAAGTAGACATTTTTGTTAAATAAGCCAATGTTCAACCATTTTACATATGCATATTGGTTCGTATACGGGACCGCAGCAATCTTGTGGGCTGAGCCAATGTTCATCCACATGGACAGGAATCCAACGACTAGAAGGCATTGACGTAACAGGCTTTGTTCTTGGAACAGCTGGTCTAGGTTATATAATGGTCGTTGTACGTAAGAAGGTTCTCATCTATCCAGGTCATGGTATAGCTAGAAGTAGTTAGTCACATTTCAACTTGGACTTGTTCTGTAAGGGATATGCAAAAAGTATACCTGCTCTGTTGTCCTCTGTTCTGAGGAAGAGCAATGGTGTGACCAATGACAGCCATCACAGGTCATGGCTTTCAGTCATAGCCATCCATTGTGTACTATTATGATCTCTGTAATTGGTCACAGTGATCACATAGTACAGGGGTCAATCACAGCAGGCCTGTATCATGTGATAGCTGTGGCTGGCCACATGATACAGGCCTGCTGTGATTGACCCCTGTACCATGTGATCACTGTGACCAATAACAATAATACATAATGGCATATGAATGGATGCCAGTTATAAAAATGATTGCTTAGAACTCTGCTCTGAGGAAGAGCAATGGTGTGACCAATTACAGCCATCACAGGTCACAGCTTTCATTCATAGCCATCCATTGTGTACTATTATGATCTCTGTAATTGGTCACAGTGATCACATAGTACAGGGGTCAATCACAGCAGGCCTGTATTATGTAATAGCTGTGGTTGGCCACATGATACAGCCCTGCTGTGATTGACCCCTGTACCATGTGATCACTGTGACCAATAACAATAATACATAATGGCACATCAATGGATGCCATTCTTCAAAATGATTGCTTATAACAGTGATCAGATCATCCGTGTAATCAGCAATCGCAGTGAAAAAATCCGGATCACCTCCCCAGAGCAGTACAGTGTCACTATGGTGACCAGGGGCCAATCCTACGGTCACAGACGCCTGGGCGCAAAAAATATTTTTGCCGCCCCCCCACTTAGGCACGGTCATCTTACTAACTCCTCACCTTTACAAATGTTTCTGTGGCAACGACCCCAGCTCTCCATTAATACCTATCTATCCTACAAAAAGATTGCCACACCAGGGTCACTAGGAAGACTACGCTGGAGACTGAGCTAAATAATATGTAATATGTAAAATATCTCTCTACTGATAGACAGGTTAAATAGAACATATGGGCAGGCTATAGTTATTCAAGAATTTGCTTACTTTTAAGTGGCTTTATATACCGTATATACTCGAGTATAGGTCGATCCGAATATAAGCCAAGGCCCCCAATTTACCACAAAAAAAATGGGAAAACTTATTGACTCGTGTATAAGCCGAGGGTGAGACATGCCTGTCCATCCCTGTGTGTCCGTCCATCCCTGTGTGTCCGTCCATCCCTGTGTGTCCGTCCATCCCTGTGTGTCCGTCCATCCCTGTGTGTCCAGCCGCCCTGTGTGTCCAGCCGCCCTGTGTGTCCAGCCTACCTGTGTCCTGAGCCTGTGTCCTTCTGCACATACGGCGGCCATGCCAGGATCGCCGCACCTCTTCTCGTCTGTGACAGACGGCGGCCATTCCACTGTTCAAAAGCCGCGCCTCCGTCTGTGATAGGCGGAACACTCAATTTCCCAGCAGTCTGTGTTCCGCCTATCACGGACATCCTCTCATCCTCGTCCGTAGTATGAGGATGAGCGGATGTCCGTGATAGGCGGACCACTGACTGCTGGGAAATTGAGTGTTCCGCCTATCACAGACAGGGAGGCGCGGCTTTTGAATAGTGGAATGGCCGCCGTCTGTCTGCACGACACGCTGATCGGGTAGACAGACGGCGGTGACTCGAGTATAAGCCGAGGGGGGCACTTTCAGCCTAAAAAAAGGGGCTGAAAATCTCGGCTTATACTCGAGTATATACGGTAAGCTTTGAAATGAGTCTTCACTAACCAATGTAGCTGCAGACCAGGTACAATAAAGTACTTCATTCTCGTATCCCTTGAGGTCATGGGAATCAATGGGTGATGAATTGCAATTTCTGTGCTTCCACTTTAATATTTTATTAGTAGATTGCTTCACAGAGGCACCACATTGCCCTTGTGCACGAATTATCCGAATGATGATAAAAAAAACTGAAAAAAAACAGAATCGAATGAAACGAATTAATAATAATAAATAATAATAATAAAAAATTTTTTATTATTATTATTGTTATTTATTATTATTAATTTGTTCCATTTGTTTAAATACGGCGTTCGTTATTTATAATTCATAACTTTAGATAAATTTGTATTCGTTACTCTCACTAACAGCAACATTTTAAAGGAAATTCCAAAACCTCTAATTTAATAGTTAGTAATAGTTAAGTTATTATTAGTTATTATTTCAGATTTTGGAATTTTCGGGTTTTCTAATTTTCTAATTTAGGAATATTGAAACTTACGAATATCCGGAAAAATTCGTTAAACGGGTTTTCGTTAACTTGAATATTTCCAAATTAAAGAATTTGTTGAAAATTCATTAAAAAAAACAAATTCGGAACGAAACCAATTGCACATACAGTAGTTTGTTGCTGTTCCACAGGCGTGCACAATTTCAAAGAATGCCATGTTTGGTATCTATTTACTCAGTGTAACAGCATCTTTTTAATTTTACCAAAAGAAAAAAAAAAAAGTATTATATTATGTTTGTGTTCAATAACATTCAATAAACAGCTTTTTTTTTTTTTTTTTAATCTGTGCTTGGAAAACCATTGAGCAACACCCAGCATTTTATTCTCTATGGCCTCTGCTTCAAAAAATATATAATGTTTGGGGGTTCTAAGTAATTTTCTACCAAAATAATGCTGATTTTTTTCATGTATAACAGAATTGTCAGAATTGGCTTGGGCAGGTAGTGGCGAAAATATATCTAACCCCAAGAAGAGAATCTGCAGCTTACCAGTCCTTAGATGTGATTGCTGCATTCGTTTTCTTCTTTTACAGCTTTTTTTTTTTGCCCTTATTTCACTTGGTGATCCTGCCAGTAACAAAATCTTGCCCAAGGGTGACCATGCTCACTGTACTGTACCTATAGGATAATTCTTACAGAGAGGAAAGAACTGAAGGGATGACACAAGCCATATTGTAACATAGGTTTCCTTCTGAGAGTGCTGCCAATTGAAACTGAAATAATACTCTTATTATTTAAAGGTTAACCATTGTCATTAACCTTGGCCTTAGCTTATTCTCTCTGATCCCAATACACGGGGTCTGCAGCATCCCAATCCACTGACAGCAAAGTTAAGCTGCTTTTGGAAACCTCCTGACAATACGGAGGCTTGCCATTGAGACATATTATGGAAGGGCAGTGTTAACCAATTAAGGACCAAGCAATTGCAATGACCGCCATTTTATTCTCTAGGGAAGGGATGTGCAATTAGCGGACCTCCAGCTGTTGCAAAACTACAAATCCCATCATGTCTCTGCCTCTGGGTGTCATGCTTGTGGCTGTCAGAGTCTTGCTATGCATCATGGGACTTGTAGTTCTGTAGCTGCTGGAAGTCCACTAATTGCATATCCCTGCTCTAGGGTGTTAGGGGAAAAAAAAAGTAATTTTCTAACAAAAAAAAAAGTTTTTAACTTGTAAACAAAAAATCTCAGAAAGAGGCTATCTGAAATTTTTTGTTTACAAGTTAAAAACTGTTTTTTGTTTTTTTTTGCTAGAAAATTACTTTTTTTTTCTAACACCCTAGAGAATAAAATGGCGGTCATTGCAATACTTTCTGTCACACCGTATTTAAGCAGCGGTCTTACAAGCGCACTTTTTTTGGAATACAGATTTTTGAATTAAAAAAAATAATACAACAGTAAATTTAGCCAGATTTTTTTGTTTTTATATTGTGAAGGATAATGTTACTCTGAGTAATTTGATACCCAACATGTCACGCTTCAAAATTGCGCCAGTTTGTGGAATGGCGACAAACTTTTACCCTTAAAATCTCCATAGGCGACGTTTACCAAACTGCGTATGTGTTCGCTTCTGCACGTGAGCTCGGCGGGATGGGGCTTGTTTAACCACTTGAGACCCGCGCTATAGCCGAATGACGGCTACAGCGTGGACCTCCTTTGCCGGGACTACGTCTATTGACATCGTCCCGTGCATGAGTGGCCTGCGCGCCCCCTGAGGGGCGCGCGCGGCGCGCTCTGTGATCGGCGAGTCTATGAGACTCGCCTGATCACTGATCCGAGCAAGGGGTCGATCCCGACCCCTTACCACGTGATCAGCTGTCAGCCAATGACAACTGATCATGTGATACAACGGAGCCGGTAATCGGCTATTATTCCTCCTCGTGCTGACAGCGTGAGGAGAAAAAAAAAGAGCCGATCATCGGTGGCCATGATCAGAACATCAGTCCCGATCACGGCCAGCCCTGCCAGTGCCCACCTGCCCCCTGCCAGTGTCACCTCATTAAAAAATAAGTGCCCCCCGTCAGTGCCACCCAGCAGTGCCCATAGTGCCACCCAGCAGTGCCCACAATCTGCCTCAACAACGGTGCTGCACCCCAGTGCCACATATCCGTGCCCATCAGTGTCATTTACCAATGCCCATCAGTGCCCATCAGTGCCGCCCATCAGTGCCCAGCAGTGCCACCTATCAGAGCCACCTATCAGTGCCACCTATCAGTGCCCATCAGTCCCATCTATCAGTGGTACCTATCAGTGCCCCTTAGTGCCACCCATCCGTGCCACCCATCCGTGTCCATCTTATCTGTGCCCATCTTTGCCCATCAGTACTGCCTTATCTGTGCCTATCGGTGCCACCTTATCTGTGCCTATTAGTGCCGCCTTAACTATGCCTATCAGTGCCCACCAGTTCAGCCTATCAGTGCCCACCAATGCAGCCTATCAGTGCCCACTAGGGATGAGCTTCGTGTTCGAGTCGAACGCACGTTCGACTCGAACATTGGCTGTTCGTCCGTTCGGCGAAATCCGAACACTTGGTCCGTTCGCGTCAAAATTCGCATGGCGCTCACGGCCCACAATGCACTGCGATGGCGCAGTGCATTGCTGGCTCATGATTGGACAAGCATGCACTGTGACCCTGCATGCTTGGCCAATCGCAGCGCCAGCAGCGAGGAGAGCCATGATTGGCCACAGGCAGGATGCCTGTGGCCAATCATAGCTCAGGCTGTGTAGTGCACGCCCCACACTATATAAGGCCGCCACTGAGGCGGCCTCGTGTAGTATGTTGGCATCTGAAGCAGTGGGTGTTCTGTGTACCTTCAACACAGTACACACCGATCGTTTTTGGCTGATTTCCTATCTTGCTGTTGTGTAGTGGTTATTGTCTGTGCCCTGACCGCAGTATACACCACTATATTCACCTCACCTATATAGCTAGTGATCTATCTTTAATAATAGAGCTTGCAGTCAGTAGTGTTAGGAGATAGTGCATGCTGTCTGCGTGCTCTGTACCCAGTACATACCGCTATAATCCACCTACATAGCTGTTCTCTATTTGAGCCCAATTGCCATCTGCAGGAGTTATTGGAAGTTGTGTGTGCCTCCAGCACAGCACAGTATACATCTGTATATACCCCTTTATCTCTGCTGTTTTCTGGTTATTGTCTGCGTGCCCTGACCGCAGTATACACCGCGATATTCACGTCGCCTATATAGCTAGTGATCTATCTTTAATAATAGAGCTTGCAGTCAGTAGTGTTGTCTGCGTGATTTGAGCCCAATTGGGGTTATTTCCTGCAAATTCCTGCAATAAAACAGGGCTAATTCCTGCAATAAAACTAGAGTATATGGCAGAGGTTGCAGTGTGGTGGCACCAGCACCAATGCCTAAGGCCCAATTTTTCTGCCCCTGTTTAACAGGGGCGTTTAAGTACAATTTTTGATGCAATGCTTTACAGCAGGGCTAATTCCAGCAAAAAAACTAGAGTATATGGAAGAGGTTGCAGTGTGGTGGCACCAGCAGCAGTGCCTAAGGCCAAATTTTTCTGCCCCTGTTTAACAGGGACATGTAATTACAATTCTTGATATAATATTTCACAGGAGGGCCCCTTCCTGTGCCCACCCAGAGTAACGGTGAGGACTTATAGTGTTGTGGCACCAGCACCACAACCACCAAAGGTCAATTTCCTACCACTGTTCAACAATGGCATGTAATTACAATTCTTGATATAATCGTTCACAGCAGGGCGCTCCAGCGCCCACCAAGAGTCACTTTGAGGGCTTACAATGTTGTGGCAAAACCAACACCTTGTTCCGCCATTTCTGCAGAGCATATAGGGCAGGCCCCTACTTTCAAACATCCAACTTACAAACATCTCCTACTTGCAAATGCAAGGAGACAGCAGCAAGTTAGATGAAAAAAGATGGACGACAAAACAAATTATACAGGGGTGATAACCCTTCCCTATGTTTTCCAAAAAGCTTAAAAAAATTTTTTTGACTGGAGCTACACTTTAAAAATGTACCAGTTGAAAATTACAAACAGATTCAACTTAACACAACAAACCTACACAGTCCCTGTCTTGTTTGCACCGCCTGTATACTGCTGTTCTGAGTATATAGGGCCTGGGGGCCACACGCATTTCCTTTTTTTAATATGGGTACAGGGTTCCCCTTAATATGCGTACAAGACCCAAATAGGCTGGTAATGGGCAGGGAGGGCTACCCATGCCATTTTTCTCAATGATTTTCAATTGCATATTGCAGGAACCAGATATAACATTAAAACCGCAAGCAGTTTTAAATGATGTTATTTCCGTTAAATGTCATTTTGTGCAGGGACTGTTCTAAACGCGGGAAACACGTGGCACTTCACAGGCATACTACAGACACCCCACAGGCACCATATTTAAAGGAATATTTCACTCTTTTTTTTTTCACTTTAATCGTCATTAAAATCAGTGCTCCCGCCAAAACAGCCGTTTTTAAAACTTTTTTTTGCATTGACCCATGTCCCCTGAGGCAGGAGTCAGGTCCCCAAACCCTTTTTAGGACAGTATCTTGCATATTAGCCGTTAAAATTAGCACTTTCCATTTCGAACGTTCGAGTCCCATAGACTTCAATGGGGTTCTAACGTTTGTAACGAACGTGGGGTCCGTTCGAAAGTTCTGGTGCGAACCGAACCGGGGGGTGTTCGGCTCATCCCTAGTGCCCACCAATGCAGCCTATCAGTGCCGCCTCATCAGCGCACTTCAATGAAGGAGAAAAATTACCTGCTTGCAAAATTTTATAACAAACTATTAAACATGATTTTTTTTTTTTTTTTTGCATCTTTTTTTGTTTGTTTAGAAAAAAATAAAACTCCCAGCTGTAATTAAATACCACCAAAAGAAAGCTCTATTTGTGGGAAAAAAATGATAAAAATTTCATTTGGGTACAGTGTTGTATGACCGCGCAATTGTCATTCAAAGTGCATCAGCGCTGAAAGCTGAAAATTGGTCTGGGCATGAGGGGGGTTTAAGTGCCCAGTAAGCAAGTGGTTAAAAACATTTTTTTCTTATTTATTTTACCTTTTATTTTTTTATTTTTACACTGTTCTTTTAAAAAAAAAAATAAGTGTCACTTTTATTCCTATTACAAGGAATGTAAACATCCCTTGTAATAGAAATAAAAGCATGACAGGACCTCTTAAATATGAGATCTGAGGTCAAAAAGACCTGACATCTCATATTTACACTACAATGCAATAAAGAAAATAAAAATAAAAATTTTGTCATTTGGAAAAAAAGAAATAAAAATGGCCCTTTAAGAGCTATTGGCGTAAGTGACGTTTTGACGTCGCTTCCGCCCTGCAATGATATGGAGATGGGTGGGGGCCATCTTCCCCTCACTCGTCTCCATACCAAGCCAGGAGAAGGATCCGCTTGTCTCCGCCGCCACTACCGACAGCTCCGGTAAGCGGCGGAGAGCACCGGATTGCGGCGGGAGGGGGGGGGGGGGTCCTCTGCCACCGATAAAAGGGATCATGCGGCGAATCCGCCGCAAAGACCACTTTTATCTGAAAGCGGACCGCCTGCTGAAGAAGAGGATACCGGGGGTTATGGCAGCTCACTGCTGCCAATACAACGATATTCATCTTCAGAAAAACTGTGGCGGGCGGTCCGTAAGTGGTTAAAACCCTAGGACAGGAGGTATGTTAGGACAACAGACATCTCTCTCTCCTCATCTCTAGAATCAGTATCTCCACAACCAGATACCAACATTCTCCCTAGCTCCCTCATCTCCTCCTTCAATGCTCATCTCCAGGACTTCTCCAGAGCCTCTCCCATCCTCTGGAGTCACAACTATAATCTGTCCAGCTGTCTCCTACTCTGTCCAATTTTAGGCGACCCTTGAAAACTCATCTCTTCTGGGAAGCCTATCCTGCCTTCAGCTAAGAACCAAATTTATTATCTCTCCCATTAGTTAATCCCTCACAGTTATTACTTTTTTGTACTTATCAGACAAGTTGTTGAACGTAGAGATTCTCCTGTAGGAATAACCCTGACGAAGGGCTTGAATCTGAAACGCGTTGACTACCACATGTTTTTCTTGGATTGCTGGAGAGTAATTGGACAACCTATGTATACTTATGCAATTTTGTGATGTTTACAATGATCATGCAATTTGCTCTTAGTTCTATGTGTTTTTTTTTTTTTTGATCACCACTTGTGTGAGTGATCATATTTTATATATGATTCAATAAATATTGTTTTTTAACCACTTCGACCCTGGAAGATTTCCCCCCTTAACTGACAATTGTGCGGTCGTGCGACGTTGTACCCAAACAAAATTGACGTCCTTTTTTTCCCCACAAATAGAGCTTTCTTTTGGTGGTATTTCATCACCTTTTTATTTTTTGCGTTATAAACAAAAAAGCGACAATTTTGAAAAAATAAGAATATTTTTTACTTTTTGCTATAATAAATATCCCCCCCCCAAAAAGTCTTCGGTCATCAGTTTTATGCCAATATGTATTCTTCTACATATTTTTGGTTAAAAAATAAATAAAAAATAACAATAAGCGTATATTGATTGGTTTGCACAAAAGTTATAGCGTCTACAAAATAGAGGATAGATTTATGGAATTTTTATTATTTTTTTTTTACTAGTAATGGCGGCCATCTGCATTTTTTTTGCAGGACTGCAACATTGCGGTGGACAGACCGGACACTTTTGACACTTTTTTTGGGACCATTGAGATTTATACAGCGATCAGTGCTATAAAAATGCACTGATTCCTGTGTAAATGTCACTGGCTGGGAAGAGGTTAACACTAGGGGGGATAAAGGGGTCAAATGTGTTCCCTCACTATATGTTTCTAACTCTGGGGGTATGGGACTGACTGGAGGAGGAGACAGATCGCTGTTCCTAATTACTAGGAACAGCAGATCTGTCTCTCCTCCCCTGTCAGAATGGGGAATTGTGTGTTTACATACACAGATCCCCGTTCTGGCTCTCGTGCCCCGCAAACGCGGGTGGTTGGCGGATCGCATTGCGTCCCCCGCCGTGCAGCGGGCGCACGCCTTCTATGGTTCTTAAAGGAGCCGATGTACCAGTACGGCGATTCGTGGGAACGAACTGACCTGCCACCGTTTAATGACGTCAGCTGGTCGGCAAGGGATTACATTTTTGGGTGATGTTGTTGCCGTTTAAAATCCCATTTCAGGAGGTATCTCCATTTTTTTACGCTCCATCTAGTGGCCATAATGCAGTATTTTTCCGGTTAACATATTAAAAGAAAAAAAATACTGCATTTTGAAAACTAGATGGAGCTAACGATTACAGAAAATAAGCATATTATACAAAATAAAAGGGATTATTCATTACGGCTGGGAAAATTATTGTGACAAATACCGTACTGGCGACCCCACAATAGGGATAAAACTTTTTTGCGGAAGGGAGTTTAACAAGACTCGTGGCCACTCATTAAAATTAGAAGAAAAGAGCTTTAACCTTAAACTACGTAGAAGGTTCTTTATTGTAAGAGCAGCAAGGATGTGGAATTCCCTTCCACCGGCGGTGGCCTCAGCGGGGGGGCATTGATAGTTTAAAGAAACTATTAGATAAGCACCTGAATGACCGCAACATACAGGGATATACAATGTAATACTGACATATAATCACACACATAGGTTGGACTTGATGGTAGACATGTGCGCCGTCAATAAATTAGTTTTGTTCCGTTCCATATTAGAATTAATTCGTATTTCGTATTTCGTGTCCGAAATTTCATACGAAATACAAATTGTCGTTAGGTTCGTTAACTTTTCGTAACAATTACGAATGTTCGTTATGATGAATTTGTCATTATGAGGGGCTCCCACCATCCCTGTGCTGTGCTGACTTCCTGGGGTTTTTAACTTTTAGGTTCGTTAACTTTTCGTACCAATTACGAATGTCCGTTAGGAATTTGGATCCGAAATTCGTAAACAAAATTTCCTATACAATTCGGAAGCATAGCAATTCGTATTTTGGATCCTCCCGAATGTACGAATTTTCGATTCGTAAGAAACTAATCGCACATGTCTACTTGATGGACTTGTGTCTTTTTTCGACCTCACCTACTATGTAACTATATTGTCTACTTGATGGACTTGTGTCTTTTTTCGACCTCACCTACTGTGTAACTATGTGAACTTTCTATAAATAGACACCTTTGAGGGGGATTTACTAAAACTCAAACGCGCAAAATATTTTTCAGCTCTGCATAGAAACCAATCAGCTTCTACGTTTTATTGTCAAAGCTTAATTGAACAAGCTGAAGTTAGAAGCGGATTGGCTATAGACATGTGCAAAAGGAAAAAATTTGTTTAGTTTCGTTTCGTTTTAATTCGTTAATTCATTAATTTCGTTTAGTTATATTCGTTAACTTCCTTAAATTCGTTTTCGGATTTCGTTTAGTTTTCTACCGAATTCGAAAAATCGGCCACATTCGAAAATATTTCAACGAAATTCAAAAATATTTCTACCGGATTCGAAATGATTTCAACATGATTCGACATTATTTCAACCACATTCGAAAATATTTTGTGACCCGACTTTAGGGCCATGTATCTCGGGGTCACTTGGTGCTAGACACTTCAAATTTGGATATGTTGTATTGCTAGTATTATTTTGTTCGCATACCAAATTTGGGGTTTCTAGCTATAAGTGACCCCGAGATATGTGGCCCCAAATTCGGGTCGCAAAATGTTATTAGTTAATAGAGCAGAGAATGACATTTTGCGACCCGATTTTGGGGCCACATATCTCGGGGTCACTTATAGCTAGAAACAAAATATTTTCGAATGCAGTTGAAATAATGTCGAATCATGTTGAAATAATTTCGAATGCATTCGAAATAATTTCGAATGCATTCGAAATTATTTCGAATGCATTCGAAATTATTTCAACATGATTCAACATTATTTCAACCGCATTCTAAAATATTTTGTGACCCGACTTTAGGGCCATGTATCTCGGGGTCACTTGGTACTAGATACTTCAAATTTGGATATGTTGTAGAGCTAGTACTATTGTGTTTGCATACCAAATTTGGGGTTTCTAGCTATAAGTGGCCCCGAGATATGTGGCCCCAGAATCGGGTCGCAAAATGTCATTCTCTGCTCTATTAACTAATAACATTTTGCGACCCGATTTTGGGGCCACATATCTCGGGGTCACTTATAGCTAGAAACCCCAAATTTGGTATGCAAACTAATAATACTAGCAATACAACATATCCAAATTTGAAGTGTCTAGCACCAAGTGAAACCGAGATACATGGCCCTAAAGTCGGGTCACAAAATATTTTCGAATGCGGTTGAAATAATGTCGAATCATGTTGAAATAATTTAGAATGCGGTTGAAATAATTTCGAATCATGTCGAATTCATTCGAATTCATTCATTATATTTCTTTCGTATTCATTGTAATTTGTTATTTTTTTATTCGGACATTCGGATGCATCCGAATGTCCGAAAGATGCAAAATTCGGCCGAATTTCGATTCGTTATGAAACGAATTGCACAAGCCTAATTGGCTACCATGTAGGGTTGCCACTTTTTCTTCAAGCCAAACCCAAACACTTGCACTAGTGGTGCACAGCAAAAAAAATTATTTTTGTTCAGAAACTACAATTCTCATCATGCCTAGTCATGTCTGTGTTTGTCAGAGTTTTACAATGCCTCATGGGACATGGAGTTCCGATACAGCTGGAGGGCCGTGGTTTGGAGATCCCTGCACTATAGGATTGTAACAGACCTAGGACACCTTTGGGTGCTCCAAAAGAGAATAGTAATGTGGCGCACATAGTGCCCCATAACCCTCCTATCAGGCCCTGTTCTGAGCCACATTCCTGTCTGAATATTGTGTCTGGGTTTTAGACGGTCTGGAACCCGGACACATTTCAAAACCCATAGTTAGTTACATACATGGTTAGTAAGGTTGAATAAAGACACCAGTCCATCCAGTTCAACCTGAGTGAGTGTGGGTCTACAATTGTCCCTATCCCTTTACATTGTGTCTCACTAAGATGCTCATCTATTATTATTATTATTTATTCAAGGTACCCATATAGCGCCATCAATTTACACATGCATCGCACACTCACATCGGTCCCTACCCTCAAGGAGCCCACAATCCAAGGTCCCCAACCCACATTCATACACTAGGGCCAATTCTTTGGACAGAAGCCAATTAACCTTCCAGCATGTCTTTGGTGAAACCCAGACAGGTGGCAACCCTACTACCATGCGCATCTGTACCAGATTCTGAGTACTCCAATGGGTCCTCCTGACTTATTCAAGGTACCCGTATAGCGCCATCAATTTACACATGCATCGCACACTTACATCGGTCCCTACCCTCAAGGAGCCCACAATCCAAGTTCCTCAACTCACATTCATATGCTGGAAGATGAATTGGCTTCTGTCCAAAGAATTGGCCCTAGTGTATGAATGTGAGTTGAGGACCTTGGATTGTGGGCTCCTTGAGGGTAGGGATCGATGTAAGTGTGCGATGCATGTGTAAATTGATGGCGCTATACGGGTACCTTGAATAAGTCAGGAGGACCCATTGGAGTACTCAGAATCTGGTACAGATGCACATGGTAGTAGGGTTGCCACCTGTCTGGGGTTCACCAAAGACATGCTGGAAGGTTAACTGGCTTCTGTCCAAAGAATTGGCCCTAGTGTGTCTTTGGTGAACCCCAGACAGGTGACAACCCTACTACCATGCACAGTTGCACCAGATTCTGAGTACTCCTATGGGTCCTCCTGACTTATTCAAGGTACCCATATAGCGCCATCAATTTACACATACATCGCACACTCACATTGGTCCCTACCCTCAAGGAGCCCACAATCCAAGGTCCTCAACTCACATTCATACACTAGGGCCAATTTTTTGGACAGAAGCCAATTAAGCTTCCAGCATGTCTTTGGTGAACCCCAGACAGGTGGCAACCCTACTACCATGCGCTCATTTAGCCCACCAGTCTTAGCATGAAAGGGCCAACTGGTGGTAATTGCATCCTAGGCCAAAAGCTCCTAGCCTTCCCCTGAGCCGGGCAATATCTTAAAGGGGCAGTACGATTGATGGGAATAAAAACCTCTTCCTGGGAAATGTCCTGCAGACGTTCATAGAGCAGCGTCGTATCTTTAGACCAAAATTTATGGAACTCAAAGTCATGTCTTTTCCCCATCTCCATCCGCTGAGCTGTGTGCGGCTCCTGTGTTACTAAATAAAGCCTGGATTGGAAATTGATAAGCGGCACGACAAGGCGAGTAAATAAAAATCTCTAGTCACTACGAAGGACGTTAGCTCGTATACAACAAATTGCCATTAATAATGGCAATGACAGGCAAGCCTGGGGGGAAAAGTGTGTAGAAAAATATCTTTCATCTTGTTCCTCCATCTTCCCCTTAAGGTAAAAACAAGACAAGCAATTTAAAGAAACAAAAACGTTTTCTTCTACGTCTGCCATTTTATTTATTTATTTGTATTTTTTTTTTTGTTTTTTTTTGTTTTTTCGCGTTCTTAGATAGCCACCTGACCCAGATAGCGCTCACCTAGTAATTATGCTGTCATTCGATAACCGTGCTACCGCTGTGCCACAGTCCTGAGAGCATTCAAAGGAGGCCGCGGGAACGAAGGCGAAAGCAGGTCAGTATAGGATTCCGTGTGTAGATCTTAGATTTGCAATGTAACCTTAACCACTTGCTTACTGGGCCCTTAAACCCCCTTCCTGCCCAGACCAATTTTTAGCTTTCAGCGCTGTCGCACTTTGAATGACAATTGCGCGGTCATGCTACACTGTACCCAAATGAAATTTTTATCATTTTTTTTCACACAAATGGAGTTTTCTTTTGGTGGTATTTAATCACCGCTTGGGTTTTTATTTTTTGCTAAACAAACAAAAAAAGTCAGACATTTTTGGGAAAAAAAAACAAACATGTTTCATAGTTTGTTAAAAATTTTTGCAAACGGGTAATTTTTCTCCTTCATTGATATTCGCTGATGAGGCTGCACTGATGGGCTGCACTGATAGGCACAGATAAGGAGACACTGATAGGCACTGATAAGACGGCACTGATAAGATGGCACTGATAAGACAGCACTGATGGGCGGCACTGATGGGTGGCACTGATAGATGGCACTGATGGGCACTGGTAGATGGCACTGATGGGTACTGGTAGGTGGCACTGAAGGACACTGTTAGGTGGCACTGATGGCCACTGGTAAGTGGCACTGATGGGCACTAGTAGGTGGTATTGATAGGCAGCACTGGTGGTGAGGCACTGATTGGTGACATTTATAGTTGGCACTGTGGGCACTGATAGGTGACACTGTGGGCACTGATGGGTGGTACTGTGGGCATTGATGGGTGGTACTGTGGGCACTGTTAGGTGGCGCTGGTGGGAACTGGTAGGCAGCACTGTTGGGCGCTGGTAGGTGGCACAGGAGGCTCTCCACGATCGGGACTGATGTCCCTCTCACAGCCACTGGTGATAGTTTGTGTGAGGAGAAAAATAACCAGTTATCGTCTCTGTTTACATCACACGATCAACTGTCATTGGCTGACAGCTGATCACGTGGTAAGGGGTCAGGATCAATGATCAGCCGAGTCTCATAGACTCGCTGATCACAAAGCGTGCCGTGCACACCCTGCAGGGGGTGCACAGGATGCTCAAGCATGGGAGGACGTCTATGCCCCCCCCCCCCCGGCAAAGTAGGGAAGAGTTTAAAGGGAAACTAAGAGCACCACGGCCACCACAAGAGCCCAGGGCAAATCATATTTGTAAAAAAAAAAATGACTTTTGGTACACCAGGTTCAGGGCAAATGCCAACCTCAGCTCATCTTGAGGTTCTGGCACATCCTTAAACGTCTGATCGGGTACCCTCTGCCTGCATGCTTGCTGGTAGCCTGTGTATAACTGACAGAGCTACACGTTCTCATTTCTGTTGGTAGAGGATGTGGTTGGGACGTCAAAGCTTTTTCGTTCCAGTGCATGGAAAGACCATTATCACAGTTTGCTCTGGTAAGACTGCTCATCCGGAACAAGGCACCCCTTCAGCAGGAACTTAGAAGTCTATTTAACCACTTACCAGATGTATAACACATACACTATATTGTCAAAAGTATTGTGACACCTGCCTTTATGCACACATGAACTTTAATGGCATCCCAGTCTTAGTCCGTAGGGTTCAATATTGAGTTGGCCCACCCTTTGCAGCTATAACAGCTTCAACTCTTCTGAGAAGGCTGCCCACAAGGAGTTTTTTCCTGGTCATTCTGTATTATATGGCCAAGATGGTTGGCTCTGTCACATGACTGGAAACTCATTCCACTGGCTCCCGATCAGTTGTCTTGACCGGGAGTTGTCAGTGACAGCTCGGACAGTGTGCTGGGGTTGCGCAGCGAGCGTGCTCCCAACACACAACCTATGGACCTCTTTTCACTGCATATACACTATATTGTCAAAAGTATTGGGACACCTGCCTTTATTACTTCCTTTTCCTCCTTCACTATGAGTTCCTCTATAGTTCCTGCAAGACGAGGTTTGGAAAGAAATATTCCTTTTGACCCTCAAATACCAACATCTACTGTCTCATTATTTGCTTCCACCCTTCTGTATGTATTAAATATTTTCGTGGATGCCAAATGTTTGGTGGGTTGATGACCGTCTTTTAGGGTTGCTACCTTTTCTTCAAGCCAAACCCGAACACTTTAGCGGTCCCGGAAACCTTTTGGGTGTCCCAAGGACAATTAGTACTGCGGTGCTCATAGCTTGCTGCAGCGAACAGTGGGTGTGGCCAAATTGCTCTTGCTGACATCATTGCCCTGCCCCTCAGCGATGCCAAACTTGCCCCCAGACAGCTCCTGGGTGGCAACAGATTTGTGTGTGATTATCTTGGTTACTTGGGGAGGCACAGCCCATTCTGAATAATGTGTCCGAGTTTCAGTCCACCTGAAACCCGGACACGTGATTCTAAACCTGGACCATCCGGGTGAATCCTGGGCAGGTGGTAACCCTACTGTCTCTGTAGTGATTGTCTTTGCTCCATTTAGACCAGGCAAAGAGGTCACAGGAATAGAGAAGTCACTATTACAACTGCTGAAGTCAGAATACCCTTTAGGGAAAAAGGCTGGGACTTACAGTTCCTCCTTAGCCTGAGGAACAGCCCTTGGCTGAGCTAATCCTTTAAAATAAACTTCTAAATCTAATCCCTAATTATATCAGCTGCAGATTCGCTGAAGCTTAGTTTGCTAAGAAGTAAGCTCTGGGGCTTAATTTTATGAAGTTGATGAGTAAATACAGTAATCTATGAGGACTCTGCTGAGATGGAAGAGCTGAAGAGATGCTCCTAGCCAATGCTGGAACAGAGGCTTCCTTCCGAGAACTCTGCTAATTTACTTTGAAATCATACTCCTATTATTTATAGGTTAACCATTGTCATTAACCTCGGCCTTCCCTGATCCTCTCTGATCCCCATACACAGGGGCCGCAGCATCCCAATCCATTGGCGACACGTTAAGCCGCCTTTGGAAACCTCCTGACAATACGGAGGCGGCCCATCGATACAAATGATTTTTCTCTGCTGCTCAGTTATGTTTACAGAGTCACGCGAATCGAGAATTAACTTTTCCTGCGAACAGCGAGATTTATAACATCGACAGAGGCTTTTAGTGTGAATAAATACATCGATCCGGGAATGACTGGAGAATGCTTATATGAATACCATTAAAGGCTGACAACAAGCTCTTCTTCATCATCCTCTACATACCTCCTTCCACCTACCTCCTTCTACCTACCTCCTTCTACCCACCTTCTTCTACCTACCTCCTTCTACTCACCTCCTTCTACCCACCTCCTTCTACCTACCTCCTTCTACCCACCTCCTTCTACCCACCTCCTTCTACTTACCTCCTTCTACCCACCTCCTTCTACCCACCTCCTTCTACCCACCTCCTTCCACCTACCTCCTTCTACCTACCTCCTTCTCTCCTCCTTCTACCCACCTCCTTCTACCTACCTCCTTATACCCACCTCCTTATACCCACCTCTTTGTCTCCTCCTTCTACCTACCTCCTTCTCTCCTCCTTCTACCCACATCCTTCTCTCCTCATTCTACCCACCTCCTTCTACTTACCTCGTTCTCTCCTCCTTCTACCCACCTCCTTCTACCTACCCTCTTCTCTCCTCCTTCTACCTACCTCCTTCTCTCCTCCTACCTACCTCCTTCTACCTACCTTCTTCTCTTCTCCTTCTAACTAGCTACCTCCTTCTACCTACCTTATTCTCTCCTCCTTCTACCTACCTCCTTCTCTCCTCCTACGTACCTCCTTCTACCTACCTTCTTCTCCCCTCCTTCTACCTACCTACCTCCTTCTACCTACCTCCTTCTCTCCTCGTTCTATCTACCTCCTTCTCTCCTCCTTCTACCTACCTACCTCCTTCTACCCATCTCCTTCTCTCCTCCTTCTACCTAACTCCTTCTACCCACCTACTTCTACCTACCTCATTCTCTCCTCCTTCTACCTACCTACCTCCTTCTACCTACCTCCTTCTACCCTCCTCCTTCTACCTACCTCCTTCACTCCTCCTTCAACCTACCTCCACCTCCTTCTACCTACCTCTTTCTACCCACCTCCTTCTCTCCTCCTTCCCTTATTTGTATCTCACTCCCTCCCTCTTCTCTACTTTTTCTCCCCCGTCCTCCCCATCTTCTTCCTATTTCTATTGGTTTCATCCCTTCTCTCTCCTTTCTTCTTTATCTCTCTCTTTCTATGTACATCCCTTTTTATTCTTCTATCTTTCTCTCCTATCGCCTACTTTCTCTCTCCCTTCTTCCTTCCCTTTCTTCTCTCTCATCTCCTTACAATTCTTTCTTTTCCCCTCTCTCTCTCTCTCTCTCTCTCTGTGTGTTTCTTTTCTCTCTTTCCTTCTCTCTCTCACACTCTAATACTTCTCTCTTTCTCTTCCATCCACTCAGTGTACCCTCTCTCTCTCGCTCTATTGCTTTTCTCTGTACCTTTTTCTCCTTCTACCACTCAATGGGTGTAATCCAGTAAAGCTGCTCTACCAACTTTCTGGTATTAATTCCTCTTGTTAATGTATTGCGCCGATATCATGGAGCATCCCCCCATCGGTTTCTTCCTTTCTTTTTTATCTCTCCCTTTCTATGTACGGCCCTTTTTATTATTTTTCCTCCTATCTCCTGTTTTTCTTCTCCCTTCTTCTCTCTCATCGCCTTACAATTCTTTCCTTTCTCTTACCTGCATCGGCTCATTTGCTTCTCTCTCTGCCCACCTTCCACTCTTCATATCCCCCCCCCACCACCCACTTTAGATCTTTCCTCCTTCTCTCTCTCTTTCTCCATCTCTCTCTCTCTTTCTTTCTTTCCTCTCTCCATCTCTCTCTCTCTTTTTCTTTCTTTCCTCACTCCATCTCTCTCTCTCTCTCTCTCTCTCTCTCTCTTTCTTTCCTCTCTCCATCTCTCTCTCTTTCTTTCCTCTCTCACACACTATCCATCCTCTTCCCTATTCTCTCTCTCAACCTTCTAATCTTTTTTTTCTCCTCCCTCCATTCTATTATTTATTTCCCTTTCTCTCATTCGCTCTCTCTGTTTCTTTTCTCTCTTTCCTTCTCTCTCTCACACTCTATTACTTCTCTCTCTCTCCTTCTCCTCCTTCTCTCTCTTGCCTCCTTCCACTCAATGGTGTTGATTTATTAAAGGCAAATAGACTGTGCACTTTGCAAAGTGCAATTGCTCTCTGCAAAGTAGTTCCTCCAGAGCTTAATAAATGAGGTAAGGCTTCACTTTGCACAGAATACCCAATCACGTGCAAGAAACAAAAAAAAAAAAGCAAGCATTTTTGCTTGCACATGATTGGCATGGTTCTATCTATCTGTCTTGGCTCTCCCCAGTGTGAGGCGAGGAGCGACGATTGCCGGCATCTCCATGATTGGATGTGACCGGCTGTGATTGGACACAGCTGATCACATCGTTAAAGAGCCGCGGCCGTGATCGCCGCGCTGCGCGCCCTCAGGGGCACGTGAGAGCGGTCATTCTGGGAGGCTGTCATATGATGTCCACCCAGAACAAGAGCCGCACCGCCCCTCCGTCATTCATATTAAATCCCCCCAGAGTGGAAGACGGAGAAAAGGGGAGAGAGCTAAGCAATAGTGCTAGAGGAGAAAGAGAGCGAGAGAGAGGAGATATTGGGGTGGATTTACTAAAGGCAAATAGTGCAGTTGCTCCAGAGCTTAGCAAATGAGCAGAAGCTCTACCGCATTCCATCATCCAACCATGTGCAAGCAAAAATGCATTTTTTTTTATTTTCCTTGCACGTGATTGGGTACTCTTTGCAAAATGAAGCCTTACCTCATTTACTAAGCTCTGATGCTACTGCACTAGCAGAGTGCAACTGCATTTTGAAAAGTGCACAGTCTTTTTGCCTTTAGTAAATCAACTCCTGAGGCTACAATAGGCACAGACTCACCAAAATTGGACAATAGAATATTGGAAATACATTGCCTGATCTGATGAGTCTCGATTTCAGCTACGACCTTCAGATAGTGCGGTCAGAATTTGGTGTACGCAACATGAAAGCATGGATCCATCCTGCCTTGTATCAACGGTTCAGGGTGGTGGTGGTGGTGGTGTAATGATGTGGGGGATATTTTCTTGGCACACTTTGTGGCCCCTTAGTACCAACTAAGCATTGGTTAAATGCCACGGCTTACCTGAGGGTTGTTGCTGACCACTGGTGGCTGCTCAAAATTTTTGGGGGAGGTGCAAACAAACTGAAAAAAAAAAAAACCATCAATTGCAGCCTCACTGTGCCCATCAAACACAGCCACTGTGCCTATCAAACACAGGCACTGTGCCAACAAATGCAGCCACTGTGCCATCAAATGCAGCCACCGTGCCATCAAACGCAGCCACTGTGCCCATGAAACGCAGTCACTGTGCTCATCAAACGCAGTCACTGTGCCCATCAAACGCAACAATTGTGCCATCAGACGCAGCCACTGTGCCCATGAAACGCAGCCACTGTGCCATCAAACGCAGCCACTGTGCCCATCAAATACAGCCACTGTGCCCATCAAACACAGCCACTGTGCCTATCAGACGCAGCCACTGTGCCATCAAAAGCAGCCACTGTGCCCATCAAACACAGCCACTGTGCCTATCAAACGCAGTCACTGTGCCCATCAAACGCAGTCACTGTGCCCATCAAATGCAGCCACTGTGCCATCAAACGCAGCCACTGTGCCCATCAAGCGCAGCCACTGTGCCTATCAAACGCAGTCACTGTGTCCATCAAGCGCAGCCACTGTCCATCAAACGCAACCACTGTGCCATCAAACGCAGCCACTGTGCCCATCAAACGCAGCCACTGTGCCATCAAACGCTGCCACTGGGCCATCAAACACGGTCACTGTGCTTATCAAACGCTGCCAATGTGCCATCAAACGCTGCCACTGTGCCTATCAAACGCAGCCACTGTACCTATCAAACGCAGTCACTGTGCCCATCAAACGCAGCCACTGTGCCATCAAACACAGCCACTATGCCCATCAAATTCAGTCACTGTGCCCATCAAACGCAGTCACTGTGCCCATCAAACACAGCCACTGTGCCCATCAAACACAGCCACTGTGCCTATCAAACGCAGTCACTGTGCCCATCAAGCGCAGCCACTGTCCATCAAACGCAGCCACTGTGCCATCAAACACAGCCACTGTGCCCATCAAACGCAGCCACTGGGCCATCAAACGCAGCCACTGGGCCATCAAACACAGCCACTGTGCCCATCAAACGCTGCCAATGTGCCATCAAACGCAGCCACTGTGCCATCAAATACAGGCACTGTGCCTATCAAACACAGCCACTGTGCCCATCAAACGCAGTCACTGTGCCCATCAAACGCAGCCACTGTGCCATCAAACCTAGCCACTGTGCCCATCAAACGCAGTCACTGTGCCCATCAAACACAGCCACTGTGCCCATCAAACGCAGCCACTGTGCCCATCAAACACAGCCACTGTGCCTATCAAACGCAGCCACTGTGCCCATCAAGCGCAGCCACTGTCCATCAAATGCAGCCACTGTGCCATCAAACGCAGCCACTGTGCCCATCAAACGCAGCCACTGTGCCATCAAACGCAGCCACTGTGCCATCAAACCCAGCCACTGGGCCATCAAACACAACCATTGTGCCATCAAACGCAACCATTGTGCCATCAGACGCAGCCACTGTGCCCATGAAATGCAGCCACTGTGCCATCAAACGCAGCCACTGTGCCCATCAAACACAGCCACTGTGCCCATCAAACACAGCCACTGTGCCTATCAGATGCAACCACTGTGCCATCAAAAGCAGCCACTGTGCCCATCAAACACAGCCACTGTGCCTATCAAACGCAGTTACTGTGCCCATCAAACGCAGTCACTGGGCCCATCAAATGCAGCCACTGTGCCCATCAAGCGCAGCCACTGTGCCTATCAAACGCAGTCACTGTGCCCATCAAGCGCAGCCACTGTCCATCAAACGCAACCACTGTGCCATCAAACGCAGCCACTGTGCCCATCAAACGCAGCCACTGTGCCCATCAAACGCAGCCACTGTGCCATCAAACGCAGCCACTGGGCCATCAAACACAGCCACTGTGCCTATCAAACGCTGCCAATGTGCCATCAAACGCAGCCACTGTGCCTATCAAACACAGCCACTGTGCCTATCAAACGCAGCCACTGTGCCCATCAAACGCAGCCACTGTGCCATCAAACACAGCCACTGTGCCCATCAAATGCAGTCACTGTGCCCATCAAATGCAGCCACTGTGCCATCAAACGCAGCCACTGTGCCCATCAAATACAGCCACTGTGCCCATCAAACACAGCCACTGTGCCTATCAGATGCAACCACTGTGCCATCAAAAGCAGCCACTGTGCCCATCAAACGCAGTTACTGTGCCCATCAAACGCAGTTACTGTGCCCATCAAACGCAGTCACTGGGCCCATCAAACGCAGCCACTGTGCCCATCAAGCGCAGCCACTGTGCCTATCAAACGCAGTCACTGTGCCCATCAAGCGCAGCCACTGTCCATCAAACGCAGCCACTGTCCCATCAAACACAGCCACTGTGCCCATCAAACGCAGCCACTGGGCCATCAAACGCAGCCACTGGGCCATCAAACACAGCCACTGTGCCCATCAAACGCTGCCAATGTGCCATCAAACGCAGCCACTGTGCCATCAAATACAGGCACTGTGCCTATCAAACACAGCCACTGTGCCCATCAAACGCAGTCACTGTGCCCATCAAACGCAGCCACTGTGCCATCAAACCTAGCCACTGTGCCCATCAAACGCAGTCACTGTGCCCATCAAACACAGCCACTGTGCCCATCAAACGCAGCCACTGTGCCCATCAAACACAGCCACTGTGCCTATCAAACGCAGCCACTGTGCCCATCAAGCGCAGCCACTGTCCATCAAATGCAGCCACTGTGCCATCAAACGCAGCCACTGTGCCCATCAAACGCAGCCACTGTGCCATCAAACGCAGCCACTGTGCCATCAAACGCAGCCACTGGGCCATCAAACACAACCATTGTGCCATCAAACGCAACCATTGTGCCATCAGACGCAGCCACTGTGCCCATGAAATGCAGCCACTGTGCCCATCAAATACAGCCACTGTGCCCATCAAACACAGCCACTGTGCCTATCAGATGCAACCACTGTGCCATCAAAAGCAGCCACTGTGCCCATCAAACACAGCCACTGTGCCTATCAAACGCAGTTACTGTGCCCATCAAACGCAGTCACTGGGCCCATCAAATGCAGCCACTGTGCCCATCAAGCGCAGCCACTGTGCCTATCAAACGCAGTCACTGTGCCCATCAAGCGCAGCCACTGTCCATCAAACGCAACCACTGTGCCATCAAACGCAGCCACTGTGCCCATCAAACGCAGCCACTGTGCCATCAAACGCAGCCACTGGGCCATCAAACACAGCCACTGTGCCTATCAAACGCTGCCAATGTGCCATCAAACGCAGCCACTGTGCCTATCAAACACAGCCACTGTGCCTATCAAACGCAGCCACTGTGCCCATCAAACGCAGCCACTGTGCCATCAAACACAGCCACTGTGCCCATCAAATGCAGTCACTGTGCCCATCAAACGCAGTCACTGTGCCCATCAAACGCAGCCACTGTGCCCATCAAACGCAGCCACTGTGCCCATCAAACACAGCCACTGTGCCTATCAAACGCAGTCACTGTGCCCATCAAGTGCAGCCACTGTCCATCAAATGCAGCCACTGTGCCATCAAACACAGCCACTGTGCCCATCAAACGCAGCCACTGGGCCATCAAATGCAGCCACTGGGCCATCAAACACAGCCACTGTGCCTATCAAACGCTGCCAATGTGCCATCAAATGCAGCCACTGTGCCATCAAACACAGGCACTGTGCCTATCAAACACAGCCACTGTGCCCATCAAACGCAGTCACTGTGCCCATCAAATGCAGCCACTGTGCCATCAAACCTAGCCACTGTGCCCATCAAACGCAGTCACTGTGCCCATCAAACGCAGCCACTGTGCCATCAAACGCAGCCACTGTGCCCATCAAACACAGCCACTGTGCCTATCAAACGCAGCCACTGTGCCCATCAAGCGCAGCCACTGTGCCATCAAACGCAGCCACTGTGCCCATCAAACGCAGCCACTGTGCCATCAAACGCAGCCACTGGGCCATCAAACGCAGCCACTGTGCCTATCAAACGCTCCCAATGTGCCATCAAATGCTGCCACTGTGCCATCAAATGCAGCCACTGTGCCATAAAACTCAGCCACTGTGCCATCAAATACAGCCACTGTGCCATCAAACGCAGCCACTGTGCCCATCAAACGCAGCCACTGTGCCCATCAAACGCAGCCACTGTGCCCATCAAACGCTGCCAATGTGCCTATCAAACGCAGCCACTGTGCCATCAAACACAACCACTGTGCCTATCAAACACAGCCACTGTTCCCATCAAACGCAGCCACTGTGCCTATCAAACACAGCCACTGTTCCCATCAAACACAGCCACTGTGCCTATCAAACACAGCCACTGTGCCAGCAAATGCCACCACTGTGACCCCACCCACTCTCCATCTACCCGCCACTTACCTTGTCTCGGTGAGGCAGGTGATGGCGGAGAGCGGTGTCCTCCATACATCTTATCCCGTCCTCTCCTGTAGACGATTCACAGCAGCCAGTGGGAGAGGAGAGGAGGGGAAGCCATCAGAGCTGCAGGAGGGGTGGAAGGGGGGGGGGCAGGGGAGCACATAGGGGGGCCCAGGCAGCATAAAGAAAAATAACAGGGGCATTAGGGGTGGTGGGGGTGGAACATACTGGTACAGTTCCCCTGTTTTTTGTTTAATTTTTTTACCTGTGGAAGCTGAATGCAAGCAAGAGGGAGAGGGGGAGAAGCCTATATTCAGCTGCTGCAAGAGGAAAATACAGATCAGATTCCGTAAATGCCCCCCCCCCCCCCATCATGCCCCTCTTGTCAATGTTCCAAGGCTCCTCAAGGAAGGCCTGCAAGTCATATGCCCGCAATTAAAAGGGAGATCGCGTTCGAGGGGTTGCTGAACCCCTGGATAAGAGTGTGCCCAGGCACGCCTGGCACACCCCGTGCACACGCCTATTGCTGTTGCTGTATATTGTGAAATTAGGGATTTATTCTGTTTATGAAAGATCCAGTTTAGGGGGAAAAAAAAAAGTTAAGAATATGCTCAGTAAATAGCGGAATTATGGCAGTCAGCATCCCCTATATTCATCAATTTTATGTCGGCTAGAGCGCCCAATCAATAACGTTAATTTTTAGTGCGTCGCAACGTCTCATATCTGATTCTGTCTACTATGGATAAAACGCGTAACGTATTGCTTTCTAAGAGGTTTTTCCAATTTTTTTTTTCCCCCCTTCTGTCTAACAAGATTAACAGCAAACCAGGGCCACTGGTAATGGCTGCGCCTTGCTTTCAAACAAGTCCACGCAATTAATCTTCGGAGTAAAAGAGATTATGGATGAAATTAATGGATTCGCCGTCTTTAGTCAATGTCAATGATTATGTAAGTATTTCACTGCGACATGCATCATGGTCAGCTTTCGTGGAAAAGTCCTGCAATAATGACTTTACATTTATTTTAGAAAATAACCAAATGAATTATTAATTTTGCTCCTGATTGGCCGTCGCCAGCGTCGGTTGCATCTAATAGAAGCGGGATTCTAGAAGCCTGCCAGCTTTCTCCTCCGCCGCTAAAAAAATAAATGAACAGACTTTGTTTTATGTAAATGACGGCTGAAAAAAAAAAATATATATATATATATATATATCCTGCCTTTAGGAAAAGATTAGAGAAACCTTAGCTAGAAAGATTTATATAACTGTATTTTAAACAATTTTGTGGAGGTTGAAATATTTTGTCACTCAGAAAGGAAGGATGAACACAATTTGTATTTTTTTTTTTTTTTTGCTAATTATTTTTTATTTATTTTTTTTACATTCAATTTTTTATTTAGTGCTAATTATTTTTTTTTTACTTTTTTTTTTTATTATTTTCAGCAGGTTTATGGTATGGTCCACGTCAATTTCTTGCAACCTCTATTTCCTCTCATGCTCCTGTCCCTAGTCCGGGATACAAGACTAGGATACAACTGTGGGTATAGGATTTGGTATTTGGAATTGTATGATATTTTTTTTTTATTTATTTATTTGTTTGTTTTATTTGATTTATTTATTTGTTTTATTTGTTTTATTTATTTATTTTATATATATATATATATATACATATGGTTTAACATTTATGGTTGAACTAGGTGGACTTGTGGGGTTTGTATCTCACTGGACATTATTAACCACTTGACCTCTGGAAATTTTACCCCCTCCCTCTTCATGACCGGGCCATCTTTTTATTTTATCTATTTTTTGGCGATACGCCACTGCGTTCCTTTAACTGACAATTATGCAGTCGTGCGACGCTGTACCCAAATAAAATTAATGTTCTTTTTTTCCCCCACACATAGAGGTTTCTTTTGATGGTATTTGATCCCTTTTTTTTTTTTTTTTTGTGCTATAAACAAAAAAAGACCGACAATTTTGAGAAAAAAAATAAAATAAAAAACAATATTTTTTTACTTTCTGCTATAAAACATATCCAATTAAAAAAAAAGTATAAAATCGAATTTCTTCATCAGTTTAGGCCAATCGGTATTCTGCTATGTTTTTATCCACTTAAGGACCGAGCCTCTTTTTGAGATTTGTTGTTACAAGTTGTAAACATTTTTTTTTTTTGCTAGAAAATTACTTAGAACCCCCAAACATTATATATTTTTTTTTCCTAACACTCTAAATAATAAAATGGCGGTTATTGCAATACTTTCTGTCACAACGTATTTGTGCAGCGGGCTTACAAGTGCATTTTTTTGGGAAAAAATAAAATTATTTGAAATAAAAAATAAGAGAACAGCAAAGTTAGCCCAAATTTTTTTTTTATGTTGTGAAAGATAATGTTACACCGAGTAAATTGATACCCAACATGTCACACTTCAAAATTGCGCCAGCTCGTGGAATTACCCTTAAAAATCTCTATTGTTTCACTTTTATTCCTATTACAAGGAATGTAAACATCTCTTGTAATAGAAAAAAAGCATGACAGGACCTCTTAAATATGAGATCTGGGGTCAAAAAGACCTCAGATCTCATATTTACACTAAAATGCAATAAAATAAAAATGTATTTAAAAAACAATTTAAAAAAAATGTCCCTTTAAGAGCTATGGGCAAAATTGACATTTTGACGTCGCTTCCACCCAGCATTGGTATGGAGACAGGGGGGGGCCATCATCCCCTCACCCCCCCCCCCCTCGATGCCAAGGAAGGAAGAACATCCGATCGCCTGTCGGCAGCGGCGGAGGTCGCCAGAGTGTGGCGGGAGGGGGTGTTCTCTCCCGCCGCCGATAAAAGTGATCTTGTGGCGAATCCGCTGCAGAGACCACTCTAATCGGAAAAAAAGACAGACAATTTTGAAAAAAAAAACATATTATTTTAAAAAATAACTATTATTTATTTAATAAATAATTAATAATTAATATATTGAATATTGAATAATTTATATATTGAAAAATAAATATATTAATATATATATATATATATATATATATATATATATATATATATATATATATATATATATATATATATATATATATTATTTTTTACTGTTATAAAACATATTCAATAAAAATAAAAAATAAAAATATAATTTCTTCATAGATTTAGGCCAATATGTATTCTGCTACATTATTATTATTCAGGATTTATATAGCGCCAACAGTTTGCGCAGCGCTTTACAACGGGGAAGACAGTACAAATTCAATACAATTCAATACAGGAGGGATCAGAGGGCCCTGCTCGTTAGAGCTTACAATCTAGATATGTTTGGTAAACAAAAAATTCCAATAAGCATATAGTGATTGGTTTGCACAAAAGTTATAGCGTCTACAAACTATGGGATATATTTATTTATTTTTATTATTTATTTATTTTTTATTAGTGATGGCAGTGATCGGCAACTTATAGCGGGACTGTGATATTGCGGCGAACATTCTGACACTAACTGACACTTTTTACACTTTTTTGGGGACCAGTGACACTAATGCAGTCATCAGTGCTAAAAATATGCACTGTCACTGTACTAATCACACTGGCAGGGAAGGGGTTAACATCAGGGGCGATAAAAGGGTTAGCTCTGTGCCTAGCAAGTGTTTTGGTGCACTGTGTGAGGTGCTTTTACTAGAGGAAGAGATGGAAGAGATGGAAGAAATTCCATCCCATCCCTTCTGTCAGAATGTTGTTTACGTAGGCCGACCGCCATTCTGCTTCTCTGCCTGATGATCAGGGGGGTACCGGATAGGGTTGCCACCTCATCTCTTTAAAACCAAACACATATTTATTACATGGTATGTTTTGGGTCATTGTCATGCTGGAAGACCCATCCATGACCCATCTTCAGTGTTCTGGCTGAGGGAAGAAGGTTCTCATCCCAGACTTTACAATACATGGTCTCGTCGGTCTGTACCTTTAGCAGAGAAGCAGCCCCAAAGCATATTGTTTCCACCACAGTGCTGGACTGAAGGGATGGTGTTCTTAGGGTCATAGTCAGCATTTTTCTTCCTCCAAACACGATTGGTCCCTCTCCTCAAGAAGGCACATGTACAGTCATGCCAATAAATATATAAATGATTCAGAGAAGGATTGGGACAAAGTGCTGTGGTCAGATCAAAGACCAAAACGGAGCTCTTTGGCATTAACTCAACTCACCGTGTTTGGAGGAAAGAAAATGCTGACTTTGACGCTAAGAACACCATCCCTACAGTCAAGAATAGAGGTGGAAACATTATGCTTTGTGGCCATTTCTCTGCTAAAGGTACAGATCATCTTTGCCGCATTGAGGGGCCAATGGACAGGGCCATGTATGGTAAAATCTTGGATGAGAAACTTCTTCCCTCAGCCAGAACACTGAAGATGGGTTGTGGATGGGTCTTCCGGAATGGTGATGACCCAAAACATACCGCCAATACAACAAAGGAGTGACTCAAGAAGAAACACATTAAGGTCATGGAGTGGCCTAGTCAGTCTCCAGACCTTAATCCTATAGAAAATTTATGGAGGGAGCTGAAACTTTGAATTGTCAGGAGAAAGCCAAGGAATCTTAAGGATTTAGAGAAGATCTGTAAAGAAGAATGGACCAAAATCTCTTCTGATCTGTGTGCAAACCTGGTCACCAACTACGAGAAACGTCTTACCGCTGCGGTACAGACCATCTTTGTCAAATTGAGGGGCCAATGGACGGGGGGCCATGTATTGTAAAATCTTGGATGAGAACCTTCTTCCCTCAGCCAGAACACTGAAGCTGGGTCGTGGATGGGTCTTCCAGAATGGCGATGACCCAAAACATACCGTCAATACAACAAAGGAGTGAGTGACACTCAAGAAGAAGCATATTAAGTTCATGGAGTGGCCTAGTCAGTCTCCAGACCTTAATCCTATAGAAAATGTATGGAAGGAGCTGAAACTTAGAGTTGCCAAGAGGCAGCCAAGGAATCTTAAGGATTTAGAGAAGATCTGTAAAGAAGAATGGACCAAAATCTCTTCTGAGATGTGTGCAAACCTGGTCACCAACTACGAGAAACGTCTTACCTCTGCTAAAGGTACAGACCATCTTTGCCACATTGAGGGGCCAATGGACGGGGGGCCATGTATTGTAAAATCTTGGATGAGAACCTTCTTCCCTAAGGCAGAACACTGAAGCTGGGTCGTGGATAGGTCTTCCAAAATGGCGATGACCTAAAACATACCATCAATACAACAAAGGAGTGACTCAAGAAGAAACACATTAAGGTCATGGAGTGGCCTAATCAGTCTCCAGACCTTAATCCTATAGAACATTTATGGAGGGAGCTGAAACTTTGAATTGCCAGGAGACAGCCAAGGAATCTTAAGGATTTAGACAAGATCTGTAAAGAAGAATGCACCAAAATCTCTCCTGAGATGTGTGCAAACCTGGTCACCAACTACGAGAAACGTCTTACCTCTTCTAAAGGTACAGACCATCTTTGCCGCATTGAGAAGCCAATGGACAGGGGGGCCATGTATTGTAAAATCTTGGATGAGAACCTTCTTCCCTCAGCCAGAACACTGAAGATGGGTCGTGGATGGGTCTTCCAGAATGGTGATGACCCAAAACATACCGCCAATACAACAAATGTTTGACACTCAAGAAGAAGCACATTAAGGTCATGGAGTGCCCTAGTCAGTCTACAGACCTTAATCCTATAGAACATTTATGGAGGGAGCTGAAACTTCGAGTTGCCAAGAGATAGCTAAGGAATCTTAAGGATTTAGAGAAGATTTGTAAAGCAGAATGGACCAAAATGCCCACTGAGATGTGTGCAAACCTGGTCACCAACTACTAGAAACGTCTTACCTCTGTGCTTGCCATCAAGGGTCTCTCCACCAAGTACTAAGTCATGTTTTGCTTGGGGAACAAATACTTATTATACTCACTGAAGATTTATAGCATTTTTTTCTGTGTTTTTTTTTTCTGGGTTTTTTGGTTGATATTCCGTCTCTATCATTTAAAATACACCTACAATACAAATTGTAGAATCTTCATTATTTTGTAAGTGGGCAAACTTACAAAATCTGCAGGGGATCAAATCATTATTTTCTCCACTGTAGACTTGGACACTGCTCATATCTATTTAACCAGCACTCGATACACAACGATTAAACCTTTTTTTTGCCATGGCCAGCAGTTGAACAGGGAGGACTCTGGAGCAGGTCTTGCACACAGGGGCCCCTTGTTGACTCCGTCCACCACCACCAAGGGTGACCTGATCAATGTCACCCATTATTTCAATAATAAAAAAACAGGCCTTGAGTATCAACTTTAACATTTCCATAAGGTCTAAAGGGCTTTTCTATTCCCAAATAGTTTGACGAGCAATAATTTATCACCTCATATTGCAGCTTCAAACTGTTAAACCCAAGAACCTGGAGGATTTGCACGAATGTTACAATATAGTTATTTTTCCGCACCTTTTTTTGATTTTTTTTTTTGCTGTGGAATAAATTACTCTGGAGACATTTCAATTAAACACCCTGCTCCATCTAATATATATATTTTTTTATTCTCTTGAGCTTAAAACAAACCATGTTCTTCATGGATGGCGGCTGACAGTCTCCAAACAGGTTAAAGGGAATATTCCGTATCCTGAGTGACATTTTATTCTGTCAGCAGTTTAAACTAAAGTCCTTAACTTACATTTAGCACAAGCTGTCCTCTGTCACTAAATGACATTTGTTAGTATTATGAGTGACACCCTCACCACCACCCTTCCGTTCTAGGCAGGTTTTCAAGAAAGTGAGAAAATCAAGATCGTGGTCACCGATTGCCGGCAGCAGTGCCATTCCAGGTGTAAACTACGGCCATTACTAGTGCAGCAAGAGTGGTGCCATATTGCCGACATGGTGCCGTGTCACAGCCAGCATTGTGCCAGGTCATCTAGGTATAACAATTTCAAAGCCAAGCAGAACCATATCAGCTAGCAGATATTTTGCCGTTTTAGCATGTTACCAGTTTACTCAACAGCGTTTTACTTTTTTTTTTCTTTTTTTTTGGTGCCCCGTGTGAGGAACGAAACAGCATTTTACTTTTTAACTGGTTTGACCACCAAATTATTTTCACTTATTATTTTTTTATTGTAGATGATGGAACAAGTATTCCTGCGCTACCACTAGTACCAATATACCCCTTATTATTATTTTTTTATTGTTTTATTTGTGTTAATGAGAAAAAAATGCAATTAAAAAATTGCAGCATTTTTTGTTCTTCCGGATGGTGGGTATATCAATTGGAGGACCCCTTGGTTTATCTCTACTCAATACGCTCTTTTTTTAAGCACTTATGGAGCTTCATTTGTTTTTTTTTTAAATACCCTAACCTTAATAAATATTTTTAATGGGCAGAAAAATGGATAGATTCCCCCTCAAAAAAAAATGCAGCTTTTTTTTTAATTAAATTTTTTTATATCAATTGGAGGACCCCCTTGGTTTATCTCTACTCAATACACTTTTTTTTAGCACTTATAGAGCTTCATTTGTTTTTTGTTTTTTAAATACCCTAACCTAAATAAATATTTTTAATGGGCAGAAAAATGGATAGATCCCCCCCCCCCAAAAAATGCAGCTTTTTTATATATCAATTGGAAGACCCCCTTGGTTTATTTCTACTCAGTACACTTTTTTTTAGCACTGGAGCTTCATTTGTTTTTTTAAAAAATACCCTAACCTAAATAAATATTTTTAATGGGCAGACAAATGGATAGATTCCAAAAAATGTAGCTCTTTTTTTTTTTTATATGATGGTGGCTATATTAATTAAAGGACCCCTCAGTTTATCGCTACTTAATACACTTTTTTTTTTAGCACTCATGAGGCTTCATTTGTTTGTTATAATACCCCAAATATATTTTTTTTAATGGGCAGACACACCCTTAATACACTTTTTTTTAGTACTTATGGGGCTTCATTTGTTTTTTGTTTTTTTAAATACCCCAAATATATTTTTTTAATGGGCAGACAAATGGATAGATTCCAAAAAATACAGCTCTTTTTTTATTTATTTTTTATAGGATGGTGGCTATATTAATTGGATGGCCCCTCAGTTTATCACTACTCAATACACTTTTTTTTTAGCACTTATGGAGCTTCATTTGTTTTTTTTTTAAATACCCTAACCTAAATAAATATTTTTAACGGGAAGAAGCATAAATAGATTCCCCAAAAAAATGCAGCTTTTATTTTTTTTTTAGGATGGTGAGTATATTAATTGGAGGACCCCTTGGTGCATCACGCCCTTAATACACTTATGGGGCTTCATTTGTTTATCTCTACTTAATACATTTTTTATCACACTTATGGGGCTTCATTTGCTTTTTTTAATATACTGTACCCCAAATATATTTTTTTTAATGGGCAGACAAATGGATAGATTCCAAAAAAATTCAGCTTTTTTCGGGTTATCTCTACTCAATACACTTTTCTTCAGCACTTATGGGGCTTCATTTGTTTTTTAACCGCTTCAGCCCCTGAAGATTTTACCCCCTTTCTGACCAGAGCACTTTTTGCGATTCGGCACTGTGTCGCTTTAACTGACAACTGCGAGGTCGTGCGATCTTGCACCCAAACAAAATTGATGTCCTTTTCCCCCGCAAATAGAGCTTTCTTTTGGTGGTATTTGATCACCTCTGCAGTTTTTTGTGCTATAAACAAAAAAAGAGTGACAATTTTGAAAAACAAAAAAACAAACATTATTTTCTACTTTTTGCTATAATAAATATCCCCCAAAAATACATTTAAAAAATGTTTTTCCTCAGTTTAGGCCGATATGTATTCTTCTACATATTTTTGGTTAAAAAAAATCGCAATAAATGATCAATATTGATTGGTTTGCACAAAAGTTATAGCGTCTACAAAATAGGGAATAGTCTTATGGCATTTTTATTATTATTATTTTTTTATTAGTAATGGCGGCGATCTGCAATTTATATTGTGACTGTGACATTATGGCGGACACATCGGACACTTTTGACACAACCGTGCAATTGTCAGTTAAAGCAGCACAGTGCCGAATTGCAAAAAGTGCTGTGGTCAGGAAGGGGGTAAATTCTTCTGGGGCTGAAGCGGTTAAATGAGCAGGAAGAGAACACAGGAGAGCTCTGGCCTAAGACTCAAAAGGGAATCAGAGAGAGAGAGAGAGAGGGCTCTGTTTGGATTTAAAGAAGGTTTGCTTTACCATATGGTTTGTGGGTGACGTGGAGCAGCCCCAAACTAGAGCTGGGCGATTTTCTCCCCAAAAAAAAAGAATCTGCGATTTAAAAAAAAAAAAACTCAGTTCACGATTTGAATTGAGGTTTAGTTATTTTTGTTGATGGACACGTGCCGATCCTGAGGAGCTGCGGGCAAGAGTTTTTAGGCGAGGCGGCAGCTTCAGCCTAGTCCACGGCATCCAGCCTCGCGGACTAGGCCGAAGCCGAGGCCTCACCTAAAAACTCCTGCCCGCAGCACCTCAGGACTGGCAAGGTGCCAGCGCCTGTCCTGGGGAGCTGCAGGCAGGAGTTTTTGGGCGAGGAGGCCGTGGCTTCGGCCTAGTCCATGGCGTCCGGCCTCACGGACTAGGTCGAAGCCGAGTCCTCAACTAAAAACTCCTGCCCTCAGCACCTCAAGACCGGCACAGTGCCAGCGCCTGTCCTGGGGAGCTGCAGGCAGGAGTTTTTGGGCGAGGAGGCCATGGCTTCGGCCTAGTCCATGGCGTCCAGCCTCACGGACTAGGCCGAAGCCGAGTCCTCAACTAAAAACTCCTGCCCTCAGCACCTCAAGACCGGCACAGTGCCAGCGCCTGTCCTGGGGAGCTGCAGGCAGGAGTTTTTAGGCGAGGTTGCGGCTTTGGCCTAGTCCATGGCGTCCGGCCTCACAGACTAGGCCGAAGCCGCGGCCTCGCCTAAAAACTCCTGCCCGCAGCACCTCAGGACCGGCGCGGTGTCAGTGCCAGTCCTGGGGAGCTGCAGGCAGGAGTTTTTAAGCGAGATCGTGGCTTCGGCCTGGTCCAGGGTGTCTGGCCTCGTGGACTAGGCCAAAGCCGTGGCCTCGCCTAAAAACTCCTGCGTGCAGCACCTCAGGACCGGCGCGGTGTCAGCGCCAGTCCTGGTGAAAAAAACGATTTGCTGAAATTTTGAATCGATTTTACCTCTCAACTCGATTCAAGATTTAAATCATTTTTTTCCCCAGCCCTACCCCACACTATATAGAGAGGAGACTACTGTATAGTTTAGGATTTGTTTTAATAGTTTTTTGTTTATTTTCATTACTTTGCAAACCCCTGCTAAATAAACCTGGCAACCCACCAGATTTCAAAGAAAGTGCCTGCACACTGACCTTGTTTTCCCGGAAAAGGTGATCCCCCACAAGCTAATTTCCCACTATATATATATATATATATATATATATATATATATATATATATATATATATATATATATATATATATATAATAACCTATACCCTCAGTTGCTCCAGAGGAAAGGAAAAAAAAAAAAAAAAAACTCCAATAAAGCATGATCCAGTACATAATGATTAATGTTTCTGTATTTGTTCCTAAAGTATCCAATATGCCCAAAGGGAAATGATCACATTTTGCTTCTAGTCATTGAGATTTGTGTAGAAACTATAAATTTTGTGTTTCTGTTGGCAACAGTGCACAGATGATTATTCCAGGCCCATGGGGGCAATAAAAATTGATTGGCCCATATTAGCAACAGCCTTGTCTGTGTTTACAGTAAAGTAAAATGATGGGAAATATGGATGAAATAGCGGTTAGGGAGCGTTATGCTCTTTCAGGATAGGTATAGATGTTACTGTCCTTTGCTGACCTGATGTTGACATATTGTCAGGTATAGTGAGGGGAAAAAAGTATTTGATCCCCTGCTGATTTTGTACGTTTGACCACTGACAAAGAAATGGTCAGTCTATAATTTTAATGGTAGGTTTATTTGGCCAGAGAGAGACAGAATAACAACAAAAATATCCAGAAAAACACTTTTCTAAAAAGTTATATTTGATTTGCATTTTAATGAGTACAATAAGTATTTGTTCCCCTATCAATCAGCAAGATTTCTGGTCCCCGGGTGTCTTCTATACAGGTAACAAGCTGAGGTTAGGAGCACTCTTGGTGCCATTATTCGTAAATGGAAGAAACACAAAATAACTGTCAATCTCCCTCGGTCTGGGGCTCCATGCAAGATCTCACTTCATGGAGTTTCAATGATCATGGGAATGGTGAGGAATCATCACAGAACTACATGGGAGAATCTTGTCAATGATCTCAAGGCAGCTGGGACCATAGGCACCAAGAAAATAATCGGTAACACACTACGCCATGAAGGATTGAAATCCTGCAGTGTTCGCAAGGTCCCCCTGCTCAGGAAAGCACATGTACATGCCCATTTGAAGTTTGCTAATGAACATCTGAATGCAAGGCCGGGACAAGGGGTGGGCAGGAGGGGAAGCTGCCCTGGGCACTGTGGTATCATGTGAGATAGTGGGGCACCACAAGGAGGCTGGGGGAGGGGGATTTGTGTTACGAAAGGGAGTCTAGGGGGGTGTCAGGGGGTAAGGATTGTTCTAGGAGGGCAAATTTGGGAGGTATGCTAGGAGTGGTGATTTGGGGGAATGGGAGAAGAGGATTTGTGCTAGAAGGGGGGATTTTGGGGGTTTGTGCTATAAAAGTAATATTGTAGAGTGGCAATATTTTTTTTTTGTGGGGAGGGGTGGGGGGGGGGGGGGGGTTGGGCGCAATTTGGCAGGTTTGCCCTTTGCTTTGGATGGCCTTGTCCCACCACTGTCTGAATGATCCAGAGGAGAACTGGGTAAAAGTGCTGTGGTCAGATGAGACCAAAATCAAGCTCTTTGGCATCAACCCAACTCGGCGTGTTTGGAGGAGGAGGAATTCTGCCTATGACCCCAAGAACACCATCCCCACCATCAAACATGGAGGTGGAAACATTATGCTTTTGGGGGTGTTTTTCTGCTAAGGGGACAGGGCCACTTCACCGCATCAAAGGGACGGTGGAAGGGGGCCATGTCCTGTCAAATCCTGGGTGAGAACCCTCTTTCCCGCAGGGCAGGAAAATGGGGTCTTGAATAGGTATTCCAGCATGACAATGACCCAAAACACACGGACAAGGCAACAAAGGAGTGGCTCAAGAAGAAGCACATTAAGGACCTGGAGTGGCCTAGCCAGTCTCCAGACCTTAATCCCATAGCTGAAGTTCCGAGCTACCAAAAGTCAGCCTCAAAACCTTAATGATTTGGAGAGGATATGCAAAGAGTAATGGGACAAAATCCCTCCTGAGATGTGTGCAAACCTTGTGGCCAACTACAAGAAACATCTGACCTCTGTGATTGGCAACAAGGGTTTTGCCGCCAAGTACTATTTTGGAAAAGGGGTCAAATACTTATTTCAATCTATAAAATGCAAATCAATTTATACATTTTTTTTAAATGCGTTTTTCTGTTTTTTTTTTTTTTTTGTTCTGTCTCACTGTTAAAATAAACATACCATTAAAATTGGTAGGTATGTACAAAATCAGCAGGGGATCAAATACTTTTTTTCCCTCATGATATTATATATTCAGCTGCCTCTTTTTTAACAACTCTTACCTAAAAGCTATACAAACTCTACCAGAGGGACCTCCCAAAACCAATGAATAATATGAATTTTTCAAGTTTGGTTTTCAGCTAAGCTGCTGTTGTCACCTGCCTGGCTGAATTTTCCTTTATTCCAGCACAGCATCTACTAGAAACTGCTGAAAAAAAAGTATAGTGATTCCTTTTCATGGCTTCTGCAGAGGATTCACCATAGGAATAAATACAGAGTTTTTACCAGCAAACCTTCTTCATAACAGCAACAGTTTCTTATAGTTAAAAATCCTAAAATTCCAGGCCATGGTGCAATTATAGACTGCACAAATAATATTTAAAGCAAATAACAATTTACTGCCAGAAAATATAAAAAAAAATATTTATTGTAAGGGAGAGGAGTTATAATCAAATGGGAATATTTAATTGCAAGGCTTTGACTGTGCGGACAACTAGGAACATTTTAAAATTATTAATTATTTTATAACTTTATAGTAATGGGACTCTAAAAAAATGTATTATAAATTATGGAGAAGAGGAGGGATTAAAAAGGTTGGACTTCTTCACACTCCTTTTCGGCTATGTAATCTAAAATATTTTTGATAGTATTTTTTATTTTATTTTTTGTCTTCTCTTGTAGTTGTTTGTGATTATTCTTTTATTTTTTTATGCGCGTTTATTTTTATTTTATTTTTTTACATGTTCGAAATAAACGAAATCTAACTAGCTAACTCACTAACTTACACATTTTTATTAGTGACATTTATAATCCCCGCAGTATGGAAGTATGGAAGTATGGAAGAGCCCTGGGGCCATCAAAAAAAAAAAAAAAATACAGAATTATGTTTTTGAAAAAAAAATAAAAATCAGAATTCTAATCTCAGAATTCTGACTTTCAAACTCAGAATTCTGACTTTAAATCTCAGAATTCTGACTTTCAAACTCAGAATTCTGACTTTTAATCTCAGAATTCTGTAAAAAAATTAAAATAAAATGTAAACGTACAATTCTGACTTTGAATCTCAGAATTCTGACTTTCAAACTCAGAAGTCTGAATTTTTTTTTTCAAGAACATAATTCTATATATATATATTTTTTTATGGCCCCAGGGCTCTTCCATGAAAACCAGTATGGTTTAAATGAAGATAAAATAGTAAATCACTTGATCAGGATTTTGGTAGATATTTAGATCTGTTGATATTTTATTTAGGAGGCTCTCTAAGATTTAAGGGGTCTTAAGAAGATGTCCCCAGTCAGTAGTAAATTCGGTAGAATGAAGAGAGTGTCAGGTGTATGGTTGATAGTCCAGATTTAATTTTTATTCATAAGAATTAAAAAAAAAAGAAAGATATCCAACACGTTTTGGAGGTTTAACCGATCCGCCTTCATCAGGACTTATACAAGTGTGATTTTAAATAAAGCTGGACTGAAAGTGGGTATTCCCAGAAGAGATTTTTCTACCATGGGTTAAAGGCCTGCTTTTCATTCTAGCAGCCCCTACGGTGACTAGAACAGGCCTTTAATCCATAAAAGAAAAATTGACTCCAGGATACCCACTGTCATCAGGTGGCTGCATGAGCTCTGATAAGGGGTTGGGTTAAGCCCCAAAAACATGTTGGGTATCTTATTTTACTCTTATGAAAAGTATAAATTTGAGCTGGACTCCTAACCATACCTTCACTTCACACCTTAAATAAAACTAATATGGTTTCTAATGAAGATATATTGATTGAGTGATACAAACCTAATTTAAAATGGTCCTTTCAGACTATGAAGTTCACGCTATTGGTGGGAGGAAATCTCTATGTCAGAGATATAGAACTGAACCTGGCTTGTGGTCATCTAAAGAGGTGACAGTCATTTTGGAGTGGAGCAACCTCTTTAAACAGAACTCCAGTCAAATATTTTTCAAAAGCTCATTAATAAATAACAGCTTTTGCTGCAGTACTTTCCTTAATTCTGAAGCTTTCCCTTGCAGTACTTTTTTTCTGCTACTAGATGTCTTTAGTCTTCTGGGTTTAAGCCATTTCCTCTGATCTGAACTGAAGGCCATCATGGACCCCTTTCATGGGGAAATGCTGGATTCTCAACCATATGTCTGGTACTCTCTTTACCTCATATCAAACTTAAAAACAGTATGGTTTCTAATGAAGATATATTGCTCAAGTGACACGAACATGGCAACAAAATAAAGGCGTGCACAGCCAATTGCATTAGAGTGTGCACCCCAAAGCTCAAAGCCCTTCTCCGGTCAAGTCCCTGAGTCCCAACTCTGCTCTTCCTTGAGGGAAAGAAGTAAAGTGGTGCCAATTATTGGGTGTGGTAAAGGCTGAGAACTGTGTATCACAAAGGGATAAGTTACAAATGTGTAACACACAAAGTACAGGACAAAGGAATGCATAGCAAACACTGTGCATCTCACCATCCACCGCTCACCTCTACTTTTCCTGTCTACAGCTCACCTATTCACCCCACCATTCACAGCTCATCTATTCACCCCACCATCCACAGCTCATCTATTCACCCCACCATCCACAGCTCATCTATTCACCCCACCATCCACAGCTCATCTATTCACCCCACCATCCACAGCTCACCTATTCACCCCACCGCCCACAGCTCATCTATTCACCCCACCATACACAGCTCACCTATTCACTCCACAGCCCACAGCTCATCTATTCACCCCACCATACACAGCTCACCTATTCACCCCACCGGCAACAGCTCACCTATTCACCCTACCATTCACAGCTCACCTCTTTTCCCCCCATGCACAGCTCACCTATTCACCCCACCAACCACAGCTCAACTTTTCTCCACCAGTCCACAGCTCACCTATTCACCCCACCGGCAACAGCTCACCTATTCACCCTACTTTTCACAGCTCACCTCTTTTCCCCCCCATGCACAGCTCACCTATTCACCCCACCAACCACAGCTCAACTTTTCTCCATCAGTCCACAGCTCACCTATTCACCCCACCATCCACAGCTCACCTCTTCTCCCCCCCCCCCAGCTCCACCTGATCACCCCACCAGCGACAGCTCCCCTTTCCCCCCACCATCCACAGCTCACCTCTTCTCCCCCTGTCCACAGCTCACCTGATCACCCCACCATTCACAGCTCACCTATTCATCCCACCATCCACAGCTCACCTCTTCTCCCCCCGTCCACAGCTCACCTGATCACCCCACCAATGACAGCTCCCCTTTTCACCCCACCATCCACAGCTCACCTCTTCTCCCTCAGTCCACAGCTTACCTATTCATCCCACCATTCATAGCTCATCTCTTATCCCCCTGTCCACAGCTCACCTGATCATCCCCACCATCCATATCTCACCTATTCACCCCATGATCCCCAGCTCACCTGATCACCCCACCAAGGACAGCTCCCCTTTTCACCCCACAATCCACAGCCCACTTCTTCTCCCCCAGTCCACAGCTTGCCTATTCATCCCACCATCCACAGTTCACATCTTCTCTCAACTTTCACAGCTCGCTATGCACTCCACCATTCAAAGCTCATTTCTTCTCCTCCTGTCCACAGCTCACATATTCACCCCACCATCCACAGATAACCTATTCTGTGATCAACCACAATTCACTTATTTTCCTATTATGCGCAGTTCACCTCTTCTTCCCCCGTCTACAACTCATTTTTGTACCCCTTGTCAACGTCCCACCCTCAGCATCCACAGCTTAACCCCTTAAGTCCACACGTTACTTTTGCATGACCAACCACAGATTATCTTTTCACACCTATTTCCCTTTCACATTTCACTTCTGCACCCCCTTCTACAACCCTCACATCTGCAATCCCCCATCTTTCACCTCTGCACCCCCAGATCTCTAACTTTTCTTTTCATGGTGGTTGTATAGAGAAACACGTTTGCTGTCTGTAGAATAAGAATATCTTTCATTCTTACTGAATTAGTGAAACACGTTGAATGTGTTTGTGGAGTCTCAGCAACATGTATGTTGGGCATTGTTTTTAATGGCTATATTTTTTAATTGTTTTGGATATTTCTATATAAAATGATTAGTAAGTTTGGTACCTCAAAAGTCCTATTAGTTTTTGTTTGGAGGGAACTTGTCTTCAGCTTTATCTTTATTTCAACCGAAACGTGGCCAACCATCAACAAAGTCAACCAGTTTTTGCCAGGCCACGAAGGAAGGGATGCTTTTTTTTTTATTTCCTTTGCTCCGTTGAAACAAGAGCTCTAGAAAAAGACCTTTATCTTCACAATGTGACTCTTAGGAGACAACTTGACAAAACCATGGAAAGAAAAATAATGACTTGTCTTCAGACTGTCTGGCACTAGACCTCCTTGATGACCTAGCAAATGGTGTCAAAGATCTTACCTCTGAGGGTTTAAACATTCTGTCTGTGAAACGCCTATCTATAGGCTCTATGAAGCGTCCTCTCCCAGATCAATGTCTTAAGTGAGAAGTGCTTTGCGTGTGAAATGTGTTTGATTAGTACATCAAGATCCTGATTGATTGGTCTTCTGAATAATTAATTGTCTCATTTTGGAAAACTTTCAGACAGGCTCCACAGCCATCCGCGTGTTCCTCACACATTGTTTGGTTCTCTCCTTTCCCCTTTGCAACAATTAATTAGGCCGCAAGAGAAACCCTTCTCTCTCTCTCTTTTTTTTTTTTCCCTTCCCGAAAGCGCTTTTGCTGTAAAGTCGAGCATTGAAGGAGAATTTCTGGAGGCTTAGGCAGAACAGAAACAAAACAAACTAGAGCAAAGAAATATGTGCGTTCAAGGTCACAGAATGCTGTAAGATCATTTCTTAGTAGACATAAGCAAATTGATCTAAAGAAAATAAAAATAAACTTAGATCCGGCGCAGGTCACGTAGATGGACCCTGGCTGGAAGTCAATACTTAAAGCTGAACTTTAGACGGATTATGCAGCTCTGTAATCATTAATACATCATTAAAGTGTATGTTACCCTAAATATTGTTTTTCTATGTGTGTGTTCACATATGTGTATTTTATATATCATAGTCCCTATCATTTTCATGTACTTCTTTCATCTGAAGTACCTGGTTGATCCTGCCCATCTCCTTTATTTGTTCTAAACCATAGGACCCCCAATCCCCAGGCCATGCCACGGACCAGTGCTGGTGCAGGTGCGTGAGTTTGCACAGCTTGCACTTCCACCCTCCAACCACCAAAGGGCGCCACAGTGGTGTAGTGGGTAGCACTCTTGCCTAGCAGTAAAAAAGGGTCGCTGGTTCAAATTCCAACCACGACACTACCTGCCTGGAGTTTGCAGTGGAGTTTGGAGTTTGTTCTCCCTGTGCCTGTGTGGGTTTCCTCCGGGTACTCTGGTTTCCTCCCAAACTCCAAAGACATGCTGGTAGGTTAATTGGCTTCTGTCCAAAATTGGCCCTAATATATGAATGGGGACCTTGGATTGTGGGCTCCTTGAGGGTAGGGACCGATGTGAGTGTGCGATGTATGTGTGGAGCACTGCGTAAATTGATGACGCTATATGGGTACCTTAAATAAATAATATATAATAGAGGAGAATCTTAATGAGACACAATGTACAGGGATAGGGGCAATTGTAGACACACAACCACACTCAATCAGGTTGAACTGGATGGACTGGTGTCTTTATTCAACCTTTGTAACTATGTAACTACCTTGTTGATCCTGCCCATCACCTTTCTTTGTTCTAAACCAGAGGACCCCAACCACCAGGCCACATCATGGACCAGTGCTGGTGCAGGTGCGTAAGCTTGCACAGCTTGCACTGTCACCCTCCAACCACCAGAGGGCGCCCACTCTCCTTCTCCCAGCACCACTACTCCATTTTCTCCCTGTGGTCATGTCAGTGATACGCGGGAAGAAGGGGAAGAAAGATGAGGAGAAGAGAGGAAAGAAGGTGACGAGGAGGAAGGAGAGCCAGGCTGGTGACAGGATCATAGAGTACTGGTGGGACCCGTACACTGCTACGGTCTATAGGAGAGAAAGAGATATCCATGACCATGTTCTGGGGGCCTTTATACTGAGCTAACTTCAGATGACAGGCTGCACCCCCCCCCCCTAGGTAACAGGCTGCATCCCCACACACCCATCCCTCCCCCCCCAGTGACTGGCTGCACCTTGTAAAATGCCCCCCCTCCCAGCCAGTTCCTGGTGCTGGGAAGGTTGGAGACTACTGTTCTAAACTGACCACACAAAGCATATAAGCTGATTGGTGTTACTGTAGTCAGTTTCATCCTGTGGCTGGCTATTCAGAGGTACAGAACACTGTGCAGACACACAGCATGCCTGTATTGGGTAGTTTGTTCAGCCGTTGACCAATCACAACCTGCTTTTGGCACACACCAGATACCTGCATACCTGTATTAGAATGTGTCTAAAACATTGTATGGTCATGGGTACTTTAAATGTATTTTTAAATGCAAGCAGTATAAGTGCCCATATCTGAACCTGGCATCAACCCCTTTTAGGACAGCAGAACTGGAATACGGGAGGAAGAAGTGGTACAAGGAACCCATCAGTTAATGTGTTAATAAAAAAACATGCTGATAGAAGAAGAGAACAGAGTAACAGAGAGATAAGCTCATCACTGTGCTGAATCGCTTTTCTCTTTCCACCATCACTGGCTGTGGAAAGGTTCAATATGACCTGGGCTCAGGAGAAATGGGTAAAATCCAGGACATCCAGTGTCAGAAAAGGGTACTGCTTAGTGGCATTTTACAGTGGCTGTTGTATGATGGTCTAATTCACTACAAGCCTAGACTGGGTCTGTCTGGTAGGAAACAGTAACCAATCTGTGATCTTCAATTATGTGAAATGTTCACAAGGCTTCTGGGAGACAAAGACCATGTGATCTAAACTGCATAAGCCTTAGATCATGTGAAGAAAACATTTTTCTATTATATTACAGAGTACGTTTTTTAATGTGAGAATGCAGTTGACAATAAAGATGGCCAAGTGAATAATAGAAGAATAACAGTATTCATTGGAACAGTATCATTTAAGGTTTGATTAGCGATACTGGGTCTAAGGATGAACATTAAGCCGTATTAAATGGACAGCGGTTGGTGTGTTATCTAGCAATTAGAAGACATGGGCCGGCATCAGCCAATAGAATATGAAATGCAGTTTAGGTGCCAACCAACATATTTATAGCAAGCATGAGGTACATATGTGACTGATGTAATTACATTTTTTTTAATATTAGCTCCACTTTAAGGCCTCATCTCTAGGTTAAGTGTTAGTAGAAAAGGATGAAAAAGATTCTGTTCAGCACTTGGCTTAGGGACAGTTCCAAAGCTTCAAGTGAAACTTAGCTGAATGGCTTGGTTTTGGCTTTAGGTTCCCTCTAAAGTTAGGCCCCATTTACACCTGAGCATTTTGTAGCTTGAAGCCTGAAGCTACAAAGTGCTGGAGGCGAAAAATATCAATTATTCTATATGGAGATGGTTCACATCTCCACTCCAAAACGCCTGAAGCCAGAAGCTACAAAACATCTGAAGCTCAAACAAGTTCTGGAACCTTTTGGGTCTGGGTGGCTATTAGTATACATGTTATCTTTTAAGCCCATCTGCTGCCTCAGGATCCCCCCACTTCCGCCATCTGTTCCCCTCCCCCTCCTCCATTTTTTATCTCACCAGAATCCAGTAGAAAGATTCTGAATGCTGCAAAGTCATCCCAGAAGAAGACTTTTCTGATGTCCCGGGCTCCCAGGAAACCCTGCCATTCCAGAAGAAAACTTCCCTGAAGCCCTGGGCTCATAGGAAGTCCTGTCACCCCAGAAATAGACATCTCTGAGATCCTGGGCTCATAAGAAGTCCTGTCATCCCAGAAATAGACATCTCTGAGATCCTGGGCTCATAGGAAGTCCTGTCACCCCAGAAATAGACATCTCTGAGATCCTGGGCTCATAGGAAGTCCTGTCACCCCAGAAATAGACATCTCTGGGATCCTGGGCTCATAGGAAGTCCTGTCACCTCAGATATAGGCACCTCGGAGATCCTGGGCTCACGGGAAGTCCTGTCATTCCAGAAAAAGGCTTACCTGATGTCCTGAGTTCATAGAAAATCCTGCCATCCCAGAAGAAGACTTCTCTGATGCCCGGGGGGCTCACAGAAAGTCCTGCCACCCCAAAAGAATTCTCTGATGCCCTGGTATCCAAGAAAGTCCTGCCATCCCAGATGAAAACTTTTCAGATGCCGTGGGCTCACAAGAAGTCCTGCCATTCCAGAAGAAAACATCTCTGATGCCCTGGGCTCACAGGAAGTCCTTCCATCCCAAAAGAAGACTTCTCTGATGCCCTGGGCTCACAGGAAGTCCTGCCATCCCAGAAGAAAGTCTCTCTGATGCCCCAGGGTCACAAGAAGTTTTGCTATATCCAGAAGAAGGCTTCTTGGATGCACAGAGCTCACAGGTACTGGTTTTCTGAGGAACTGAGCCTGCATAAATAAAAGCTTCAGAGAGAAGGAGAGTATAACAGCCCAAACTTTTTTGTTTAGGAGTTGCTGGTGGATATTTTGCTGATGTTTGCTGAAGATGGAATCAGGCTTTAAATATACATTTTAACTATGTTTTTACATCCAACCTAAAAAGCACATAATACTAACATTTTCTTTCAAAAAGCTTGTATGCTCTTTCGTTGAATATTTAAAACAACGAGTCAGTAAAAAAAATAAATAAAAATAATAGCCTATAAAATGAAAAAGCAAAAAAACAAAGAAAACAAAAAAAAAAATTTTTTTCTATGATACTCATCTCCAATCAAGATGTTCCCTGCAGTACTTATTTTACACCACTAGATGTCTTCAGTCTTCTGAGTTGAATGATGGCCAGCATCAACACCTCTTCTAAGCCCGGGTTGTCATAGACACACCCCTAGCCTGTAACTGGACCATGAATGAGAAGCAGAAGAGAGCTAATTTCTCCATCACCATACTGTCTCCTCCTATCAATATTCTGAATGGGTTCTTTTTTTTCTCTCCCTTGCTGTGCAAGGACTGCAAGAGGCTGATAACAGATCACTTGCAGGTATTTACACTGCCTACATAAAAAAAAAAAATATATGTATTTATGAATACAGAATGCATTACTTTGTGTATTTGACATGTGCTTGGTGTTTCGCTTTAGGTAATACCAGATTTTACCTGCAGGTGGCAGTCCAGATAATAAATTTTTTACCAAGAGGGGAATTTTAGCTAGGGACCTTTTATTGTTACTGCTTCAGGGTTATAAGGGGTCAGAATCTGATTTATTTTAATTTTTTTAAATATATTTTCTGGCAACCCTTTCATTTACTTATACACAAGAATCACAAGCAGGGCGACAAGGGAGACTCTGAATAAGAATTGTACGTTCCTATGGACGGTTTACTTTTATTTAAGAATCCTAGGGCAGCCGTTATTGATGTTTTTCCAAGCAGCAACAATATCAGCCCCGGTACATTTTTCTTTCATAGCGGAGGCAGTCTGAAGTTGGCGATAAACTTTCTGGGAAGAAAATAATAGCTGTGAAGAGATGATGTATGGAGTGAGCTTGTCCATTGAAGTGAACAGGGGGGAACGGGGGAAATGTAACTTTCTTACCTGGCTACATACAGATTAAAGTGCAATAGCATCCAGACAGCTCAATACACCAGGGTGGCCACATCTAATGTACAAAATAGGCCGAAACTAGCAAGTAGAGACAAAAAAGCCTCCCTAGAAATCAGCCCAAGGGATGAACGTGTCAAAAATATCTCTCTTTTTTTATATTTATTTACAGCATTTAACCCCTTCAGCTCATGTACCTTTATACTCTCTATAGACCTGAACAATTTTTAAAACTTTTATTTTTATAATAATTTTTTTAACCATCATTTAAAAACTGCATTTTGTATTTTACTCGGGTTATCTTTGTGTAATAATAACATTTGTTTGATGATCTGAGTCATTTAAGTGTGACAAATATGCAAAAAAAAATCTGAAAGGGGGCAAATCATTTTTCACAGCATCGTGTATATATCGTGTATATATATATATATATATATATATATATATATATATATATACACACACACACACACACACATATATATATATATATGTGTGTATATATATATATATATATATATATATATGTATATGTATATATATATATATATATATATATATATATATATATATGTGTGTGTATATATATATATATATATATATATATATATATATATATATATATATATATATATATATATATATATATATATTAGGGCTGTTACTAATTCAAATTTCAAAATTCATGTTCGATAAAAACATTTTTTAATCGATTAATCAACTAATCGACTAATTTCAAATTATAACGCACATACAGAATTCAAATAGCAATGGTAAATATGGATATAAGTGCAGTGCAAAAACAATTAATAAAATAAATAATAACAACAGAACAAATAATAATAAATCTGAAGGCAATTAGAGAGATGAAATAGCAGTCCAGAGAGACAATAAACAGCCAGATGCACAAGTTATTCCACCAGCGCTGATCCACACGGCAAAGATATCACAGCTTATCAGCCTCTAAGGACAACAATGCTAAAAACTAAGGTTATCAAATTTGCCTACACTTAGCTCACTGAATGATCCCAGAAGCTGGCGGAGAGGTGAGTATCGATCAAAAAAAATTAACGACTAATCGAGGAATTAATCGTTAATTTCTGCAGCCCTAATATATATATATATATATATATATATATATATATATATTACGTATAAATTAATTTTAAGTAATATTAAATTAAATTAAATATTATTTAATATTGTCTACATTATTTTATTTTCTATGGGATCTATAGAAATTCATTTTTTTTTCTTTTTTCATTAGTGTTAAAAAATGTTTTAATATAAATAACAAATTACTTAAAGCGGATCTTCTCAATGAGCACCACAAACCAGAAGAGGCTATTTAATTTCCCCATCCATCCATGTCTTCATGCTTTATTTTGGTGAGAACCCCCTAGCATTTCTGGCCGTGGCTATCTTGAGTAAAGGCAAATGGTTCATGTAGCATTTACTTCCTGCCCTTAGCGCAAGTAAGCATACAGGAGAGTGTGCTTAGCTGAGAAATCCCCTCCTCCTCTCCTCCCCTCCTGAAGACTCCTGGGATGTATGACATCACGTGCCTAGGCGAGAAACCAGGAAGTAACTGAAGAAGTGTAAAAAAAAAAATAAAATAAATAAAAAGTTTAAAACAAGTAAATATGATATACTTTCCTATGTATTTACTAATGCTAGCAGCATGATGATTAAAAATAATTAATGTTGATTGGGAGAGTTCAGCTGCACTTTAAGAAAAAGTAATGCATACATTTTTTATAAGGGGGCTATGCTATTTTTCAAAAAAATATTTTATTTTCTTTGGAATCTATAGACATGCATTTATTTCTATTTTGATCAGTGTTTGTTTAAAAAAAATAAAAAAATAGTTTTGCTGTATATAAGTAAATTTTCTATATTTGGTCTCTAAAGACACTAAAATTACATACTTGCAAAATTTTAAAAGTACTTTTTTTTGTGCACATTTTCTTTTTCTACAACAGTGAAAAAATAAATAGAATAAATGAAATCAAAAAGAAAAATGAAATATTGATAAACAAAAATATATGACTAAGGGGAGAAGCAGAGGAATGAGCTATTATGGCTAACTAAGGGATATAAGGGATTATAAATGAATACATCTAATTCATAAATACATTCAAAACCCTCATGGATCCTCAAATTTTTAATCCAAAACTTTTTTTTTAATTTATTTTGGATAGATCATTAGGTTAATTTAGGGATCTCCGTATCGATTTGTCAATCGGCCGTGGCAATAGTTTGTCTATAGCTTCTGATCGATTGAACAAATATCCATGTGTGTTGGAGAAACGTTTAATTATTATTATTATTTAATTAAATAATAATTTTAATAAACTAGACTCATGGCTGATAGACATTTTCAGTCGATTGCAAAAAAATTGCAATATTGCGTGTTGCATAGTTCAATATTTTAATTGATGATGAATCACTTGTATGCGATCACTCAAACCGGAATCGATCACAAAACATGGCACTTTTTTTTAACCTTTTAGCTGCTGTGGATGGAAGTATTATGTCCATGGCGGCACAGCCTTGTAAACTGAATGTTGTAGACTAAAAACAAGTCCTGCCTGCTATAGGCTAAAAACAAAGGTATTTATATGGAGTTTTCTTCATGTATTTGGGGATTGTAAGAGAAATGCTGGAAAGATTTAAATTAGAGGCAAAACTTTTATTTTATTTTTTTCAGTTTTGGAGAGCGTGGAGAGGGATTAGAATCCCTGTCAATATTTATACCTGTCTAGGGAGATTCACCTTCTCTATCTGTCCTGTTTATCATTATCATTGAAAGTAAAAGTAAAAGAAATTACCCAAATTTTGGGTTGTCCCCAGAAAAGTAATCAAGGGAAAATCTCCCAATGGGGACACTAGTTCTAGTTACCTTGGGGTCCCCAAGAAATTCCCTCGATTTACAGGGATTTCCTCTTACTTCCTGTTTTGCTATGGGACAGGAAGTGAAGGGAAATCTCCGCATTGGAGCACAGATGGAGCAAAGAAATTTTTTCCTTACTCTCTATCCAAAATGAAGAAAAAAAAGTTTTGCCTATAGTTCTACTTTAACCACTTCCCGACCAGCGCACGACGATGTACGTCGACAGAATGGCACGGGCAGGCATATTGGCGTACATGTACGTCCAATATTCGTTGCCGCCGTGCCATCAGGAGCGCGGCGGCGCGCTCCCGCGCTGGTCGGGACCCCCGTGAGTCCGGTCGCGGGACCCGCGGACTCGATCGCCGCGGGCATCCCCGCGATCGTCTCACGGAGCGGCCGAATGGAGGAAATGCTGTATAAACAACATTTGAACCGTACCAGGGCACATGCCCTCAACATTGGGAGGATGCTTTGGGGTCCCCCCCAAAGCACCATGTCCAGCGACGGATAATCATCTCTTCGGGGTCCAGCGATGGCTGATCTTATCCAGGGACTGGTGATCTCTCCCTCCAGTCCAGTGCAGCGCAGTCCATCCATCCTTCCTCTGTCTTCACTGGCGGAGCCTGCCAGGCTTCCCCACTAGCATCAGAGGGGGGCGGGGACAGGTGACGAGTGGCCCCGCCCTCCTCATATAAGAAACGTCAGGCTGCCGGGATCCTGCAGTGTCTCCGCCAGTGGACACAGAGGAAGGATGGATGGACTGCGCTGCGCTGGACTGGAGGGAGAGATCACCCCTCGCTGGATCAGATCAGCCATCGCTGGACCCCGGAGAGATGATCATCCGTTGCTCGATAGCAAGAGTGGATTACCACGCTGGAATCTTTTTAATTTTTTTTTTTTTTTTAATAAAGGACTTTTTCAAAAGTGAGTTTGTCTTATTTAACTATTTTTTACGCTTTCTTTGTGAAATGGTAGGGGTACTTTTGTACCCCCTTACCATTTCAAACAGGGGGGGCCGGGATCTGGGGGTCCCCTTGTTAAAGGGGGCTTCCAGATTCTGGTAAGCCCTCCGCCCGCAGACCCTCACAACCACCAGACAGGGTTGTGGGGATGAGGCCCTTGTCCTCATCAACATGGGGACATGGTGCTTTGGGGGGGGCCCCAAAGCATCCTCCCAATGTTGAGGGCATGTGGCCTGGTACGGTTCAGGAGGGGGGGCGCTCTCTCGTCCCCCCCTCTTTTCCTGCGGCCTGCCAGGTTGCGTGCTCGGATAAAGAGTCTGGTATGGATTTTTAGGGGGAACCCCACATCATTTTTTTTTATTTGACGTGGGGTTCCCCTTAATATCCATTCCAGACCTGAAGGGCCTGGTAATTGAATTTGGGGGAACCCCACGCTTTTTTTTTTATCAATGACTTTCAGTGAGTGCTCTCTGTATTACAGGAGCCGACAATTCATTATATCCACGAGTGATTTTAAATGACTTTTTCCTGCAGAAATGACACTTTGTGCAGGGACAGTTCTAAGCACGGGAAACATGCGCCCCTTCACAGGCATACTATAGACACCCCCCCAGGTACGAAATTTAAAGGAATATTACACTTTTATTGTTTCACTTTAATCATTATTAAAATCACTGCTCCTGAAAAAACGTCAGTTTTTAAAACTTTTTTTTGCATTGATACTTGTCCCCTGGGGCAGGACCCAGGTTCCCAGACACTTTTTAGGACAGTAACTTGCATATTAGCCTTTAAAATTAGCACTTTAGATTTCTCCCATAGACTTGTACAGAGTGTTCCGTGGCTTTTTGAATTTGCCGCAAACACCCCAAATTGTTCACTGTTCGCCGAACAGGCAAACAGGCAATGTTCGAGTCGAACATGAGTTCGACTCAAACTCGAAGCTCATCCCTATTGCTGGTGATACTGATGGAGTTACAGAAAACTAATTTTCTAAGGCTTTTTGTTTTCTAGTGATATCAACAATAATATTGTTATGTTTTTTTTTTTTTTTATTTGGGCAAGTTACCACAACACCATTATCCCGTAGTTTTTAAGATCAAAGATCAACTATGTTGGCGTCCCTTGTCAATTTTACATTGTATTTTTTTCAATGTAACTGCCTACTCCCAAACTGTCATTTGAAGTAAAACACATAGCTAAGTATTATTCTACACAATTTTTTTTTTATTGTGCATTAAAAAAAGAAAGCAAATAAAATTAGACATGCTATCTGCCAATAGAACTTAACGAAAAAGTGCATTCTATGCATCCAAAAATATAGAAGATATACCAAATCAAATCATTATTCAGCCAAAAAATAAAATAAAAGCCTCATGCATGTGTTCTGCTTCTTAATATAGGGGATCAACAATGCCAAGAGCTGGTGAAAGCAGGGGTCCGTCACCTGGAGATAATTCTGAAAATCATCCGGATTATTCTCCAGGAGCTCCTGCAGCAAAGGCAGACAACATAATTGGTCACAATTAATAAAGCAACCAATTTTTGGTCCAAGAACTCCTCCTCCTCCTGTTCCTGCACTGGACTTGGGTCAAAGCAATAACTCCAAGGCCAATAATATATAACACGTTATCTCCTCTGGTTCCGCGACATGGCTGGTTGACGAACGGACATTCAGAAACAAACTGAAAAGTGCAAAATGAAAAGCGCAAATCAACACTCACCAAATTTCTACTAACACGAAATTAGCAGAAGGAGCCCAAAGGGTGGCGCTAAAGAGCTGAAAAACCACATAGTATGTCACTACGTTCTTGTTTGTTGGTCGACAATTCCTTGCCGTTTGTATGCAAGACAAAATCCAGGCACACACCTTCAGACAAAAGTCCGAGGTTTTGTCTGCGGAAAATCCAATCGTGTGTACGAGGCTTAAGAATGAGCCCTAAGTGGTCTCCTTTGCATTTCTGATCGCTTTTCCTTAATGTAAAGAGCCCTATTATTTGTTTTTATTCTTAATAGAATGGGTTATTATTTTTCTGAAATGACAACTGATGCACAGTTCCCTTTTTATATCCACAATGACTATAACTGTTTAAACAAGAGCACCGTGTATGGCTATCAAGGCATGTTATACAAAGGGACGAGCCGCTCCTGCAGTGGGAAAAGTGTCAGCGATCGGTTTGGCTTTATCCCTGACATTTCCGGATTCACTCCGGCTGACCTCCTGTCTATGTGTTTTAGCGTTGGGATTAATTAATCTTATTCCCCAAGGACTGTGCCATCCACCCTCCCCTGCAACCTTCCCCTATCATTAGGCAGCCGCGATCAAACCTGGGAATGGACAAGGCCAGGCTGCCGCGCAGAATGAGATAGCAAGATCCTTGGGGACTTGGCGTGTTATGTAAGGAAGGCAGTCTGAAATGACATGCAGAATGCTTATTATGACATGCAGAATGCTAATGTCGAAAAGCATAGATTCCCTTATCTTAGTATGATGTAACAGGATACTGTGACTACCCAACTTTCACTGGAGGATAGTCACATTCAATTTAAATTATTTGAGGAAAAAACGTGGCCATCACTTTTAGGGACAGTCCCTGGTTTTCAATATTATTCCATGCACATGTGATTGATTTTCATAACCGGTCATAACTGCTCTATGGAATTTCCTTTTTGCCTATTAATTTCAGTTTCCACAATAAACCTTGAAGAGGACGGGCTAAGGAAGCATATGACAAAGCCAGGTTCTTCATGAATGGAAAATTGGTCCGTAGAGGGCAAAGGATCACTGGTAACTATGGAATGAAAGAGCTATTCCTGATCCAATCAATGCAGACAGAAAACCAGAACTATATACGCATAAATCACAATCCAATCATTCAAGTGATATTATGTGCAATAAACTATAGGTTCCTGTGAGAGAAGTCAAATTTGTATCGCAATTCAAATACTTTCAATAATAAAGCTCTTCACCCTTGTGCTCGGTGTCCAATGTCTATAAAAAGGCTCACCAGATTTAAATGACCCTCTAAGCAAGTCAGGAAGTGCTTTATGCAGGTAATTATGGAAAACTCTAGTTCTTCCTCCTTCCTCTTACTTTTTAAGGGCCTCTGCTGCACCCCTTACCTTTCAAATTTCACAAGGTAAGAGAAAAGCACCTCCAACTCCTCTCCTTGCTCCTCTGGTTACACCACTGTTATATACCCTGCTCTGTTCTCTGTATGCTCTGTATATGCTCTGTTCATCATCACAGGTATAAGCATTAAAAAAAAAAAGACAATTGTTTTATTATTACAATAATATGTAACATTATAATATTAATGATAACATTATTACTGGTTATAATATAAATCATAATAATAATACAATTAATAATAATAATAATAATAACAATAATAATAAAATAATAATAATAATCATACATATTATAATATTTAATATGACATTTAATGCAATATTGTACATGAATAAATAAAAGTTGATTATGTTATTCACCACTGCCAGTGTTAAATGCTTTGTCTCATCCATGTAAACTGATACATTCTGCTTTAGGGCTCAAGCTTTTGAAAAACAGATCACTTATAAAGGCCCCTAATGCTGAAAGCATAGATTTCCCTATCTTAGTATGATGTAACAGGATACTGTGACTACCCAACATTCACTGGAGGAAAGTCACATTCAATTTAAATGATTTGGGAAAAAAACATGGCCATCACTTTTAGGGACAGTCTCTGGTTTTCAATATTATTCCATGCAAATGTGATTGTTTTTCATGACCGGTCCTGCTCTATGAAATTTATTTTTTGCCTATTCATTTCAGTTTCCACAATAAACCTCGAAGAGGATGGGCTATGGAAGCATATGACAAAGCCAGGTTCTTCATGAATGGACAATTGTTCCGTAGAGGACAAAAGATCACTGATAACTATGGAATAAAAGAGCTATTCCTGATCCAATCAATGCTTCTTAATATAGGGGGACAACAATGCCAAGAGTTGGTGAAAGCAGGGGTCTGTCATCCGGAGATAATTCTGAAAATCATGCAGATTATTCTTCTGGAGCTCCCACAGCAAAGGCAGATGACATAGAGGGCAAAGGATCACTGGTAACTATAGAATGAAAGAGCTATTCCTGATCCAATCAATGCAGACAGAAAACCAGCACTATATAAGCATAAATCACAATCAAATTATTCAAGTGATACTGTACTATGTGCAATAAACACCCACATGTAAGTGCAATACATAAACACAGTGAAGCCAATAAGTAAAATAAGTCTCTGTGAAAGGAGCCCAATTTGTATCACTATGCAAATACTTTCAATAATTAAGCTCTTCACCTTTGTGCTCGGTGTCCAATGTCTATAAAAAGGCTCACCAGATTTAAATGACCCTCTAAGCAGGTCAAGATGCTTCATGCCAGTAAGTGTGGAGCGCACTAACGTTACTCCTTCCTCCTACTTTATCAGGGCCTCTGCTTTCCAAAACTCATAAGATAAGAGAAAACCACCTCCAACTCCTCTCCTCGCTCCTCTGGTTACACGACCGTTATATACCCTGATCTGCTCTCTATTTGCTCTGTTCATTATCACAGGTATTGGTATTTAAAACAAAGACACTTGTTTTATTATTCTAATAATATTTACTATATTAATAATAATAATAATATTGATAATAATAATAATAATAATAATAATAATAATAATAATAATATTGATAATAATAATAATAATAATACAAATATTATATTAATATTTAATATTGCATTTAATGCAATATTGTACATGAATAAATAAAAGTTCATAATTTTATTTACCACTGCCAGTGTTAAATGGTTTGTCTCATCTATGTAAACTGATACATTCTGCTGGAGGGCTTGAGCTTTTGAAAAACAGTTTGCTTATTAAGGCCCCTAATGCTGAAGGCATAGATTTCCTTATCTTAGCATGATGTAACAGGATAATGTGACGAGCCAACATTTACAGGATGATAGTCACATTACATTTAAATGATTTGGAAAAAAAACATGGCCATCACTTTTAGGGACAGTCCCTGGTTTTCAATATTGTTCCTTGCAAATGTGATTGTTTTTCATGACAGGTCCTGCGCTACGGACAGGGCCGCTGATAAGCCAGTACAGCTGACCCTGTTGTACCGGGCCCGGCCAGCAGGGGGGGGGGGGGCCCGAGCAATCTTAACAGCATTTAGAATAATAAAAAAAAAAAAAAAGTCTGACTGCACAGGGCTGACCGAGGGAGGAGGAGAGCATCACCCCCCAGGAGCCTGGATCTCAGATAACACAGGGGTCTATGGATAAGAGAAGAGCGGACATGTATTCCTATCAGCACCCAAGCCTTCCTCCCCCCTCCTCGGGAAGGACAGAACACCGGAGCTCTCCTCAAGGCAAGATAACAGGTGACAGCATTCTTCTCCTGTGATCACCATTGTTCTGCCTCTGTACAAATCTGCGCTGTAAACTTGCCCTGTACCTCAACAGGACAGGTCTGGTGGAAGTGAAAGCTAAATTCATGAATATGCTAGGAAAATAATGGGGCTTTTCAGGGACTACACACAGATGCATTTCACAAAATCATTCTTTTAATATATGTGTATGTTGAATATATTTATATAGCACCTGAAAAGTCCCAGTATATTCCTAACATATTCATAAAGTTGAGTATTAACAACAAAGAAAGTGTATACATACATATAATACAGCCCATCTCCAGGAAATGAAATAAAGTCCAATCTTGCAGTGTGTGTGTGGAGGGGAAATAGACTCTTTCACTTACCTGTTTCCATGCTCCAGCCAGCTGCAGAGCCCTCTTCCTCCACCAAACCTCATCACATCGCAAGGGGGCTGAAGTGTCAGCAATTGGGCTTAGGTGTCTGTTTGTGACGCAGTGATCCAGAGGATCGCCGCTGATCACAGCCCATAAACAGTTTATGAACCAGAGATAATCGGGGGGAGAAGTGTTTGAATATCTCTCCCGCCGATTATCTCCACACACTGAGAATCCTCATTGAATGGCACAGTAACGGCCAGTTTATGAAGCTGTGATCTCAGCGCTTCACTGGCGATCTGTGTCAGAATTCACACTCCCCGATTCACCAGCTCAGAGGTGGAGAATCGGGGAGTGAAGAGAGAATGTGGGGGGATCTGAGGAGGAGAGAGGAAGATGATTAACTTCCTTATGCCTCGTTCAGAGCCCCCAACACTGTAACCATGTCCCCCTGTCATATTTATGTGTATACATATATATACATATATATATATAATGTGTATATGTATATATATATATATATATATATATATATATATATATATATATATATAATGTGTGTGTATATACATGTATATATAATGTCTGTGTGTGTATACATGTATATATTATGTAGGGGGACTCTTTATTTTACTAACATTAATCACACCGTGTGTCAGTGTTTTGAGCTGTGAGAATTTATCACTGCTTAATAAATTGACATCTCTGTGTATCGGTGAATTTCTAGTACTGTAATCTCGTAAAGTCTCATGAGATTGCAGTATTAGGGGCCGTTCTCCAGTGTTAGAAGCGTTTGTAGATCGCTTCACTCCTCCAAGGGTGAAGCGATCTACTCCGCTTTATAAACTGGCATACAGAGGAGAAAGATCTCCTCTGTGAATGCCGGAGAATGAAGTAGTGAATAGATTTCACTGCTTCATAAAAGGACAACATAGTCAGTAAAACATACACAAGCGCTGTAGGGAACCATTCAGCGCTGGAAGAAGCCAGCTAAAGCAAGAAATTGGGTAAAGCTGGGTACACACACATCACTTCAAATCACTGAAGTGGTCATTGTGGTTAGAGTGTTCCTTTAATATCTCTCAGAAAAAGTTAACCTCTGTATACTGATTCCATTTCATTTGATCATCCTCTAGTTGTGTTAAATTGGTGTGGGGGGGGGGGGTGCTGTCTGTATACCCTAGCCTCTCAGTATAGGGGCGGGGCCAGGGATGTAGCTAAAGAGGGCCCCATCAGGTAGGATGTACGGGGCCCCATGATTTCTATCAGCAGCCCTAGCTACGGAATTTCTTTTTTTGACTATTAATTTCAGCTTCTACAACAAATATTGAAGAGGATGGGCTACGAAAGCATATGACAAAGCCAGATTCTTCAGGAATGGAAAATTGGTCCGTAGAGGGCAAAGAATCATATGTTAATATTATATTAATAATATTACAGCAGCATAAGACCAAGTAGGGTTATTCATAGGTAGACAATTGGCCCTCCATGGGCAGAGCATCACAATAGTTGGACAGCTATAGAACATCACTCGATGTAACAAATTTCAACTTAATGCAATGTACAGCAGGAAGGGTCAGAACTCAGTATACAAAGAACAAATCCATGGATCCACACAGAATTGGAAATGAATGTTTTATCCTCTAAGGCCAAGTTAACTACATCATTACCCAGACACATAGATGTCAACACGGTTAGATCTACCTAGTATAAAACACAACAAACTTTGAAGAGGATGCACTATAGCAGCATAAGATCAAGTGAGGTTTCCCATAAGTGAAACATTGGGGTGCAATGGGCAGAGGATCACAAAAACTTGACAACTGAAGAATGAAAGAACATTGCGTGATCGAATTAATCTAATTTTTTGAGGAAATTTGCATTGGGAAGGTCAAAATTTGGTATACACAAAATGAACACATGGATTTACCTAGTATTGGAACTCCATGTCCCTTGCATATCTTCCAGGCCTAAGTTATCCACAGAAGCACAGGTATCCATACAGTTGTATCTGCCTAGTACAGGGGTCTCCAAACTACGGCCCTCCAGTTGTTTAGAAACTAAAATTCCCATCATGCCTAGTCATGTCTGTGAATGTCAGAGTTTTACAATGCCTCATGGGACATGTAGTTCCGCAACAGCTGGAGGGTCGTAGTTTGGAGATTCCCTGGCCTAGTATAAGAGCAAGAAAACTTTGAAGAGGACAGGCTACAGCATTATAAGACCAAATGGGGTTCCTCATAAGTGAAAAATTGGGCTGCAGTGGGCAGAGGATCACCATAACTAGACAACTCATGCCGCGTACACACGACCGGACTTTCAGTCACATATTATGAGTATCGCCTCTGGTCTAAATCTTTGTAAATATTGTATAATGTACCATCATCCAGAATTTGTAGTTTTTAAAGGAAAGAGGGCTTAAATGGAAATACCGGGTAGTCGCTCACACCAACCCCATATGTAGTTCCATTCAGCCATATAATAGATTGGACTATACCGGTACTTGGTAATTAAAAAATACTAATGAAATTTAAAATCAATATAATGTTTAATAAAGATATAAAACAAAACAATAATGAAATATCACTTGAAGAAGTACAATAATATGCACATCACAGTTGAGGTATTCCTGACGGATTCTCCATAGGGAACATTCAACCGTAGAGAGTGCACAATAAATTTCCTCAACTAGTTTCGCGGGAAAAGGCCCGCTTCTTCAGGAGGATATCTATATAAAAGTATCACAATCATTAGATAATACACACATGTAAATATATAAGCAATACAGTTATCATAATGTTATTGATTTTACATACACAAATTCCCTATATGTTTAAAAAGGAGATCAGCTCACCCTACTTCAAGGAACAGGCTGCAGGTAAGGAGATCCACAAAGTCCCCCCACGGTGAACATGGGGGATTGGTAAACGCCGGCTCTGAATAAATAATATTATAATAATTTCTCAATTAGGTAGGGGTATATCTTGAATTAAGGAAAGAAAGGGAAAGGGGGGGGGGGAGAGAGAAGGAGGACTTCGTGAGGGTGAAACCGTGATATTGGGTGACAAGAAAAAGTGGGGAGGGGGGGAGGGGGGGGGAGGGGGGGAGGGGAAAAAAGGGGGGGGGAGGGAAGGGGGGGGGGGAAAGGGGAAGGGGGAGGGGGGGGGGAAGGGAAGGAAAAGGAGTGAAGGTGGAACGGTCCAGGTGAATACATATAATTACCAGAGGTATAAGGTCAAAAGTGATTAAACCATAGTATTTAATGTAAATGTGTGAAAATTGTTGACAAACCAAACGTGAATAGTCAAGTGTATCCATATGGATTGAGCAGTATAAGAGGAAGAAAAAAGAAAAAGGAAAAACCCTTCACCCAAATAAGGATCCTTAATTCCAAATGGGGTTACAATAAGAACGAATCGGCTTACCAAAAGGCCAATCAAGAAATCGTGTAAAAACAGGACATCAAGGTTGAGATGGTTAAACAAGCTTGTAAGGATATTGTACCATTCGCTGAGTATCAAATACCAGGTCCACTGTTAGATAGCTTAATGGCCGTCAATACTGCAAAAGGTATATAGAGCATTTAAATATAGAAAGGGTAAGAGGCCGACAGGCATTAAAAAGCCAAAGCGTCAGAAGAAAGAATTGGATAAATTCATAAATAGATAACATCATATAAAGTGGTTACCTGTCAGCGGGGACAATATCCTAATACAGCAATGATGGAGTCCGTGCGAACCTGTCCATTCAGCGGTCAATCCGACCGTTAAATAGACTCCCCAACACACATAGCGTCTGACGTCCGCCGGAAATCGGCGGCGCCCAACGTCATGTGGTCCACCTCTCCGCACCGCGCAGACGTACTAATCAGTCGCTGCTGCGCAGGTGCGTCTGCTCGGCGGTCTGGTAGAGCGCCCGAACAGATTGCCTGGCAACCACCACGTCAGACGTACGTCAAGTCCCGGCGGCGTCCGAACGTCATGTGGTCTGTTGCCCCACACTGCGCAGGTGCAGTACTATACTGTTACTGCGCCAGTGCGCAAGGGAGACAACACTAACGGATCAATGATCCAAAGGTTAACCCTTGCAAGTCGGGCGAATAAATCGTCCAGACCAGGGGGAACACATGTCCACCGGGGGGAAAAAATTAAGGACACTCCATACCACCCACAAAACATTGTCCCTCAACTCTAGGGATCAAAGCATATCTCCCCACACATAAGGAAAATTATAACATGGGAAACAGAAAACATATCCATAAGATATAGCATAATATACATCATTTTTGGTAAACAGAGGTATAAATATATATAGCCAGGGGATATAGTCCCCCAGAAAAAAGAAGGAACGTACACCAGAGAATCATTCAGGTAACCATAGTTAAAAACTTTCAGTCAGAATAAACTCTGACGGTCTTTCCGATGGAGTTTTCTACACATGATCACACCAAAGTCTGTTCATTTCGAACACGATGACGTAAAACAGGACTAGAAAAGGAAGTTCAATAGCCAGTAACCAATCGCTGCCCGTTGCGTCAAATTTGGTCCATCAGACCAGCATACAGACGAACAGTTTTCCCGATAGGCATTGATTCCGTCGGAAAGATTTAAAACATGTTCTATTTCTAGGTCCGTCAGATTTTTTTTTTAAAAAGTCAGCTGAAGCCCACACAGGATCGGAATATCCGATGAAATGATTCCGTCTGACCTTTTCTGACGGTCGTGTGCATAAAGAATGAAAGAACATTGCCTGATCCAAATCTCAAGGTCATAACTTAATATACACAGAATGAACACAGGGATCTATCCTAATGGAAAAACAGTGTTAGGCTGAGTTTACACCACCCTCAAGAGCAGGCGTTTCATCAGAATTTTTGAAGCTCCTCAAACTCCTGTCAAAATTATGTATATTGCAGTGGCCAGTGTTGTTCACATGGTTGCATTTGCATTGGTCCTAGTTGCGAGTTGCGACGCACCAAAATTGATCTGAGGTGTCGTTTGGCTGGCTTTACTGCTCCCAAAATGCTTCCACCGATGTCAATGTAACCGTGCTTCAAAGGCCTCACAAATACCCCTATGGCTTTTACAGCAAACTTGAGATGTGTTTAGAAAGAGTAACAAGCTGAGATGACAGTACGAGAATCCATAGAATAGAAAGCACATCTAAGAGAGGCCTTATATCCTCTAAGGGGAAGTTGACTGCATCGTCCTCCAGAAGCTCAGATGTCCACTAAGTTGGACCTACAGTACCTGGTATAGAACACGTATAATCAACAAACGCAGCAAGCCTCAGTCATTGTTACACAGTTAAATAGTAGGTGAGGTCGAAAAAAAGTCCATCAAGTCCAACCTATGTGTGTGATTATATGTCAGTATTACATTGTACATCCCTGTATGTTGCGGTCGTTCAGGTGCTTATCTAATAGTTTCTTGAAACTATCGATGCTCCCTGCTAAGACCACCGACTGTGGAAGGGAATTCCACATCCTTGCCGCTCTTACAGTAAAGAACCCTCTACGTAGTTTAAGGTGAAACCTCTTATCTTCTAATTTTAATGAGTTGCCATGAGTCTTGTTACACTTCCTTCCACGAAAAAGTTGTATCCCTATTGTGGGGTCACTAGTACGGTATTTGTAAATTGCAATCATATCCCCTTTCAAGCGTCTCTTCTCCAGAGAGATTAAGTTCAATGCTCGCAACCTTTCCTCATAACTAATACCCTCCAGACCCTTTATTAGCTTTGTTGCCCTTCTTTGTAGTTGCTCCATTTCCAGTACATCCTTTCTGAGGACTGGTGCTCCCACCTTCAGGTGACCTAAGCTCTGTGCAGCCTAAATCATATGGTGCCTGACTCTGACGGCCACTGTGGTTTATTGGAGAAAAAAAAAAGAGGTTTCCTATCAATTAGCCAGACCCAGTACAGACTTGCAGTGAAATAACAGGAGCATCAAGTAACAATCATTGTATTGCAGAATTACGTAGGAAGCCAAGCCTGCCTATTGTTATGAACAAATATGGCTGCTCTCACCTTTAAACAAAAATTACGGGCTAGAGACCCATTACTGTGCAGTTGTATTCATGTTCCTTAGTAAATGTAGTAAAGCTTCACTTTGTAAAGAATAGTCAATCAGGTGCAAGAAAAAAAAAAAAAAAAACTTTGCTTGCACATGATTGGATGATGGAAATCAGCAGAGTTTTACCATAATTACTAAGCTGTGTGAAAGATGAGTACAACCACTTGCACAGTGCTCAGTCTATTTGCTTTTTGTTTCAATTAACCACTTAAGGACCAGGCCTATTATGTATTTTATTTTTTTTTGCTAGAAAATTGCTTAGAACTCCCAGACATTATATATATATATATATATATATATATATATATATATATATATAGAGAGAGAGAGAGAGAGAGAGAAAGAAGATATATATATATATATATATATATATATATATATATATATATATATACATTTTAGCAGAGACCCTAGACAATAAAATGGCAGTCGTTGCAATTTTTTATGTTACATGGTATTTGTGCAGCGTTTTTTCAAAGGATTTTTTTGGGGGAAAAAAAACCACTTTAATGAATGATAATAATAATGAAAAAAAGTATATAAACAAAAGTTTTAGTAAAATATGAAAGATGATGTTACGCTGAGTAAATAGATATCTACAACATAACATAACACGTCATTCGTCGTGGAATGGAGATAAACTACAGTACTTAAAAATCTCCATAAGCGACGTATAAGAAATGTGCTAGTATTCAATGCATACAAGCACATTATGCCTTTACTTTGCAGGTGACCAAAAAAAAAAAAGAGGCAGGGTTTACTTGCGCTTTAAGGTTTATATGTACAGTATCTTAAAGTGGAATTGAACTCAAATAGTGAGATTTGCTATGTTTTAGGAAACACCCAGGAATGTTAAATGTTCCTAAGCATAACCCTGGAAGATTCACCTATTTTTTAGAATTCCTCTTGAAAAATAGCAGTGCACTTCCCTGTATGTGAACGCGCCTAGGCACTCCTCTGTTGACAGGCTCATAGCTGTATATCTGCAGGTTAAGATCTAAGGCACTGCTGCCTCTGACTAGTGGCTTTGGGAGATGTTGGGTGAGATTTGGTGACATCATTACTCTGTTGCTCAATGTTCTCCTTGCTGGAGGCTCTAACACGAGGATGCTAACCCCTGCCTCTACCAAGATGGCCTCTCCCCAACTAAAAAAAAACGAACCGACAATGTACTGGGCCCTGCACTTTCCCCGTGTCGCATTTTAATTTAACATACCTGCCATACATTTGTTTAGAGCATAAAAGCCTGCACTTTTTCTTTTACATTAGCTGTTCCTATATGATTCAATAAGGCTCTGCCACTGAATGTCAGATAAGTGCACTTGAATGCTTTTTCGTTTTAATGGAAGCACATGGGTATAACAGGCGGGGGGTTCAGAGAGAAGCGGAAAGCTCAATGTGTACAAGCAATCTGCTGTAGGATCATTTTTCAGTTATTAACTCTGTTTAAAGTGGATTAATGATAAGTGTCACATGGATAATTATCGTTATTACGTGGAATAAAAACAAGATGCACTTCAACCTCTTGTGCACATTTTGCATAAAAGAACCAAAAAGCCCAAAGAACCATCCAATCACTGGATGACTTTGATGATTTTCTCTTCTTTCTATATATTGTCCTATAGTCTGCCGCAAAATCTGGGAGATTAAAAAAAGGTAATTATTTCTAACAAGTGCAAAACTAGCAAAGAGTGTGGCCAAGCAATGGGAAAAATATATAGAATCCTGGTAATCATTACTAGAAGGATTACCAGCAGGAGGAAGGGGGTCCTGATTCCTCTATATAGATCATTAGTTATCACTAGAGGGGTCACCAGAAAGAGGTCCTGATCCCCTTTATAGATCTTTAGGAGAAAATAGGTCCTGGCTGCTCTATATAGATCTTTATACCATTAGGTGGATCCCCAGCAGGTGGGAGGGGGTCCTGATTCCTCTATATAGATCTTTATACCATTATGTGGATCCCCAGCAGGTGGGAGGGGGTCCTGATTCCTCTATATAGATCTTTATATCACTAGAGAGATCACCAGAAGGTGGGAGGAGGTCCACGTTTCCATATATAGATATTTAGTGTAGAACTACCCCATAGGAGCTAGTATTAACTGGCTCTTCCCCAAACAGTGCAGAGACCATCAATCACCCAAACAGTCTATTCACTTCTGCTTGAAGAACTTTACATAGGAGAGGGGTTAGGGTGGTATGGGATACTCTAGAAACCCTGAATGATAATACTAGAGCGGTCACCAGAAGGAGGAAAGAGGTCCTGATTCCCCTATATAGATCTTTAGTTATTTCCAGAAGGGTCACCAGAAGGAGAAAATAGGTCCTGACTCCTCTAAACTGATCTTTATATCACTATAGAGATCACCAGAAGGTGGGAGGAGGTCCTGATTCCTCTATATAGATCTTTATATCACTATAGAGATCACCAGAAGGTGGGAGGAGGCCCACGTTTCCATATATAGATATTTAGTGTAGCACTACCCCATAGGAACTAGTATTAACTGGCTCTTCCCCAAGCAGTTCAGAGGCCACCAATCACCCAAACAACAGTATATTCACTTCTGCTTGAAGATCTTTACATAAGAGAGGGATTAGGGTGGTATGGGATACTCTAGAAACCCTGAATAATAATACTAGAGGGGTCACCAGAAGGAGGAAAGAGGTCCTGATTCCTCTATATAGATCTTTATACCATTAGATGAATCATCAGCAGGTGGGAGGAGGTCCTGATTCCTCTATATAGATATTTATATCTCTAGAGAGATCACCAGAAGGTGGGAGGAGGTCCACGTTTCCATATATATATATTTAGTGGAGCTCTACCCCATAGGAGCTAGTATTAACTGGCTCTTACCAAAACAGTACAGAGACCACCAATCACCCAACAACAGTCTATTCACTTCTGCTTGAAGAACTTTAAATAGGAGAGGGGTTAGGGTGGTATGAGATACTCTAGGAACCCTAAATAATAATGCCAGAGGGGTCACCAGAAGGAGGAAAGAGGTCCTGATTCCCCTATATAGATCTTTAGTTATTTCTAGAGGGATAAACAGCAGAGAGAAAGAGGTCATTATCCCCCTATATAGATCTTTGGTTATAACTGGAGGCAGAGGTGTAACTAGAACCTTCAGGGCCCCAGTGCAAGAAACCAGTAAGGGCGCCCCTGACCCCATCCCACATCCCTTGCCACTCATCCAGGGCCCTTTACTCCCATTGTGAACTGTGGGATCTCTCCCCGGCTAGCAGTTTAGTTCCCGAGTCTATACAGTGGAGAGGGGAGGGGTACAGTGTACAAACAGAGTGAATCACTTGTTTACTGAAGCCGATACCTGCCTAGGTCAGGGGCTCCTGTAGTTGCCAACATTTCAAAAAAGTTTTGAGGGACACCTTTTTTTTAATGCATGTCCAGAAAGCCATTGATGGCAGGGCATTTACTTTAATTAGGGATGGGGCATTCATTTAATATGGGTCTAATTCTACAAGAAGTGTGTAAATATAACATATTGCATTGTGCAATTAATGCAATGCTGCATGTAAACTAAATGACAAAAAAACGGGTCATTCGATTAAAAATAAATAAAAATGGAATTCCAAACAGATAAAAATCACATCAACATGTGAGGACAATCGCGCATGATCGGATGCTCCATTCACACTCTATATATAGAGCAGTGGATGTCAGCGGTGACATGTCCACTGGCACCCGCTGCTATCTGATCTGATCCTGTCAGATCAGGAAAATGATGACCATGAAATCCAGGCGGATGGTGACCCTATTTCCATCTGTCTGGAGGATTGGATGGGATTGGATGAAAATGGACAGGCGGTTCATTTTCATTCAATCTCCCATAGAGGAGAGCGAAGTGAGCGAAGACATACCTGTCATCCGCTTGCTCAGTGGAGATCAGCGGATGGATCCCCCGCTCAGCAAAGCAGAGTCCACCAGGCAGATCTGCCCCGTGTGAAAGAGTCCTAAAGTTTACTGTTTAACTTTTGTGACATGTGGTGAATAGTGGGAAGAGATGCTTCTGTAGTGTAGTGACGTGGTGAATAGTGGGAAGAGAAGCCTCGTACACACAATCGGATTTTCCGCAGACAAATCTCTGACTTTTGTCCGAAGGCTTGTGCCTGGATTTTGTCTTGCATACAAATGGCAAGGAAATGCCAGGCAACAAACATGAACGTAATGATGTACCCTTTGGACTCCTTCTGCTAATTTCATGTTAGTAGAAGTTTGGTAAATGTTGATTCGTGCTTTTTCAGTTTGCGCTTTTCATTTCGTGCTTTTCAGTTCGTTCATCAACCAGACATGTTGTGGAATCGGAGCAGATAACGTGTTATTTATTGTTGGCCTTGAAGTTATTGCTTTGACCCAAGTCCAGTCCAGGAACAGGAGGAGGAGGATTTCTTGGACCAAAAATTGGTTGCTTCATTAATTGTGACCAATTATGTCCCATGCCTTTGCTGTGGGAGCTCCAGGAGAATAATCCAGAGGATTTTCGGAATTATCTCCAGATGACGGATCCCTGCTTTCACCAACTCTTGGCATTGGTGACCCCCTATATTAAGAAGCATGACACATGCATGAGGCTTTTATTTTATTTTTTGGTTGAACAATGATTTGATTTGGTATATTTTCTATATTTTTGGATGCATAGAATGCACTTTTTGGTTAAGTTCTATTGGCAGATAGCTTGTCTAATTTTATTTGTTTTCTTTTTGTAATGCACAATAAAAAAATTGTGCAGAATAATACTTGCCTATGTTTTTTTACTTCAAATGACAGTTTGGGAGTAGGCAGTAACATTTAAAAAAATACAATGTAAAATTAACAAGGGACACCATCATAGTTGTATCTTTGATCTTAAAAACGATGGGATAATGGTGTTGTGCTAACTTGCCCAAAAAAAAATATATATATAATTGATATCACTAGAAAAAAAGCCTTTGAAAATTTGTTTGCAATAACTCCATCAGTATCACCAGCAAAGCAGCTCCATTATTATCCCATTAAAGAACAAGAGAATGTTTCGAGATTTCATAATTTGCCACCGTCACGAATGTTAATTCTCCATTAGGAACACTGGTTTACAAGACCGACCGACCTCTGGCTCGTCCTTACTTCCGAGCATGCGTGTTTGTACTTTGGACTTTTGTACGACGGACTTGTGTGCACACGCTGGGAAAATCCGACAACAGACATTTGTCTGCAGAAAATGTTAAAACCTGCCATCCAACATTTTGTCCATGGAAAATGCGACAACAATTGTCCGATGGAGCGGACAAACGGTCGGATTTTCCGCCAACAGTCTGTCATCACACAATTCCCATCGGAAAATCCGATCTTGTGTATGAGGCTTTAGAGTAAACTCTCTGAGTGCCCAGTGCTAGCGGTGATACTGCATGTATCTATTATTACTGTCACTAGGACATTAGGATGCTATGTGAAATATTATCATAAAATGCATGAAGATGTGAAAAATTGCTAAAGTGACCATATATACTGTGACTGTACTTTTATATTACTTTCATGGTAATGCGAACAAGCAGATACTTATTTGGATTTCCTATAATAATAAACCCAAAAAAATATCCATGTTCACATTAACAACAAATCAGTCACACAGTCACAGTACATATGGTGACTTTAGAAATGTTTTACATCTTCATACATATTAAGAACATCACCCATTGGCAGCCTAATGTCCTAGTAACAATAATAATCAATTAAATCTGTAATCTTGCTCACTGATAACAAAGTGGTACACTGGCTGGCAGGGGAGATTCTGCGGTTTCACACACCTCCCAACATTCTGAGATGGGAATGAGGGACACCTACTACCAAACGTATGTAGGCATAGGATACTCCTCCTTCCACACCACCTTAACCTCCCTGGCGGTATGATTCAGTCTGGAATTAGGTGCTGAAAGCGGTACAATTATTTTGCATGGAAATCTGGCGTTTTATTTTGTAGTCCTGTAATTCTTAAGCCTTGTACACACGGTCGGAGAATCCGTCGGAATGCGTCTTATCGGACCGTGTCGTCGGATAATCCGACTGTGTGTGGTATGCATCGGACTGATTCCGTCCGAATCTCCGTCGGACCCAATTTTCCAACATGCTGGAAATATTTTCCGACCAACTGGTTTGATCGGACATACTCCGATCATGTGTAGAGAATTTTGATCGGACCAAGTGCCACGCATGCTCAGATCAAATTCCTACATCAAAGCTATTGGCTACTAGTCCCATCGTAACGAAATTACGTCATCACATTCTGAATGATCGGATTTTTCGACAACGTAGTCCGACCGTGTGTATGCAACAGTTTCGGATAAGATCCGACGGGCAAAACCCGACGGACAAAATCCGACAGATTTGGTTGGCAGAATGTCCGACCGTGTGTACAGGGGCTTAGGAATAACGCTCTTAAATCTCTTCAAACCAGAGTCTAGCAGACATCCAGGGTATGATAAAGTTTATAATATAATAAAGAATAATAAAAATTATTCAATAATGTAATCAAATCCTAAAACACTGAAAAAGGGACACGTTTTGGTTTCTATGGACAATCTCCAAATTCCAGGCAGAAAAAACAGTTTTTATAATATAAAAGTGCATGCAGGGCACTGCACAGACCACTAGGGACAAAGGGGGTGTGTAATTTTTTAATACAGCACTGTAATCTGTAAGATTACAGTACTGTGTGTGTTTTGTGTCTTTTTACTTTTTTGAATTTGCCGCCGTTCTCCGCTCCCGTGCGCCGTAACATCGCAGGGAACGGAGCTCGCTGGCATTCGGCACTGTGAATCGAGCGGAGGACAACTCGATCACACAGCGCGGGGGACAACGCTGGATCCAGGGGACAAGGTAAGTAAGTCTCACTGTGTCCTCCCCTGCATCCAGCGATGCGATCCCGAGTCTGGCTCGGGGTTACCGCTCCTGCTAGTAAATTTCCAACCCGAGCCAGACTCGGGATTACCGCTAGGGAGGTTAAAGGAGAATTAACCAAAAAAAAAAGGTTAATTAAATCCACAAGGGCTTTTTTTTTTACCACTACTATTCCTTTATATTGGCTTTTAAAATTTACAAATTCAGCAATTTAGAAATTGGATGAAAGGTTTACCTCTAGGAAACACTTTTTGAAAGATAAAAAGTGCATTTTAGATACAACTATATAGATCAGATGAAAATGAGGGACAAATGAGGAGGAAAGAGGGACAGAGGGACATTGCTCCAGATCAGGGACAGTCCCTCGAAATCAGGAACTATGGGTTCCATCTATTTTAGTTAAGGGTGGAGGTGTACATTTGTAATGTAATTTTTATAAGGTGATGCTGGAGAGATAAAAGCAAGAGGAGTTGTGCTGAAACAGACCTGTATAGCAAGGAGATCAACTTATACAAACAGATGAACAGATGATTCAATGACCAATGGAACCTAGCAAAGTTTTAAATGGTGTACCAATCTGGTTTACCCCTATCAGAGTATCTCCACCGTCTGCTCCAGTCTCTCACAGGGTCTCTCCATGCAGCTCGAGGTGGACTGGGCACCATCACATTCAAGGCTAGCCCCACCCCCTCCCTCGAGTCCAGCCCAATCAAAATGCAAGCCTTGGCAGGCTCCGCCTCCGGCATGTTCTGCAGGAGTAGCAGAGAGTGTACCCTAAGCCACCTGCTGGGTAGGAGTTTGTGATCTCTACAGATCGGGAAAGTTGGCAAGTACGGAGGCACCTCCCCTCTGCACTGTATAGAGGAAAGTCAACTGATCGTCGGAGGGAGATCCCGCGGCTTGCAGGAACCACAGAGCTGCCGATCGCCCCCTCCCGCCCCTCCACTGCTATAGTGAAGTGACAACAGGACATGCAGGGGGAAATGCAAGGGTGGAACGGCAGGTCCCAGTGGTCTAAGTGTGACTGATGCGACCCTGATTGTTCTGTCACTCACTAGAGGGATGACCAGCATGAAGAAGGAGGTCCTGATTCCTCTATATAGATCTTTAGTTAGCACTAGAGGGATCACCGACAGGTCAAAGGAGAACCTCATTCCTCTATATAGATCTTTATTTCACTAGAGGAATCACCAGCAGCTGGAAGGAGGTTCTCATTTCCCTATATAGAGAGAGAGAGAGAGAGAATGATGTGGTCCAAGGCACCATAAGTAATTGGCCTCCATCCCAAATTTGAACAAAAAGAGAGAAAGTTTGCAAAGAACATTGTATTATACCTTGTGAAATCATGTCCAGCATACTGAATGACACAAAAAAAAGGCATACACAAAATCGCATTGACGCAGGGCATGCTAAAAACCACATATAAATATTGACACCATGGTACTTGGCATATCATAGGGTAAAGACAAGTCCTTCACAACATGGGCCACTGAAAGGTCAGGATGGTGTTGGAAAATCTAGAGTAAAACAATATAAGCGACATAAAATCATCTGTATGGACATCATGTATCTATGTAAGTCCGACACGTTTCGTTAGGATATACCAACTCTTCAGGGGCAAATGCAATGGTGATGTCAACTGCATAGATGTAAACAGAGGATCAGATCTGTTAGAAAGGTCTGGCATAGGAGCTGAGACAGAGACACGTGGACAAGCAGTGAGCACTGTAGATTCCCCAAGGTCAATGTGCAAATGTAAGTGACAGTGAGCCAACACTTCTTGTTGGTTCACATGGACATTGGGAACCAAAATCACAAGTGAATGCTTGCATATGAGGTGTTGCCAAAGAGACACTTTGCTATATAGATATTTAGTGTAGCACTGCCCCAATAGGAGCTAGTATTAATTGGCTCTTCCCCAAACAGCGCAAAGACCACCAATCACCCAAGCAACATTCCATTCACTTCTGCCCCAAGTAAGCACTCTAGGGGTTTTCTTTTTAATTTATTTCTTGAAGAACTTTAAATAGGAGAAGAGTTAGGATGTTATGGGATACTCTAGGAACCTGATTAATAGCAGGAGGACACACTTCACTAGACTAGGTTTCTTTGAGCAGTCTTTAGGCCAGGGGCAGAATTGAGACCCTGTAAGAGCTATTCCAGTGAGAGCAGAAAAGAAAAGGGTAACACCCCACTAAAGGGTCAGAGGGTGCTGTTCACCCCTAAATTATATTAGAAAACAAAAAAGAAAAAGATATCCCCTGGAGTGGGGTATTTGGCAGCAATATAATATCTGTAAAAACTTATATTTGTACCCAGTAGAAATAACTACTGAAATAAAGCGAATTATTTATTATATAAATATTTATTAGTATAAAAAGAGAATTTAATCGATGACACAATAGTCAAGAATTGAACTCCACTTGGCAATAAAAAACATGATATAAATGTATATATATGGACAAAAAATGATTATATCACATGGACACTATACACCTGTATATACAGTGAAAGAGTAACGCTGACGCGTTTCGACCCTCGCAGGGGTCTTCTTCAGAAGGTTTATCTATTATAGAGGAGAAAAAACAACCATAAATAGATATCCATACAATTGTTCATTATGGTATGCTAAAAACAGTTTGCTGTAAGCAGAATATATGTCTAGCACCACAATATTATATAGTTACCAATTAATGTGCATCACAGACGATACAATTATGGTCCACAGTGGAGATCCTCTTTAGAAGACATAATTTTTACAGATATTATATTGCTGCCAAATACCCCACTCCAGGGGATATCTATTTCTTTTTTGTATTCCAGTGAGAGCTACCACTGGCACTTATTACCCCAAAGTCAAGCAGCACACAATCACCATGATGTTGAGCTCAGATTAGTACTCACAATGTCACAGGACAGCTGAACCCTTCCCAGTTTCCACCACACATCTCTGTGTCACGGGACAACTGTGCAGTTCATAGCTTCTCATGGGCTCTCTCTGGCTGTAGGATAGCTACTCACTACCAGCTTCCACTGAACACTCTTCAGAGAGGGAGAGGTTAATGCTTACAATGCCACAGGACAGCTACACACTTTCCATCTTCCACCAGATACTCTTCAGTGAGTTCTCCAGACCAGATCCTTAGGAGAAGTCCTTTAGGTCAGTGGTCATCAACCCTGTCCTCAGGGCCCACTAACAGGCCAGGTTATTACCTTGAGGAGATGTGGACTAGAATACTGCAATCCCAGAGCAGCAAATGATATCACCTGTGATGTATTTCAGTTACCATGCAAACCTGGCCTGTTAATGGGCCCTGAGGACAGGGTTGATGAATACTGCTTTAGGTAGCTCAAAAGATACAGATGAATACCCTACTACTCTGACATATCTGGACTTCAATCAACACCAGCAAAACTCCAGTGGGACTGCCTCAGAGGGACAGCACCCCCCTATTCTTCACCAGGACAAGAAGCTAGATGCTCCATACTTCAGGCTATTTATGTTCTCTTTAGCCCCCTACTGGGCACACCTCCCCAGGGACTGGCTGAAGCACAATAAATATTCAAGCTGCTCATTTGACTCTTCCAGACCCTATTTTCTAGATGCCTCTAGAAGGCAGGGGAAAATAGTCAAACCTCCTTCCTCCTGCTGGAGCGCAAGAGAGCTACGGAAGGTTGTGGGAGGGGGGAAGTTCCCTCGGTGCTTGTAATGGCAATCAAGTGGCTAGTGAGCCGATCCGATTTCTATTACAAGAAAGCCGGATCTAAAAAAAAACTATACTGGGGTGCTGCCTGCAGCTGCAGGCATCATCCTAGTAGAGCCCCTGAAAATCCAGTGACAGGAAGTGGTTATTTACAGATCTGAAAGCAGCTGCATTGTTTACAATGGAGCCGTTCACACAGGTGCCTAAACATGAGCTGCATTCAGATCTGCTACACAGAATCCAAAGATCTGTGTCTAATGCCGCGTACACACGACCGGACTTTCCGTCGGAATAAACTCTGACGGTCTTTCTGACAGAGTTCCGACCGAACGGACTTGACTAACCGCGATCACACCAATGTCCGTTCGTTTCAAATGTGATGACATACAACGGGACTAGAAAAGGAAGTTTAGTAGCCAATAGCTGCCCTTGCGTTGTATACACAGACGAACAGTTTTCCCGATCGGAATTGATTCCATCGGAAAGATTTAAAACATGTCCTATTTCTAGGTCCGTCAGATTTTTTTGAAAAAAAAAAAAAGTCCGCTGAAGCCCACACACGATCAGAATATCCGATGAAATGATTCCGTCTGACCTTTTCTGCGGGAAAATCCGGTCGTGTGTACGTGGCATAAGAACATGCGCTTTACGCACTTACACGTATAATCGCATGTATATGTGTGTGTAAATGAGGTCTAAACAAAGGGGAAAAAGTAAATGATAATAAAAAAACATTGTATGTATGCATACGCGTCTTTAAGCGTCTTTACACATTTAACCGCATCTATACGCAGACAAGTATTTTACTGGTCACTACGCAGGAACTTTTCTCGTGTAATAATATCAGTAAAATTTTGATGGCCGTGTGAATAAAGCCTAAACATGAAAATAAAAAAACAGGTTTTCGTGTACCGTGAAAACGCGTGCAGTTTCACGTGCGATCCTGCGGCACACTAATAGGAGCCGAGCCTTAGCCTAATCGTGTGCTATGCCTTACTTGTTCAGGAGAACGTCTTGCCTTGGGAATGTCCGGCTTCCTTTTCGGCTCCCTCGGTTCTTCCCCGAGGTTGATGCTCTGCGTTGTGCCAGCACAGACTTTGCCATTCAGGCAGAAAGCATTGTGGGTCTGGCTCAGTCTGAATAATTAACACAATACTTTCAACGAAAGATCTCTCTTTTTTTTTTTTCTCGTATAATCCGGGCCTGTAGTGCGGAAATACGCCACCGAGCTGGATTAGGTGACATCTGTGAGATTCTTATGGCTAGTGAATGTCGGAGCGTAGCAGAGGATGGTATGTTATTGCTGTGTATATATTGGAGCCTTTCAGCAACAAGGAATACAGAATCCTTCCACCACTTCTTCCTATGTGTGGTGTCCTTTTGAAGAAGATGCATTGGGGTGGATTTACTAAAGGCAAATAGACTAAGCGATTGCAGTTGCACTCATTTTCCTTGGTAAATGTATTGTACTGTAATAAATAGATATTTATTATATGTACACATATATATAAAACGACAGGACACGTTCTCCAATGCAAAATGTATTTACCGTATTTATCGGCGTATAACACGCACTTTTTCCCCCTTAAAATCTGGGGAAAGTCGTGGGTGCGTGTTATACGCCGATCCCCACTGTCTGTGAGTCTAAAATACTGAGCGCCGCCGAAAAATACCGAGCGCCGCTGAACAAGACAGAGCCGATTGCTCAGCTCCGCTCTTAGTCCCGCCTCCCTGCTGTTTCTCTAGCGAACGCTGCCGAAAAAGACCGAGCCGACTGTACTGTGTACTCGGCTCGGCTCGGCTTGCAGTCCCGCCCATACTGGGTGGGACTGCGAGCGGAGCCCAGCCAAATACACAGTACAGACGGCTCTGTCTTTTTCGGCAGCGTTCGCTAGAGAAACAGCAGGGAGGCGGGACTAAGAGCGGAGCTGAGCAATCGGCTCTGTCTTGTTCGCCGGTGCTCGGTCTTTTTCGGCGGTGCTCGGTCTGTGTCGGCAGTGCTCGCTCGGTCTGTCTCGGCGGTGGGAAATTTAAACATGGGCAAGGCAGCAAACGGCGCTGGGCAAGCTGCAAATGACACTGATCATTCTGCAATGATGGACAAGGCTGCAGATGCACACTGATAAGGCTGCATTGACGGGCATTTAAATGTAAGTTTTTTTTTCCTTAAACTTCCCTCCTAAAACTTTTTTCCTCAAAATGCCCTCCTAAACATGGGGTGCGTGTTATACGCCGGTGCGTGTTATACCCCGATAAATACGGTATATCAAATGCTCTTCAAGGCTTAAAATGGTTACATGTTACTGTACAGTTATGAGCATTCCATGTTCTTCACCAAGCCTGATGAAGAACATGGAACGCTCGTAACTGTAACCATTTTATGCCTTGAAGAGCATTTAATCGAAAAACCTTTTGCATTGGAGAACGTGTCCCGTCGTTTTTTGTATTTGGATATTGGTGGAATATTGGGAGTCCACCTTGACACTGATCTCTACATTGAAAACCGCAGGAACATTTGAAGTATCCCACCCAAATTTTATATATATATATATATATACGGGACGCTTGCCTTTACACCCACATGAACTTTAATGGCATCCCAGTCCAGTCTTAGCCCTTGTACACATGGTCGGAGATTCCGACAACCAAATCCGTTGGAGTAATTCCGACGGATTAATTCCGGAAGAGGTCCGGAAGTGATGTTGCATACACACGGTCGGACTAAGTTGTCGGAAAATCCGATTGTACATAACGTGATGACGTTATTTCGTTAGGACGGGACTACGTTCAGGCTAGTAGCCAATAGCTTTGGTCTAGGAATTTGATCTGAGCATGCGTGGCACCTTGTCCGTCGGAGTAGGCTACACATGATCGGAGTATGTCCGATCGGACCATTTTGTCAGAAAATTTTACCGGCAAGTTGGAAAAATTGGTCCGTCGGATATTCCGACGGAAACAGTCCGATGCAGACCACACACAGTCGGAATATACGACAAAACGGTCCGATAGGAAACATTCCGACGGAATCTCTGACCGTGTGTACAAGGGCTTAGTCCGTAGGGTTCAATACAGGCATACCCCACTTTTAAGTACACAATGGGGTTTATTTACTAAAGCTAGAAAGTGCAAAATCAGGCTCCCTTCAGCATAGAAACCAAGGGGCTTCCAAGTTTTATTACCAAAGCTTAATTGAACAGATGTGAGCCTGATTTTGCACTTTCCAGCTTTAGTAAATAAACCCCATTGTGTACTTAAAAGTGGGGTATGCCTGTATTGAAAAAAAGGAAGAGGAAATCTGCGCTACAGTGTATACTTAACGAAAATGTGTGATGCAGCAATTCTAATATATACCCAAAGTGTAATATACATATAAAGACAAAGAAAAAGAAGAGAACTGCGCAATCCCTAATATTTCTATTAGGATGTAAACCACTCTACCTTAAAGAAGTGTATCTTGTGATCTATTATTCTAACACACCAAACTTATGACTAAATAAACCATAAGACATTACTTAATACTTAATACTTACATTACATAACTAAATACAATAAACATATATATTGCCCCTCATAGGTTATGAACCAAAAGGGAAAAAATGTACAATTCTAAGTCAATGATTCAAAGAAAAGAAGCATGTAAAGTAGAATCAAACAGTACTGAAAATGTATGTGATAACATAAAGTCCATTGAAAGTCCAACTGGAGAGACACCCTGTGTGGAAGGGATCTATTCAATCGTAAAACTTTTCAATCAACGTGAAGTAAAACCAGGTGCACCTCCACCAGACAAGTAATAATAGCCCCTTACCAGATGTCCCGGTAGGGAGCGCTTAATCGCAAAATGGGTCTGAAGATGGATCAAACTTGAGCCCTCCAAATGGAACACTTTAACGTAAGACAGGTTAGGAGATACGCCAGTCATAAACCATCCAGCAGGGGAAAGCGCTGTTCGAAGCGGGACTCAGATGTGTAGCATTTTAGAATCAAGGAAGGTTCACCATAGGGAGGAAAAGATGCTCCAAATAGTGTAAAATCATTTATTAAAACGAAAATATAAAACAAGAGATGCACTTACAAACATGAAAGAACATCGGGCATATCATCAAACTGGGCAAGCGTCGGCCGATCGCGAACACCAATCGATATCCCTCTGGTACCAGTTCACATGAGGCAAGTCAGCGTGTCACGCCACCCAACGCGTTTCGTGAAAAATTCACGTCGTCTGGGGTATGGGTGACACGCCATATTGCCTCCATTATATAGTGAATGTTGGTACAAGCCACCTCCTCCGTTGTATGAGAGCCTATTTCACTTCCAGGGTCAGAGGACCAGGCCTCACTCTCATATCCAATAGAGTGCGAGGTCAAAGGGCCAAGGCGGCGGAAGTGATGCTCCCGTTTCCAATAGCGTGCAAAATCAGGGGGCCAGGGCGGCGGAAGTGATCCATGCAATCACCCGCCCCTCTCTGTTTACGACTGAAAAACGACGCTCCTTACAACGGCGTGACAACACGCCGTACGTAACGAGCGGATGACGCCACATCGTACGTCACGAGCGGATGACAACACGCCGTATGTAGCGAGCGGATGGACGGCGCACATCACCCACTACAAGGAAGTATGTGCGCTCCATCTAATGCCATGTCTCGCTTTCAATACAATGTACGTAACGAGCGGATGACAACACACCGTACGTAGCGGGCGGATGGACGGCGCACGTCACCCCCTACAGGGAAGTGTGTGCGCTTCATCTGGTGCCATGTCTCGCTTTCAATACAGTGTAGTCGTGGCTCCGGACCTCCATAACAAATAAATCTTCCTCCATATCACGAAGGAGGAAGAATAAAAAATTATATATATATACCTCAGATAAAATTAAATTAAAGAGGGAGGAGGGGACTAGTCCAACCACAGAATTAAAAATTATTAACTGACAATTAATAATCAAAATGGATAAAACATACAAGGCACTTTGTAATACATGGCTGACTCATTATGTGGTTAAACACTTCATAATATTAAAATAGCGGTATTAACTAAGCTACAAAGTTCACCCACAGCAAAAAGTAAAAGGGGCATACACAACTGTATTATGTAGAACTCAATACATTATGAGAAAAAAGATGTTTCTCTCTCAAAATGGAAAGAATGGGAGCTTACAAGAAAAACCATCAAAAGCTACATTGAGGTAGAAAAATCCACAAATATCCAGATCCCACAATGTCTGATGGAAAAGTCATGAATGCTTTGCGTCTGTGCCTAGAACACTGGCAGGAACAACACGTTAAGCATTATTAATAAACGCATTAACGTCTGTATCTGTGTTCATACCGTAAGGGGTGTAAGTTTTTAGTCTATGGATCCACGACATCTCCAGCCGTGAGATCTCTCTGACCAGAGCTCCCCCCCTCCAGTGGGGTTTGTACTTATCAATCCCCATGTACAAGGTGTTAGACAGATCCCTTCCATGTTTCTCGTCATAATGTCTAGAAAGGGGATGTTTGTCAAAACCCCGTTTAATGTTGGCGATATGCTCATTCAATCTGACCTTGAGGGCTCTCTTAGTTCTCCCCACGTACTGAAGCCCACAAGGACATTGGATGAGATAAACCACTGCTTCTGACGAGCATGTGATGAACGGCTCCACTGTATACCTTCTCTGGGTACTGGTGGAGACGAATTCAAGGATTTTTGAATTTTTGTTCTTATTATAGGAGCACACCTGACAATTCCTACATCTATAGAACCCTTTGAGGTTCTGAAAGAAGCATCTATCTTTCACAGGGGGGTTCTGTACACTAGGGGCAATCATATTGCCTAGTGAAGAGACTCCTTTGAAAATCACTCTGGGGACTTCCGGTAGGATAGTTCCAAGAGTTTGGTCACTGGTCAAAATATGCCAGTGTCTACGGATAAGCTGTTTAACCTTCTGATGTTGCATCGAGAAGGTAGTAACGAAGGGTAATAAAGACTGATTGGCATCGACCTCACTCTCCCTATCTGCCAGCAAGGTAGATCTGTCTCTCTCCCGTGCTTTTGTATAAGCCTCGGTCAACAGGTCTGCCGCGTAGCCTTTCTCCGAAAACCGCTGAGATAGTAGCTTAGCTTGCTCATCAAACTTGTTGGTATCAGAACAGTTTCTCCTTATGCATAGGTACTGTCCCAAAGGGACCGACCTTAACCAGGAGTCCAAGTGACAGCTGCCCATAGGAATGTAGGAATTCCTATCTGTGGATTTGAAGACGGTGGAGGTAACAAAACTCTCACTATTAACCTTGATGTTTAAATCTAGAAAGTTCACACCTTCCTGGCTGGCTTCATAGCTAAATTTGATGCCTCTCGTGTTGTTATTTAGCCCTTCCATAAAGGCATGGAGTTCATGTTCGTCACCATCCCAAAGGAGGAGGACGTCATCAATATATCGTGCCCACAGCACTATCTCCGGTCGTCTGGGAGAATCAATGACATCCTCCTCCCATTTGGCCATAAATAAGTTAGCCAAGCTGGGGGCATATTTGGCCCCCATGGCAACCCCTTTGTCTTGACGATAAAACTGGTTATTGAACCAGAAATAATTGTGCTTGGCTGCAAAATCTAAAAGGGCCAAAATGAAATCAATCTGGATCTGTGTTAGACCAGAGTCTCGCTCCAAATAGACCCTATTAAAAAAAAATGCAAACTTCGTGGTGACCTGCAGAAGGGTTTGGATTCCCTCTGCAACAACAAGTCCCTTGTCATCAGACCTGCAGATAAAGGGGGTGGCATTGCCATCCTGGACAGGTGCGACTATCTCAAAGAGTTGCATCGTATCACTGATGACAGGGAGACCTATTCCCTGCTTAGCAGGGATCCAGTGATTAAATACAAAAAGGAATTAACAGGGATTGTAGATGAGGGTTTTCGTAGAGGGATCCTTACGGACAAGGAAAAATCTTTCCTTATACCTATGGCCCCTAGAACCCCAGTTATCTATTATCTCCCGAAGCTACATAAGAGTACTACCTGCCCCCCTGGTCGCCCTATTGTCAGCGGTATAGATTCAGTGACGTCCAGGGTGGGCAGGTATATAGACTTTTTTCTTCAGCCACTTGTGAAGAAAATCCCATCATACGTGAGGGATACCAAGCAAATCCTCAATATGTTAAACACCTACAAACCAACCCCAGGCTTATGGCTCGTGACAGCCGACGTCACATCACTTTATACCATTATTCCCCATGAATTGGGTTTTGAAGCCGCCAGGGTCTATTTGGAGCGAGACTCTGGTCTAACACAGATCCAGATTGATTTCATTTTGGCCCTTTTAGATTTTGCAGCCAAGCACAATTATTTCTGGTTCGATAACCAGTTTTATCGTCAAGACAAAGGGGTTGCCATGGGGGCCAAATATGCCCCCAGCTTGGCTAACTTATTTATGGCCAAATGGGAGGAGGATGTCATCGATTCTCCCAGACGACCGGAGATAGTGCTGTGGGCACGATATATTGATGACGTCCTCCTCCTTTGGGATGGTGACGAACATGAACTCCATGCCTTTATGGAAGGGCTAAATAACAACACGAGAGGCATCAAATTTAGCTATGAAGCCAGCCAGGAAGGTGTGAACTTTCTAGATTTAAACATCAAGGTTAATAGTGAGAGTTTTGTTACCTCCACCGTCTTCAAATCCACAGATAGGAATTCCTACATTCCTATGGGCAGCTGTCACTTGGACTCCTGGTTAAGGTCGGTCCCTTTGGGACAGTACCTACGCATAAGGAGAAACTGTTCTGATACCAACAAGTTTGATGAGCAAGCTAAGCTACTATCTCAGCGGTTTTCGGAGAAAGGCTACGCGGCAGACCTGTTGACCGAGGCTTATACAAAAGCACGGGAGAGAGACAGATCTACCTTGCTGGCAGATAGGGAGAGTGAGGTCGATGCCAATCAGTCTTTATTACCCTTCGTTACTACCTTCTCGATGCAACATCAGAAGGTTAAACAGCTTATCCGTAGACACTGGCATATTTTGACCAGTGACCAAACTCTTGGAACTATCCTACCGGAAGTCCCCAGAGTGATTTTCAAAGGAGTCTCTTCACTAGGCAATATGATTGCCCCTAGTGTACAGAACCCCCCTGTGAAAGATAGATGCTTCTTTCAGAACCTCAAAGGGTTCTATAGATGTAGGAATTGTCAGGTGTGCTCCTATAATAAGAACAAAAATTCAAAAATCCTTGAATTCGTCTCCACCAGTACCCAGAGAAGGTATACAGTGGAGCCGTTCATCACATGCTCGTCAGAAGCAGTGGTTTATCTCATCCAATGTCCTTGTGGGCTTCAGTACGTGGGGAGAACTAAGAGAGCCCTCAAGGTCAGATTGAATGAGCATATCGCCAACATTAAACGGGGTTTTGACAAACATCCCCTTTCTAGACATTATGACGAGAAACATGGAAGGGATCCGTCTAACACCTTGTACATGGGGATTGATAAGTACAAACCCCACTGGAGGGGGGGAGCTCTGGTCAGAGAGATCTCATGGCTGGAGATGTCGTGGATCCATAGACTAAAAACTTACACCCCTTACGGTATGAACACAGATACAGACGTTAATGCGTTTATTAACCACTTCCCACCCGGCCAATGCATATATACGGCCGGGTGGGAGCCGTCTACTCCTGATAGGACGTTCAGGAACGTCCTTCAGCTTTTTACTCACTGATCATCAGTGTAGTGTAAACACACAACACACCACACAGTACAAACACAGTCCCCACATATGTCCCCAAAACACACATGTCCCCAAAACATACATGTCCCCAAATAATAAAAACACATGTCCCTAATAATAAAAACATGTCCCCCACATATGTCCCACTAAAATCACATGTCCCAATGATTATCTGCACACATATGTACGTGATCACCTGCACACATATGTACATGATCATTTGCGTACATATGTCCGTGATCACACAAACCAATTATTATACACTTAACGGATTTTTTTTTACCAAAAACATGTAGCAGAATACATTTTGGCTTAAATTTATGACAAAATTTGATTTTATTGGATTTCTTTTCAAATAGAAAAAAGAAAATATGTTTTTTTTTCCAAATTTCCGCTATTTTTGCGCTTATATCGCAAAAAAAAAAAAAACGGAGTCGTGAATAAATAACACCAAAATAAAGCTCTATTTGTGCGAACAAAATGATAACAATTTCATTTGGGTACAGTGTAGCATGACCGCGCAATTGTCACTGAAAGCGCTAGAGCGCTGAAAGCTGAAAATTGGGCTGGGAAGGAAGGGGGTGAAAGTGCCCTGTATTGTAGTGGTTAATAATGCTTAACGTGTTGTTCCTGCCAGTGTTCTAGGCACAGACGCAAAGCATTCATGACTTTTCCATCAGACATTGTGGGATCTGGATATTTGTGGATTTTTCTACCTCAATGTAGCTTTTGATGGTTTTTCTTGTAAGCTCCCATTCTTTCCATTTTGAGAGAGAAACATCTTTTTTCTCATAATGTATTGAGTTCTACATAATACAGTTGTGTATGCCCCTTTTACTTTTTGCTGTGGGTGAACTTTGTAGCTTAGTTAATACCGCTATTTTAATATTATGAAGTGTTTAACCACATAATGAGTCAGCCATGTATTACAAAGTGCCTTGTATGTTTTATCCATTTTGATTATTAATTGTCAGTTAATAATTTTTAATTCTGTGGTTGGACTAGTCCCCTCCTCCCTCTTTAATTTAATTTTATCTGAGGTATATATATATAATTTTTTATTCTTCCTCCTTCGTGATATGGAGGAAGATTTATTTGTTATGGAGGTCCGGAGCCACGACTACACTGTATTGAAAGCGAGACATGGCACCAGATGAAGCGCACACACTTCCCTGTAGGGGGTGACGTGCGCCGTCCATCCGCCCGCTACGTACGGTGTGTTGTCATCCGCTCGTTACGTACATTGTATTGAAAGCGAGACATGGCATTAGATGGAGCGCACATACTTCCTTGTAGTGGGTGATGTGCGCCGTCCATCCGCTCGCTACATACGGCGTGTTGTCATCCGCTCGTGACGTACGATGTGGCATCATCCGCTCGTTACGTACGGCGTGTTGTCACGCCGTTGTAAGGAGCGTCGTTTTTCAGTCGTAAACAGAGAGGGGCGGGTGATTGCATGGATCACTTCCGCCGCCCTGGCCCCCTGATTTTGCACGCTATTGGAAACGGGAGCATCACTTCCGCCGCCTTGGCCCTTTGACCTCGCACTCTATTGGATATGAGAGTGAGGCCTGGTCCTCTGACCCTGGAAGTGAAATAGGCTCTCATACAACGGAGGAGGTGGCTTGTACCAACATTCACTATATAATGGAGGCAATATGGCGTGTCACCCATACCCCAGACGACGTGAATTTTTCACGAAACGCGTTGGGTGGCGTGACACGCTGACTTGCCTCATGTGAACTGGTACCAGAGGGATATCGATTGGTGTTCGCGATCGGCCGACGCTTGCCCAGTTTGATGACATGCCTGTATTGAGTTGGCCCCTTTGCAGCTATAACAGCTTCAACTCTTCTGGGAAGGCTGTCCACAAGGTTTAGGAGTGTGTCTATGGGAATGTTTGACCATTCTTCCAGAAGTGCATTTGTGAGGACAGGCACTGATGTTGGCCGAGAAGGCCTGGCTCGCAGTCTCCGCTCTAATTCATACCAAAGGTGTTCTATCGGGTTAAGGTGTAGGCCAGTCAAGTTCCTCCACCCAAAACTCGCTCATCCATGTCTTTATGGACCTTGCTTTGTGCACTGGTTGTGCGCAGTCATGTTGGAACGGGAAGGGGCCATCCCCAAACTGCTCCCACAAAGTTGGGAGCATGAAATTGTCCAAAATGTCTTGGTATGCTGACGCCTTAAGAGTTCCCTTCATTGGATCCCCAAATCATTTGGTGGAGGGGGGATTATGGTGTGGGGTTGTTTTACAGGGGTTGGGCTTGGCCCCTTAGTTCCAGTGAAGGGAACTCTTAAGACGTCAGCAGAGGGTGGGCCAACTCAATATTGAACCCTACGGACTAAGACTGAGGTGAAAAGGCGCGCCACTGACACCCAAAGAACAATTTTTCCGCACCCGTTACAGAAGTAGAAATCCAAAGTCTGTGGTACAGACACCATAATTTATCCAAAAAATCTCTAATCTTGTTCCCACTGCACTATATTGTGGCCTCATCATACAGACTGGCCCCCCAAGCCGCTGCTTACAAAATAAAGAAAGCTTGCAGAGAAAATGTCATTTTTTAGGCTTTATAAATGCAATTATTGCTGCAGCAGCTTGTATACACAGTACAGATGTGCCACTTTACAGGTGGACTAAGGGGACCCCCCAGGCACTATATTGGAAAGCATATTTTAATTTATTTACTTTCACTTTAAGCATCAATAAATCAACGCTCATTTAAAAATGACATTTTTTACAAACTTTTTTATTTTTTCATTGATACATGTCCCTGAGGGCAGTACCCGGACCCCTATACCCATTGTATGCCCAATAACTTACATATAAGCCTTCAAAATGGGCACTTTTGATTTTTCACGTCACATAAACTTCAGTGGGGGTTCCGAACTTTCCCGGTGTTCAAAAGTTCTGGTGCGAACCGAACAGGGGGGTCGATACGGACCCTTTCCTAAAAAAAAATCTGCATGCCAGTTTTGAGTTAATACAAACAGCAGCTGCCTGCAATGAGAATGTTTATTTCTATAGCTCCGCACTGTCCTCTGGGTAAAACCGCTGCTCAAGGCCTGCTTACTACTCCGACAACAGAACAACAGACCACGGCCCCTGCATGAATTCATTTAATGCCTATAGATCATCAGCCGCTGGCAGATTATCATAATCCTTATCCTACTAGAGCATTGCTTCCAGACTTAGAAAATTTATTTATTTATTTATTTATTTTTACCCAGGCAGTATTAGCATGTTTCCCTTTGTGCTAAATCTCTTCTTTTAATACTGCCGGTGAGCTATGTTCATTCCAACTTGTCTATGGTCTCTCGTATGCAAAGCTTATCGCCTTTCTCAACAATAACATAGCTGTTAGCCAATAACAATAGAAAAAAAAAAGAAAAAGAAAAAGTTTGTTGCTTAAGGTGTAAAATCGATTTATTTACTTTTTTTAAATGCAGGTCTTGCAAATAGTTTCCAACAGTTTACAATATATGCCAGGAACACTCTGCCAATGGCCTGCTGGGTGGAATTTTTCCTCAACAAAACCGTCTAAAGAAATGTGGGCACAATGCATATTTGGGTTTGTTTAACGCCATTGGTAGGAAATTAGTGGAATGGGTAAAAAGCTCCAGGGCTCCAGAAGGCATCGCAATCACAAGGTCTATTCAACTTATCCGGCCACCAGACAATTTGGTTAGGAAACTAGCATGTTCAGGTGGAGAAGTCCTTGTTGGCGACTTCCATGTTTCTCTCAAGAAGAGACCTTGTCACCAAAAACATTAATGGTATGAAAAATGTTCCTATAAGGTTCCTGTGTATTGTATTTTTTGTATGTTATTTACCTGTAAAAGCCTCCCCTGTGTAGACATCCAAAAGCCCTGAGACTGCTGCTGGATGCCACCATCTTGGTTATGAGGTCAGCAGAACAAGCAGACTCATGCCCCGCACACACGATCTGAATTTCGGCCAGCAAAAGACTAATGAGAGCTTTTCATTGGAAAATGCTACCTTGTGTATGCTCCATCGGAATTTAGCTGGCCGAATTCCCGCCAGCCAAAATTTCATAGAATGTGCTCAATTTTCCAGATGGAAAAACGTTCTATCGGAAATTGTGATCGTGTGTATGCAACTGACGCGCAAAAACTCACGCATCCTCAGATTCAACTACAACATGGAAGTTATTGGCTACTGGGTATTGAACTTCCTTTTTCTAGTCCCGTCGGAATTTGGTGTAACTGTGTGTAGGCAAGACAGTTTGAGCGTAATTCCATCGGACTTCTGACGGGAAAACCATCAGAGCTTTTTCCGACGAGAATTCCGATTGTGTGTACGCGGCATCAGAGCTGTTAGTTAAAGGTCATTATAGCTGCCTTTCTCAACCACAGTTTTGTGGAACTCTAGGTTTCTTCCAGAGGTTTCTAGATGTTTCTTGAGCTTAGGCTTGTCGAGCATCTTGATGATGCTTGAAAAGTTCCCGAGGCAATGCCACTTGGCAAAGCCAGTGGCATGACACCAATTACCTCTTTAGCTGTCTGTAAGGCTGGTATTCTGACCACCACTGTAAGGGGTTATTCTACCCATTGTCTATCAATGTAAGGGGCATCATACCTATTTATCCCAAATAAATTGATTTTAGATGGGGCTTCCCGAGATCTGAAAAATATTTGAGGAGTTTCTCTGGGGTAAAAAGGTTGCGAGTGACACTGTTACTTTGCTCAATTGCTAGGTTCAAGCACTGTCACATGACAAACATGATTGACAAACATGACAAAGGGGTTGGGGTCACTGCGCCACTCTAGGCTCCTACTTACTTCCAACCCTTACATTTTGTGCCTTACATACGCTTGACCTCTGCACTAAGTGCACTATGCACTCCTTACCCCTGCACACTGTATGTTACAGACTCCTGACCCTTGCACTGTGTGTGTTTTTTTCTCCTGATCTTTGCACTCTGTGAGCTATGCACTCCTATAACTCTGTGTGTTATGTACTCTTGACCCGTGCACTCTGTGTGCTATGTACTCCTGACCCGTGTACCCTGTATGTTACAGACTCTTGACCCCTTCACTCTGTGTGTTACTTACTTCTGATCTCTGCACTCTGTGTGTTATGAACCCCTGACCCCTGCATTCTGTATGTTACAGACCCCTGACCCTTTCACTCTGTGTGTTACTTACTTCTGATTTCTGCACTCTATGAGTTTTGCACTTCTAACCACTGCACTCAGTGTGTTATGGACTCCTGACCCCTGCACTCTGTATGGTACAGACTCCTGACCCCTGCTCTCTGTGTGTTATAGACTCCTTACCCCTGCACACTGTATGATACGGGCTCCTGACTCTGCACTCTGTGTGTTACTGACTCCTGACCCTGCATTCTATCTGTTCTTTACTCATGACCTTTGCACTCTGTGAGCTATGCACTCCTAACCACTGCACTCTGTGTGTTATGAACTCCTGGCCCATGCACTCTGTATGTTACAGCCCCTGACCCTTTCACTCTGTGTGTTACTTACTTCTGCACATTGTGAATTATGCACTCCTAACCACTGCACTCAGTGTGTTATGGACTCCTGACCCCTGCACTCTGTATGATACAGACTCCTAATCTCTGCACTCTGTGTATTACAGACTCCTGACCCCTGTACTTCCTGTGTTATGAACGCTTGACCTCTGTATGTTACATACCACTGACCTCTTCTGACCTCGTCTGTTACTTACTTCTGATCTCTACACTCTAGTTGCTATGCAGTCCTATCCACTGCACTCTGTATGTTATGGACTCCTGACCCCTGCACTCTGTGTATTATGGACTCCTGACCCCTGCACTCTGTATGTTATGGACTCCTGACCCCTGTTATGGATTCCTGATCCCTGCACTCTGTATTTTACAGACCCCTGACCCCATGCACTTGGTATGTTATGGAATCCTGACACTTGCACTCTGTGCATTACAGATTGATGACCTCTTCACTCTGTGCATTATGGACTCCTGACCCCTGCACTCTGTATGTTATGGACTCCTGACCCGTTATGGACTGCTGACCCCTGCACTATGTATGTTACAGACCCCTGACCCCATGCATTTGGTATGTTATGGAATTTTGACCCTTGCACTCTGTGCATTACAAATTGATAACCTCTTCACTCTATGCAGTATGCACTCCTGACCCCTGCACTCTGTATGTTACAGACCCCTGACCCCATGCACTCTGTATGTTATGGACTCCTGACCCCTGTTATGGACTCCTGACCCCTGCACTCTGTATGTTATGGACTCCTGAACCCTGCACTCTGTATGTTACAGACCCCTGACTCCATGCACTCTGTATGTTATGGAATCCTGACCCTTGCACTTCAGACTGATGACCTCTTCACTCTGTGCATTATGCACTCCTTACCCCTGCATTCTGTGCATTGACCCAGGGCAGAGTAGGCTTAGGCTCGGTTCACACAGGGGCGGCACGACTTGCAGCGCGACTCACAGACGCGACCTGCACACGACTTTAGCGGCGACTTGCAAGACGACTTCTGTATAGAAGTCAATGCAAGTCGCCTGAAGTCGCCACCAAAAATAGTACAGGAACCTTTTTTCTAAGTCGGAGCGACTTGAGTCGCTCCTATTAGAACGGTTCCATAGTACAGAACGGAGCGCGACTTGTCAGGCGGCTAAGTCGCCTGGACAAGTCGCCCCTGTGTGAACCGAGCCTAAGGGTTTCCTTATCCATATCTCTTTAAGACCATCCAACTGTTAGCACAATTTGTTGACACTTATCATTTTATGCGCATTAATTAGCCCTGCCCCTGCTCCACCCCTGTCCCATCCCTACAAAAAGTGGGCATGGTAGGTTGCCATTTTGAAAATCAGTTTCCTTTAATTTGCCCCTAGTATGTGTGTGGGGGCAACTTAGCTAGTGTGTAAGCTCCTTGGGGGCAGGGACCCTAACCCTTCAATACGAGGACTGATGTGAATATAGAGTATGTAAAGTGCTGCATAAATTGTCAGAATTATGTAAATGCTTCCTATAAAATACTTAATATTTCTATTCCACTGGCAACTCAGAATTTTGGATTTTCTCTTTATTTTTTGTTCCACTGAAAAAACTGCACCAGGAATAACTGAGAGTGTACCCCCCCAGTGGAGACACAGCGGGAACTCCATAGAACTCGGACAATAAATTAATTTCCACTGAAAATCCGAGACTTAAAAAAGAAGCTGAAAATACTGATTTCTGAGAAAAATAAAGCATAAATCCTATTCCGAGTGGAGGGAATTTATTCTTATTCATAGTGAGAGCAATTTATAAAAGCAAAAGCTTTAGGAAGCCATGCTTTATTCCTACCCAGGGTAAGTAAACCCCCCCCCCCCCCAAGAAAAAAAAAAGATAATCTGTTTAGTGCAAAGGGATTAACATTTCATCAGTTGTATTTCCATTGGGGAAAATCTTTAAAAGCAGACATATCAAACTGTGATTTTTGTCAGCTCCTATATCAAATGTCTGCCATGGAAATGCAATCGCATAGGGTGTGCACTGGCACATTTATATAGCTGTTGTAAAAAATAAAAAATAAACTTTACAGAGGTCCCAACCTCTCACCATCTTATCCAAACCTAAAAAAACAGTAGTTGTTGTTAGATACGCTTCAAAACAAACCCAATGCAGAGCTTTAGTCTAGAAAGGTGAAAAAGCCGGCTGCGCCCTAGGAAAGTTCGCTGGCAAATTAATTGTTGTGTGCAAACAAGGAAAAAATATAAGCTTGGGACCTCCAGAGGTCCCAGATGGAAGATCTCTGGAGGTTCCAGGTGGGTGACCACCAGTAGTTCCAGATGAGTGACCTCCGGAGATCCCAGGTAGGGACACTTTGTCCAGAACAAAAAGGTTGCCAGTGTTCTGGACAAAGATCACACATATAGATGTGTGATCTATATGTGATCTGGTGATTACCCACCTGGAACCTCCAGAGATCCCCCATCTGGGACCTCTGGAGGTTCCAGATGGGTGACCTCCGGAGATCCCAGGTAGGGACTCTTTGTCCAGAAAAAAAAAGGTTGCTAGTGTTGTTACTTTCCTGAAGTGTATCTGCCCTTTTCTCCTTCCTAGACTCACATGGTGTCTACCATCTGGTACTTTAAGGGAATGGCCACCATAGGACTGGGCCCATTAAGTGTGTAGCACCCTCCTAGGTGCTAGGCAAATTTAGTTTTGGACTCCTTTGTAATCAAAGGAGAAGTGATTGTTTGGTCTGGCCTGTTTAGGGTTTCACATGTTGAGGTTTGATTGCTTCCCCCTGCCTCTGGAAGCAGCTTCCACAGCATGGGGCTGCAGACTAAAATTTCCCAGGTTGAATATTTATCAGGTTGCGGTCAATCCCTTAAGGGCGAAGCTTCCAGAAGGGGGCTGGAGTGTGGATAAATAGTGTGAGTCACTGGAGAGCAGGGTTCCTTCTCCCCAGAAGTGTTCTGGAGATGCAGGGGCTGGACTCAACAACTGATCAAAGAGGTTGCAGAGGTACCAGGATCAAAGGCTCCAAGGGACTTTGTTCAGAGCTGACTGCAGAACCACACCACCAGGGATCCAATCCCTTGACCCTAAACCTAATGTCATTATGCCCTGCCTCCTCCCCCCTTCCTCTCTTTAAATTCAATTTTTTTTTATTTATTTATATATTTTAAACATCTATTATTCTGCAAAGTCCCACTTTTGCATTTCTTGCCCATGTGAGAATGACTCCTGAGATCCTTCAGATTCTGCACGGGCACAGGTATGCTGCTGGGCTTGGGGTCACAACAGCCCTGTGGCACATCTGCACACATGCAGGTTTCCCCGTGCATTTTCACGTAAAAGTTAGGTACCACGGAAGTCTGAAACCTTCCTTGTCATTGCGTATGCGCTGGAAATAACTTGTTTGTGCACTGAAGTGCCGAAGGGCTCTGCCAGGACCTGATGACCGTACAAAGAAGATGACCGGTTAGAGCCATTCAGCACCTCTGTGAAGGTGCCATAATGGTGGTGCCAGGGAAGGGTGGGAGGGGGCAGAGCAAGTGGACAGAAGACAGAAGTTCTTCTATAAGTAGGAACAGGATCTGCTGTGTATTCTCAATTTAGAGGGGTAATGCAGGCTTTATATCGGCACCACTCTTTATATATTTCCCCCCGTTGTTTGTAATTTGTATTTGTGGAATGGTGTTGGAGCTGGCATCACCCCGGTACCATTTTTTTAGAGCCACGATTGGCTCTCTAGTGATAACAACCGATGCTAAGCTTAGCTGTTATTACAAGCAGCGGGAGGGGACATCTTCTCCTCCTGCCACCTTCTGCCGCTTGCCTGGGCTCTCCTGTCCCACTGGGAGACAGGTGGCTGGCCGGTGACCCAAACAGAGCCGGAAACGGCTTTGATCGGGTTTCGGATAGGATAATGTGGCAACATCACTTGCGGTTTACATTCTAAAGGCGCCAGTTTTTGAAAATCGAGCAGAATCTTTTGAATGATTTGAAGTCCAGAGGAGGGATTTAGGGGTCTTATAGACCCCCAATCCCTCCATAAAGAGTACTTGTCACGTGCCTATTGCTGTCACAAGGATGTTGACATTCCTTGTGACTGGAATAAAAGTGATGAAAAAATAAAGAAAGCAACAGTGTAAAAAAAATAAGAAAATAGAAATTGATGATTAAAAAAAATAAAAATGTAAGTCTCTCCATGCTGGTGTGCAAAGGTGAACGCGTGCGTCAGTCCTAAGTGCACACAAACCACAATGGTCCCACACAAATGCGATGTATCACCACGAACGTCAGATCATGGGCTTGTCCTACCTAAGTGAATAAATATCAATACCGCATCTTAAAAAGCCATGCTAGGATGTCTCTTTGGGATAGATAAAACGAGGTAACACGGGACAACAGATTTTGAACTTTTTGTGTTTTTTTGAATGTCATACTTGGCAGACACGCCCTAGAGGACGCCACTCTAATCTCAAATTTTCTTCTTTTCATTTTCCTTTTATTTTTTTTTTCTCTCCTTTGTTTTTTATCATCATGGGTTCCCCCTAATGTGGGAAAAAAATTGACTCAAAGGTAAACATTTAACAAGTACCCAACGCCTATGTTTTAGGTGCTTTAGTTATTGTAGGATAGGGTTTGTGATAAAGTATATAGTCAAATTACCTATTTGTGCCATGTAAATGTCAATGTTCTTATTACTGTGAGAGAGCCACACTCCCCTCCCTCTTTTCTCTTTTTGGTTCTGTTTTCTGTTTTTTATTTCCTTTCCTTTTTTTGTATTATTCTTAATAAAAAATCATTATTTACAGATCATGGGCAGTAATTCTAGCACTAGATATGAAAGAGGAGAGAACTAATGCGCAAAACCTAAACTCACTCAAATGAACTAAATAGATGAATACCCTTTGATGAAGTCACGTGTTCAGTGACGCAACTCGTCAGTGAGGAGCCAGGTGTCATCACTTCAGGTTCGCGGCCGAGATTGGAAATACCCTACATAGCTGTACCTAGGATTTTAAACTGTAAGTTACTACTTGTTTTTTTAATAAATTGGATTGAAATACTGCACTATGGAGCCCCCCCCCCCCCCTCTTTATTGCATATTATACTATATTAGATGAGCCTGAAGTTCACCCTGGTACCAGCACCACAGTGCATATCTGTGGGAATCGATCCAGGTTATATCCATACCAAGGCTTGACTAGACCTGTAGGCTAGGGCAAACGAGTGGCGCACCACGGTTGGTGATAGCAATTGGACGAAGTGGATTTCCTTCGGTCTTGCTGCACATGCACTTTATTCGTTTTACATGAACTGTTACTTGGAGATTTTCTTCTTTTTTTGGACTTTGATTGCACAAACAGCACTTTTGGAGCACTTTTGCACTTTATTGCTCTGTTTGCACTTTACTAGAATTTTTGACATTATAAATGTTTATTACCGTGTACTATGTTGAAGATTACTTGCACTTGATTACCCAACTTACTAGTTTTAGCACAGTCTTGGAAGTGCTATTCATTGAGTGTGTTTATCACTTATATTTGTTCACTATTTTTATTATTTATTAGACATGTGCATTCGTTTTCATCCAAATGCATTTTCGTCTGAATTTCGGGTATTTTCGTTATCGTTTTAACAAACGATAACGAACGCGCAGAATCCAAAAACCCGAAAGATCCGACATAAACAAATGCTTTATTTTCATTTTCGTTGTGACAACAGTTTGATATAGATAGGAGATTCGACACAATGCTGACAATAGCAATCTGCGTCCATCGAACCTGTGGTCGAATGTGCCTAACCTTAGCTCTATTAGTCCAAGATTATTCTACATAGAGAGAAAAGATTCGACATAGAGAGAAAAGATTCAACATTATAAAGACAATAGCAAAAAAGGATGAATGTGCCTAACCTAACTCTATTAGTCCAAGATTATTCAACATAGAGAGAAAAGATTCGACATGAAGATTCGACATGAAGATTCGACGAAGCAGTGGTGGTCAAATGCTCCGCCCATAGGCTATAGAATAATTCTAATGTTGGTTGACTAGTAATAAAAATTAATAAATATAATTATTACTAGTGTCATACAACATTAGAATTCTACTATAGCTTGTAGGCGGAACATTCGACCGGAAATGTACGATTGCGGCGTCGTACAGTTTTGCTGCTCCGTCAAATCTTTTTAGAATATTCGACAGACACCATAAGCCTTCAATGACTGATTTGACTTTAATTATTTCGGATTTTTGGACGAATGCATTTTTTAATGAAACAAAATAAATAAATAAAATAAATTGGGAGTAACTAAATAAATACATTTTTCGGGCAAAAACAAAATTCCAAAACAAAATATTTCATTGTGCACGTCATCACTTTTAATTAGCGCCACATACCTTTATATTCAACTCTAGCACTAGACCTCCTCTGTACATCTAAAATGATAACCTGTAAAGACTTTTAAAGCGTCGCCTATGGATAGTAAAATGTACGTTGTTTGACGCCGTTGTGCAGGTGTGTCTGCAATTTGTGTTTTTTGCATTAAAATTTTAAAAAGGGTGTATTTTCTTTTCCAAAAGCTGCATTTGAAAAAATGCTGTGCAAATACCGTGTGACATAAAAAATTTCAAAGCCCACCAATTTATTCTCTAGGACCTCTGCTTTAAAAAAAAACTCTATAATGTTTGGGAGCTCTTTCTTTTATCTACTAGATTAAAATTTATCCTGTTTGAGTTCCTCTTTAATCAGCGAAGAAGAAACATCAGTGCACTCTAAATTATCCGGCTGTCTAATATCCCATGTCGTCTTCCTATGGCAGCTCCATCTGAAATGCCGGCTGGTGCACCCAGTGAACGTAGCGAAATTTTTATGAATCGCCCTCTCTGCCGTTTGTGTTCTCTCGCCGCTGAACCTCCGGCACAGTACAGCTGCACAATGCATGCATAGTTAGATGTGTAAAAAGGGAGCAATTTTCCAACTCTTGCCTGATAATACGATTTTAGAAATTAATGTTATTATTTCTTAGGCTGCTGCCTGGCGGAAATAAAGCTTGAATTAAAGAGTACCTGTCACCATCACGCAACCACTTATTAAGCAGGCAGCTGAGCCTGGAGTGCTAAAGAACTAAATATAGGTTACATGGAGTGTATTGTTTCTTCTCATTCCTTGAACCTCACTCACCTTGTTAGCTTCTTAATTCATTTTACGATAATAGATCTTCAATGGATTGCCGAAAATGCAATATGGTCCAGCTTGGCACAATGTAAGTATCCATCTCTCGTGCCTGAGGGGCCATTGGGGAAGATGACAATTACTGAAGTAGTTGGCACTACTACAGTGATAGTTGTGATCTTCCAGGTCCTATGCCAAGCGGCTTCTCCTCTGTACACTGAGCACAGTGCATGAGGGGTCACGCACTTGGTACTGCCACCATGTGTATTTTATCAGTTAATACAAGATTGGGTGACGTGGAGAGCAGGGGCTGGCTCTGAAAACATGTGGTGTGGCTGTTTCAAGATGCACAATAAGGAGGCACTTGAAGAAAGATGAGCTGCATGGTCTAGTCTCCAGAAGAAAGCCATTACTACGCAAATGCCACAAAGTATCCCGCTTACGATATGCCAAACAGCACAGAGACGAGCCTCAAACCTTCTGGCACAAAGTCATTTGGAGTGATGAGTCCAAAATTTAGCTTTTTGGTCACAACCGTAGACGTTACATTTGGGGAAGAGTCAACAAGGCCTATGATGAAAGGTCCACCATTCCTACTGTGAAACACGGAGGTGGATCCTGATGTTTTGGGGATGTGTGAGCTACAAAGACACAGGAAATTTGGTCAAAATTGATGGCAAGATGAATGCAGTATGCTATCAAAAAATACTGGAGGAACCTTTGCATTTGCACGTGCACTCCCCCTACCCGAAAGTGTCGGATCACATACTAGGTACGTGATCTGGCGCAGCAGTGCCACCTTGCCACAGTATATGAAAGTCATACTGTCGGGAAGTGGTTAAGCAGCTGATGCACTTGCAGGGATCTAATGAGGAAAGCTGCAGGGTCTGCATATCTATGGAAGCGATGAGAGTCTCTCATCAAAAATTTGATTTCTGTTGCAGAGGATGCCCAAAATCTGACTTGCAGACTCTGGGAAAATCAGTGAGCCAATCATACAAGCAGGAAATGACATTTACAGGGGGGGCGTTCTGTACACCATCTGTGTACAGTGTGCCTCCATGTAGCCATATTGCATAGAATTATACAGAAAATGATTATGCCTGGAGATTGAAAAGGAAATGTTTTAATAACATTCACTTACAATATGGATTGTGTAGCAATTCATTTTTTTCTCCCATTAAAGTGGAGTTACCCTTTAACTAATGGAGAAGAATGTGTAGCAAATATTCATGGGTAGGTAAAGTGAACAAGCCGGATCTACAGCTTAAATAAGTTCAGAGTTAGCAGTACCATATTAAAACTACATTAAGCTAACAGTTTAATTTGCATTCTCCTGCTATCACCGTACAAGTGCCGACAAATGACTGATAATTTGCCGTGAAACTCTGATGACTTCTCTGCGATCTGCTTTCCCCTGACCCATCAGGGTACTGCGAGACGAACTGACTACAAGATAATTAGCCTGAGAATAACCCAGCGAGACTTAAATATTTCTTGTGCGGGTCAAATGTTTTCCAGCGAATTCCCCCGGCGCTACCGGCAAGGACTGCGCGGCTGCATAATACGGCCTACCTACCCAACACGTGCCTCATTTGTACCTGACCTCGCATAAACCTTCCAGGATTTGAGCCCAGGTGTGAGCGCCGTGATTCCGAGCAAGGATTGCTGCTATTTCCTTCAGATGTTGCAGATATTGGCAAGCTATGGGACTGCTGGGGGAACTACATGTCACAGCATGCCTCACAAGCCTGTGGACCATGGCAATTCCACCATATGTGGGCTTATATAGTAAAAGCACATCGGTGGTCTCAGAAGATTGACACTGTACACCTTTGCAGCAGGTAATGTGTGGATTTAGTCTCGGCAGATATCATAGACACAAATGAACGCAGATCTGTTCATGAATACATTAATTAACTTATCTTTTTAAAGACAAGTAATAAGATTACCTGAATTTAACCTGGTACTATTCTTAATGGAACCCAAATCCATGCTTTGCAGCACACCCAGGGCTTCTTTTCAGTGGGAACGTGGTTTCTGCACCTCAGGGTAGTGGGGTGTGCTGCATAGTTGCCAACAGTCCCAAATTTCCCGGGACATTCCCAGTATTTAGAACCTTGTCCTGGTCTTACCGTGTCCCAGGAAATTTCACAGGAAATTGACGGTTTCTTTGTCTTTTCACCAAAGCCACTGCTAGAGGTCCGGGGCCAGCACTAGTGAATTGTCTCCACCGCCATTTCACAGAAGACCAGCTCTCATGAGGAAGAAACAAGAGGCAGAACCCAGGTGGCTGCTCCATTTCTATTGGCATTTACTTTCATTGCCACCTCTTTTTTCTTCCCTTCGGCCTCCACGGGAGCTGGTCTCCTGTAAATGGCACAGAGACTGAATCGCAATGCAGAGCAACAAGGACTAGCTTCATCTGTGGTGACAAAGTGCGCTGTATCTTGGTGACAAGCTGTATCTGTTGGTGTTTGGAGTATCTTTATCTGCTTTATCTACCTTTTTTTTTCTTTCCTTCCTTCTCTCTTTCTTTCTTTCTTTCTTCCTTCTCCCCCAGCCTTCTTTCATCTCAGACTCTAACCACACCCCATTTAAGCCACACCCAATATTTAGTTTAGATCACGCCCCTTTTCCACCCCTCCGCTTCACCATGGCTACAAATGAATGTCCCACCCCCTAACTATAATAAGACTCCGCCTACAGACAAAAAGCGGCCCTATACATTTTTAGTGAATGTTGGCAACTATGGTACTGGAGGATCTTTTTGTTGCTGCTGGGGGATCTATTGTCGCTTATGGGAACTATTGTTGTGGGGGGCGTACTATGCACTCCGAACTATAGATGGCGCTGTAGTGATATACCCAGATAGCAAGGATAACTTGCCACAAATTTGTGGCAGTGTTGAATTGTAAGTCTGTTAACTTGCTGCACATCATCCCTGGCAAGTTGTAGGCTTACAGAGCATTTGAAGCACAAGTTCTAGTTGACACTTTTCGAATTTGTAGCAAATTTGCATGGCAAGTCTCTAGCCCGAGCAAAGTCGCAGCGGTGAGTCTACAGCAAGAGCTGTTCAAGTCTACAGCTTGAAAATTCAGCCACAGTGACCCCCCGTGGTGGGATGACTATTGCACAACATAACTGAAGCAGAACTTGCAGCAGACTTGCAGAATGTTTGCAAAGAAATTTGATCTGGAGTCATGCAATGCGGACTTGTTGCAATTGTGCAACAAACTTGTGAAGCCTGGCAAGTCTGGCAATAGCTTAGCAAGTCATTTTCAAACTTGCAGTACAATGGCTTGCTATCTGGGTAGTAGTGTCTAAGCCCTTGTACACACGGTCGGACATTTCGACAACCAAATCCATCGGATTTTGTCCGAAACTGTTGCATATACACAGTCGGACAAAGTTGTCAGAAAATCCAATCGTACGTAACGTGATGACGTTATTTCGTTAGGACGGGACTACGTTCAGGCTAGTAGCCAATAGCTTTGGTTTAGGAATTTGATCTGAGCATGCGTGGCACTTTGTCCGAACGGAATTCTCTACACATGATCGGACAAAGTCCGATCGGATCATGTTGTCGGAAAATTTTATAGACAAGTTGGAAAACTTGGTCCGTTGGATACTCAGACGGAAACAGTCCGATGGAGCCCACACACAGTCGGATTATCCGACAACACGGTCCGATCGGACACATTCCGTCAGAATATCCGACCGTGTGTACAAGGGCTAAGTGTTTATATACTGTATGTTTTTATAGTCTACACAGGAAAGAAGTTTTTTTTTCTCCCTCTGCTCTCTCCTGTAATGCTGTTCTCTCACTTGTATGCTGTTCTCATATGCAAATAAAGTAGAATTTTTCATTCTTCAAGATCTCAGTGCCTCATCTTATCGCATAATGAACAGTGCTGTAGTACGCTACATTAGAAAAAAAATGGGCATGGACTTTTTTCGGTGCATTAGGCAACTCATTCTTTTGAAATCCACCAAATGGGTGATGTCTAAAGACAACATTTGAATGGACTGCTCTAAGGGCTTGGTTAAATTGTCAGCCGTCTTGTATAACGTTCTACGATGGATTTTTTCCAGAGGCATTTGACAGGTGGAGTTGATATGTTGCCGTCTGGCCACCTGTGTTAACGATATAAAGGCCATGGCAATTTAAAAAAAAAATGGCGTCTATTACGCTGTGGCGCCGCACCATTCACTGGAACACAGTGCTGGGACAAGGTCATCTAGAGTCCAAGGCGAACCTGCAAAACTGCACCCCCGCCACCAAGATCTATGAGTATTATGTGTCAGCAAAGATCCCCCCACAAAAACACTGAGCACTACTTTGCATGTTTATACCCTAAGTATAAATTCCCCCTCCGCCCCCCTGCTGAAATCCCCCCTCTCAGCACAAGTCTTTGCCCCCATACCCCTAGTTCAATTATCTCCACACCAAAAAAAAAAAACACCCCTCCTAGCACAATTCCTCTACCTAGGGCCAGGACAATTTAATCTAGAGCCCAGGGCGAACATGCCAAGCTGCACCCCCTAGATGTATGAGCATCATGTGTCAGTGAAAAACCCCCCTCCCAAAAAAAAAGTTGAGCACTAATCTGCATGCTTAGCCCCAAGCATAAATCCCCCCTCCTCCCAGTACAAATTCACTCCCTGCTGAAATCACTCTTCCAACCACAAATCTTTGCCCCACCATCCCCCAATCCCTCCCAGCATAAATTACCCCCCGCAAAAAAATCACCCCCCCAGCACAAATCCTCTACCCCTCAAATTTCCCCTCTGAGTACACATCCTCTCCCCCTCAGCATAAATACCCCTCAAACAAAAAATGTCCCATCCTAGTACAATCCTCCCCCCTCCTCTACCATATAACCTCTTCTAGCACAAATACTCTTCCCCATCCCCCTCCCAACACAAATTCCACTAAATCCCCACTCCTAGCACACCCCACTAAATTTTTCCTCCTAGAACACCTTTTTTCTCCTGCCACCTCAATGTCTTTGCAGCACCCTCCCCCACCCCACATGATACCACAGTGCCCAGGGCAGCCGTCCCTCCTGCCTACCCCTTGTCCTGGCTCTGCCTCTACCCCTAAAATGTCCCCTCCTAGTTCACATCTCCCTCCCACTTCAAATCCCCCTCTCAGCACAAATACCCCCTCCTAGCACAAATCTACTTTTCCCTTCCCAACCCATATCACCCCCCCTGCCAAATATCCACTCCTAGAATAATACTTACCCCCGCCACCCCCTAAATTTCTCCAACCCTTGTCCCGGCTCTGCCTCTACCCATAAAATGTCCCCTCCTAGTACACATTTTCTCCACCTTACTTCAAGTCCCCCTCCCAGGACAAATACCCTCCAAATACCCCCTCCTAGCACAAATCTTCTTTTCCCCTCCCAACACATATCACCCCCCCCTCAAATATCCCCTCCTAGAACAATACTTACCACCGCCAACCCCTAAATTTCTCCATCCCTTGTCCCAGCTCTGCCTCTACCCATAAAATGTCCCCTCCTAGTACATATCTTCTCCCCCCCACTTCAAATCCTCCTCCCAGCACAAATCCCCCAAAAACCTCCTCCTAGCCCAAATCTTCTTTTTCCCTTCCAATGCATATCACCCCCCCCCCCAAATATCCCCTCCTAGAATAATACTTACCCCGCCACCCCCTAAATTTCTCCATTCCTTGTCCCGCCTCTGCCTCTACCCCTAAAATGTCCCCTCCAGTACACATCTTCTCCATCCCACTTCAAATCCCCCTCCCAGCACAAATACTCCCCAAACACCCCATCCTAGCACAAATCTTCTTTTTCCCTCCCAACACATATCACCCCAATCACCCCCCCAAATACCCCCTCCTAGACCAAATCTTCTTTTCCCCTCCCAACAACTATCACCCCCCTAAATATTCCCCTTCTAGAATAATACTTACCCCTGCCACCCTCTAAATTTCTCCATCCCTTGTCCCGGTCTGCCTCTACCCCTAAAATGTCCCCTCCTAGTACACATCTTCTCCCTGCCACTTCAAATTCTCCTCCGAGCACAAATCCCCCAAAATACCCCCTCCTAGCCCAAATCTTCTTTTCCCTTCCCAACCCATATCACCCCCCCCCTCCCCCACCAAATATCCCCTCCTAGAACAATACTTACCCCCACCACCCCCTAAATTTCTCCTTCCAACACAAATCCTCTCCATCTCCTTGTGGCACCCCCTCCCGCCTCTCATGATAGTTCAGTGCCCAGGCCATTTTTCCCCTCTTGCCCACCCCTTGTCCAGGCCCTGATTGAATGAGTCCCATTTGGCAGTGCTACTATCCACTGAACACAATCTGGGTTTAGACGATTGGAGATCGGTAAAACTGCAATTCAACTGCCTGATTTTACCACCCCTTACCATGTAAACTAGGCCAAAGAACATTTAAGTGCATCAATGAGTGTTCGTTAAACGCACAGCAACAGTTTGAACCCTGCCCAGATCATTTGCTGATTTGCAAAAAAAAAGAATAAAAAGGGCATCAGCGCTCGCACACTGTGGGGTTATATTACACGCTAACGTTCCGTTATTTACAGTCACAACGTATCTGTCACAGCAAAAGATTTTCTGATTGCAAAGGAAAAAAAAAAAATCCAAAACAGGATATGTTCCAAAAAAAAAAAAATGCCAACGGCGTGAGCAACTATCTTTTTTTTTTTTTTACTTTTTTTTTCATTCTCTGTTTTGTCTGACGTTATCTTTCAAAAGAAAAAAAAAGAATAAAAAAAAATAAAAAAATAAAAAATAAAAACCAAATGCTTTTTTTTCTTCTTCTTCCTTTTTTTTTTTTTCAAACTCAGATCCAAGTCTGAAACTAATTCTTGCCTCTCGCACAGACATCCACATCACAGACAACTCGCCAAAATGTCAAGGGAAGCGCAACTGAAATTATCTCCCTTGAAATGGAGATCCGACAAGCCTGACAAGCGCCTTGATTCCAAAACCAGAATGTTTGATAATTTTTTTTTTTTTTTTTTTTTTGGGGTTGGGTGGGGGGGACGGCGAGATATAGCACCTACTTTCTCAAAGATGGGAGAGACAGAGAGAACCTGATAACAGAGCAGAACACAGCGTTCCGTACAGAGGCAGTGACATTTCATGTAAAACAAAGGCAAGGCGCTTGCAAAAAAAAAAAAAAAAAAGAAGCAATCAGCCGTAGCCGCCGGATGACTGTTTCCAAAACGGCGGGCTGATCGTCGTCGTGGAAAGAGAAAACAAAAAAAAAGTTTTGACTTACATTGCCTTGGGAGAACTGTTGGGAAAACTTTAGCGAAATTTTCGTTGATGGCAAGTAAAGTTTAACCCCGATCCGGAACTTCGCCTTGATTCATTCGGTGAATAACGAGAGGGAGAGCTGTGAAAATTCAAAAACACATGTGATTAGTCATTTGTTAACCGCTTCGTATTCAGATCAATGCTGCCATTTCTCTCCTACATGTAAAAATCATATTTGTTTTGTTGAAAAAAAAAAAAATAATAAATACTCAGAACCCCCAAACATTATATGTACAGTATCTCACAAAAGTTAGTACACCCCTCACATTTTTTTTCATGTGACAACACTGAAGAAATGACACTTTCCTACAATGTAAAGTATAACAGTGTATAACAGTGTAAATTTGCTCTCCCTTCAAAATAACTCAACACACAGCCATTAATGTCTAAACCGCTGGTAACAAAAGTGAGTACACTCCTAAGTGAAAATGTCCAAATTGGGCCCAAAGTGTCAATACTTTGTGTGGCCACCATTATTTTCCAGCACTGCCTTAACCCTCTTGGGCATGGAGTTCACCAGAGCTTCACAGGTTGCCCCTGGAATCCTCTTCCCCTCCTCTATGATGACATCACAGAGCTGGTGGATGTTACAGACCTTGTGTTCCTCCACCTTCCATTTGAGAATGCCCCACAGATACTCAATAGGGTTTAGGTCTGGAGACATGCTTGACCAGTCCATCACCTTTACCCTCAGCTTCTTTAGCAAGGCAGTGGTCATCTTGGAGGTGTGTTTGGGGTCGTTATCATGTTGGAATACTGCCCTGCGGCCCAGTCTCCGAAGGGAGGGGATCATGCTCTGCTTCAGCATGTCACAGTACATGTTGGCATTCATGGTTCCCTCAATGAACTGTAGCTCCCAGTGCCGGCAGAACTCATGCAGCCCCAGACCATGACACTCCCACCACCATGCATGACTGTAGACAAGACACACTTGTCTTTGTACTCCTCACCTGGTTGCCGCCACACACGCTTGTCACCTACTGAACCAAATAAGTTTATCTTGGTCTCATCAGACCACAGGACATGGTTCCAGTAATCCATGTACATAGTCTGCTTGTCTTTAACAAACTGTTTGCGGACTTTCTTGTGCATCATCTTTAGAAGAGGCTTCCTTCTGGAATGACAGCCATGCAGACCAATTTGATGCAGTGTGCAGAGTATGGTCTGAGCACTGACAGGCTGACCCCCCACCCCTTCAACCTCTGCAGAAATGTTGGCAGCACTCATACGTCAAGGGCTTTTTTTCTCAGAGAATAGGTGCAGGAACTCCCCCTTTCTGAGTCACCCCTTTTCTCCGCCTCTACCCACTTCCGAGCACCCTCTACCTACCTCCCATTACTGCCCTTTTAGAGAATACAGAACCAACTTTAATTTTGTGGTGATATGAAATTTGTTAATGATAACAAGAAAAGCAGTAAAATAGATCCCCTGTAGCCAGTAACAATAAAGCTCCCTCTAGCAACAATAGATCCCAACATTAACAATGGGCCACCCGAAAAACAAAACCCCCCCGGCAGCAACAACAGAGCTCCTCAGAGCCAGCATCAATAGACTCTCCAGCAGTAGATCTCTCCCAGCCATAACTGACCCCTCAGCGATATAAGACCCACCCCAGCAACAATAGGCCCCCCACCAGTAAGAATAGACCCCCCTGCAAAAATAGATCCCCTCCAAGTAAAATATGTCTCTCAGCAGCCAGCATCAATAGACCCTGCAGCACACCCCAGCACCCCTTACCATTGCATACAGTCAGTGCTGGAAGGTGCCAGAACTGTGTTCCCACTGAAAAAAAGCCCTGCATATGTCTATTTCCCAAAGACAACCTCTGGATATGATGCTGAGCACGTGCGCTCAACTTCTTTGGTGGACCATGGCGAGGCCTGTTCTGAGTGGAACCTTTCCTGTTAAACCGCTGTATGGTCTTGGCCACCATGCTACAGCTCAGTTTCAGGGTCTTGGCAATCTTCTTAAAGCCCAGGCCATCTTGTAGAGCAACGATTTTTTTTTCAGTTCCTCAGAAAGTGCAGGATCGGATTGGATGGCGGCGGCTGTCAGCAGACCCCTGGCATCCGCCGCTCCATAGAAGAGACTGGAAAGGTCCAATCAGGTCCTGAGGTGTTAAAGGGGGCCTTAAAGAACTGCAGTCTGATCACATAAATTGTAAAAAAAAAAAAACATATTTGCCATTCTGAAGCTTCCCTCCAACCACTTTCCATATTATTTTATATATACTGTGATTCTGTACTTGCCAAATATGCTGCAGAAATCTCCCTCCACTGAGTCTGGCTGCAACCATTTTAACTGTGGGCAGCTGAAGCTGCTGCCTGAGCACTTCCTGGATTTACACAGACTCACAGAGGCACACCTCCAGCTCTGCAGTGCAGCAGCTCTTATTGGCCCTCTTATAACTCACCCTTCCTGGCAAACTCTCACGAGAGAGAGAGAGCTGTACATGATGTCATAAGCCTAGGGTTTTTACCAGGCAAGAAACAGGAAGTTCGCTGTATACGATATTTACTGGCAGAAAAATTGTTTTACTATCCAAATTTAAAACAACTAGGGGAGAAGATTTAATAGATGGAATGTTGAAAAAATGACTGAAGTTCCGCTTTAATGAATTTTAATGCAAAAAAACAAAAAACCCCACCATAGATAACCCAATTTTTGTTATAAAATATAAAAGATGATGTTGTGCCAAGTAAATAGATACCAAACATGTCACGCTTTAGAATTTGCGCACATTCGTGGAAATCTCCATAGGCGACGCTTTAAAATAATTGACAGGTTACCAGTTTAGAGTTACAGAGGAAGTAGGAGGAAGGGCTAGAATTATTGCTCTCACTCTAACATTTCCAGTGATACCTCACGTGTGTGATCTGAATGTCGTTTACATATGCGGGCGCAACTTATGTATGTGTTTGCTTCTGCGTGCAAGGGTGCTTTTAAAAAAAAGAAAAAGTATTATTATTATTTATTTTATTCTTTTTATATTTTTTCAGTTTTTTTTATCATTTTTATTCCTATATTCCTAATGAAATGTAAACATCCTTTGTAATAGGAATAAGGCATGATATGTCCTCTTTAAGGAAACATCTGGGGTCAATAGGACCCCACATATCTCCCCTATCCTGGAAAGCATGAGACCGAAAAAAAAAAAAAAAAGATTGATCTCTGCTTTCCAGGGTAATAAACTGGCAATGTTTATATCTGCCAGCACTGGAAGTTATGTAATGATGTCGATTCCGGCCTCCCAGGATCATAAAGAAGGCTGGGGACCATCCGGGCCATGGCCAGCTCTATGGCAATTCGGCAGCGCCACCAGATTTATTCTACAGGTCCCCGATTGCACAGAGCCTGGAGAGGGAGGGGGGGGGTCATCATGAGCCGCTAGGATGGCTTTTACAAGATAGGGAATCGCTGGCTGAAAAGAAAGATATTTGGACGATGCCTTAGCTGCACCCATCCTTCAGATATCACGACTTCAAGTCCAGGACATCATATGATGGCCTTCTGGCGGGACGCGGTTAATGGACAACTCCCGCTAAAACATTAAAAAAATATTTGATGCACACCTGTAGGAACTGTTACAAAATATCCATATGTTATTTCAATACATCTATCCCTTCCGAAAAATGTAGTGGTATAGGGCGGACACATTTTTAAAAACTGCATCTTTTTTATTATTTGTGTCACTGTCCCGCCTCCCCTCTTCTGATTGGGCTGCTAATAAACAGCATCTAAAAAAATATGTCTTTTACATGGGCTTGGATATTCAGAAAAATGACAAGCTAGGTTAGGAAAATTTTGTTTTCTAGCTCCACTGTAATCGAATGAGCAGCTTGTGATTGTTTTGGGCTGTTATGGTCACCACTGGTTGCAGATTTAACTGGTTCGCCCTGCCCTCTGCACAGTTATGGAAAGTACTGTGCTGGATGAAACAAATCAGCAGCTGAATATTTATGTTGTCTCAGCCAATCCCTGAGAGAGGGTGCCCAGATGTGGCTGGGAGTGAGCATAAATAGTTTGAGGCCTGGAGCTGCCCTGTTCTTGTCTTAAGCCTCATACACACGATCGGATTTTCCGATCGTGAAATGTGTGATGACAGGCTGTTGGCGGAAAATCTGAACGGGTTTTCCGCGGACAAATGTTGGATGGCAGGTTTTAAAACTTTCCGTGGACAAATGTGTGTTGTCGGATTTTCCGAGCGTGTGTACACAAGTCCGTTGGACAAAAGTCCAAAGTATAAACACGCATGCTCAGTAGCAAGGACGAGCCAGAAGCGATCAGTCTTGTAAACTAGCATTAGTAATGGAGAATTAACATTCGTGACGCGGCAAATTATGAAATCTCGAAATGCAACGCACAATTCTCTTCTTCTTTAATGGGATAATAATGAAGATGCTTTGCTGCTGATACTGATGGAGTTCTTGCAAACACATTTTCAAAGGCTTTTTTTTTTCTAGTGATATCAAGAATAATATTATTATGCTTTTTTTTGGTGCAAATTACCACAACACCATTATTCCATAGTTTTTAAGAACAAAGATACAACTATGTTGGTGTCCCTTGTCAATTTTACATTGTATTTTTTAAATGTAACTGCCTACTCCCAAACTGTCATTTGAAGTAAAACGCATAGCCAAGTGTTTTTCTACACAATTTTTTTATTGTGCATTAAAAAAAGAAAACAAATAAAATTAGACAAGCTATCTGCCAATAGAACTAAACCAAAACGTGCATTCTATGCATCCAAAAATATAGAAAATATACCAAATCAAATCATTATTATTCAACCAAAAAAATTTGGTCAAAGCAATAACTCCAAGGCCAATAATAAATAACACATTATCTCTTCCTATTCTGCAACATGGCTGGTTGATGAACAGCCATTTAGAAACGAAGTGAAAAGTGCAAAATGAAAAGTGTGAATTAACACTCACCAAACTTCTACTAAGACAAAATTAGCAGGAGGAGCCCAAAGGGTGGCGCTAAAGAGCTGAAAAACAACATAGTACATCACTATGTTCATATTTGTTGGCAGAAAATTCCTTGCCGTTTGTATGCAAGACAAGTTTGGGCCAATGCCCTTCGGACAAAAGTCCACAGTTTTGCTGGCCAACCATCCGAATGTGTTTACGAGGCTTAAGAGGAAGAGATCCAAGCCTGAAGGTGTGCCTGGCCTTCTCGTCCACATGAGTGCCCGACCTCACAAATGTGCTTCTGGAAGAATGGTTAAACATTCCCATAGACACACTCCTAAACCTTTTTCCAAATATCTTATAGGATGAGGTACCCCCATAGCCCACTCTTTTTATAAACACTCCTAAACCTTGTGGATGGCCTTCCCAGAAGCGTTGAAGTTGTTATAGCTGCAAAGGGTGGGCCAACGCAATATTGAACCCTACGGACTTGGACTGAGATGCCATTAAAGTTCATGTGCGTGTAAAGGCAGGCGTCCCATTAATTTTGGTAATATGGTAATACGTTGTGTGTGTGTGTGTGTGTGTATATATATATATATATATACTGTATATAATTTTTTTTTTTTCAGGTCTAGCTACATTTTGCAATTACATAGTAACTGAGAATTGGAATTTGCAGAAAAGCAGCCAAGTAAAAAAGAAAGCCCTCCACATGCGATAACCCAAGCCCACAGTAGAAAAACTCACAATCGAAACCACTCCAATATTATACTACTCTTATAGGGTTGCAATGAATTCCTTTAATTATATAAAAAAATAAAAAATAATATATATATATATATATATATATATATATATATATATATATATATATATATATATATATATATATATATATATATATATATATATATATATAACAGAGCAACCAGCGATTTAATACAACCCATTTATTTATTACAAAATAACTAAAAATCCATATGGACAAAGGTACAAAGGTATGCCTTCTAAACCTAATAATAAAAACATTCTTCTTCCGAGATTGTTCCTGGGTTTAGATACCTATTCAATTCAGCAATTCATTACACAGTAACTGATTATTGGAATTTGCAGAAACTGAGGTGTAATGCCTTGTACACATGACCGGTTTTCCCTTCGGAATAAACTCTGAAGGTTTTTCCAATGGAATTCTGCTGAAACTGTCTTGCGGACACACGAACACCCTTATTCCGACCGTCAAGAACACGGTGGCGTACAGCAGGTACAACGGGACTAGAAAAAGAAAGTTCAATAGCCAGTAGCCAATAGCTTCCGTCTCGTACTTGCTTCAGAGCATGCGTCGCTTTTGGTACGTTGGAACAGCATACAGGCGAGCGGTTTACCCGATAGGAATTGGTTCCATTGGAAATATTTAGAACATGTTCTATTTCTAGGTCCGTCAGAATTTTCGAAAAAAAAAAAAAGTCTGATGAGGCATACACACGATCGGAATATAGGATGAAAAGATTCCAGCCGACTTTTTCTGACGGACATTCCACTCGTGTGTACGCGGCATAAGTCTGAGCAGAAAATGTATAGGTAGCTAGCCTGAAAAAGAAAACAAATGCAACTACAATGCAGGAACACACAAATGTAGGGTTTCCCAATGATGTCATAAGTAGATCAAAGGTTCTATATGGTGTGAAGTTTGGCTCAATTCAAAAAGCCAACACACCAGGATAAGAATCCTAATTTTCATGAAAAACATGAAAGCAGTTTTTATTTGGCGCCAGGGGGATTTCAAAGCTGGGCATTGCCAAGGGGGGCATGTACTAATGCCAGAAGTAAAATTGTAAAGTCAAAAATTAAAATAAAAAGTATCTCTTTCAATATAAAATTGTCAGCTTTTCCTAACAGCACCAAGGGACATTGATAATATGGCTTTGTCAGCCCATCCTTTTATACAAAGGGAGTGGGGTTATCTATTCCTCCACATAATTGGCCCTTGCAACTCAGCAAACCAGGGCCAAAGCTATGCACTGCAATAGAAGTGGTTCTTATTTTTTGGTGGTGAACCTGCACGTTTTTGGCTATAAGTATATGATTCTCAAACTTCCTGGGAATTCTCAGTGAACTCATAGTACAGGCTTTCTTAACCTATTTACCCCAAAGGAACCACTAAAATAACTTTTAGGTCTTGGGGAGCCCTTACTAAATCCAGTTCACATGGGGCCAATGGCAAAAATGCACCTTGCAAGGTCAGAGAGAAGAGTGCAAAACTTCAGATGGTCAGAGTGCTACTGTTTTTGCCAATTGGCATTGATCCTGGAATTTCGCAGGCACCATCAGATGGGAGATCAATCAGCCACGGGTTCCAGGAACCCCTAGCAACCTCTGGAGGAACGCCAGGGCTAAACGTAAACCCTGGTTGAGAATGGCTGCCATAGTAGAACCAGGAGCCTTAACCTCATCCCTACTCTACTGTCTTCCTGTCTTGGTGTCCTCTAGATTTTGGGTTGGCTGACTCTTTAAATGTTAAAAAAGGACTGGTGATATTTGACGAAGAAGACCAATTAATGTCAATCGATGGAGATAAAATATACTGAAAGTACATCTAGACAACTCAGGCTTGTCACTTGGCAGTCTTGTTGGGAGGATGTATGGAAGTGTGGGCTCGATAAATATGATGTGAAGTGACTGATTTCTTGTGAATATAACAACACTTCCTCAGAGTCCGCGATTATCGCTGACCGTTCCTAAAAATAGAACTTGCTATGTTATTCAGCTGTTCCTCATGCAGCCCCTCTTTCCTCAACGTCCCTATTTTTTTTTTACGACATATATCAATATATAATGATCGTATCAAAAATTGATAAGCCGTTCTAGTTGGGTTTGGTGATCATCATGAGACGTGGTTTGATTACTTTGTGCAATACATCCCCTCTCTATATAAAACTTACATTTCCCCCCACGCTTGGAAATGCTGTTTTTTATTACATGGCAGCTAGATCCTGTTATATCATGGAGGATTTATTACTTTAATATTTCACACTATTTAACATAAAAGACATGTGGCTTGAGGATGGAAACAGGATGTACTGTACAATGTGTGGAGGTGCAAATGAAGTACCATAGGTATTAGGAATTCTGTATTAGGAAGAATACGGAAAACTTCCTTTAATCTCTCCAATCCTATGGAACTCGTCACCCCAATCTGTCCGATTATCTCCTACTCTATTAGCTTTTAGACGATCCTCCTCTTCAGAGAAGCCCATTCTGCCCACACCTAACAACTGTATGTCTATTTTCTCCATCAGCTCATCCCCCACAGTTATTAACTTTTCTTTCACCCTCCCTTCTAGACTGTAGGCTCTAACGAGCAGGGCATTCTGATTCCTCCTGTATTGAATTGTATTGTAACTGAACTGTCTGCCCTCTTGTTGTAAAGCACCGCCCAAACTGTTGGCGCTATATAAATCCTGTAAAATAATAATAATTTAGAAATAATTAATACTGCTGAGCTGAGGCAACGTGCGGGTAAATCTGTGTTCTACCACACCTTAAAAGAAAGAAGATTTTCGGAGAAAGGAGTGTGGGCGGGACTTAAGTCGCCCTAGTTGGGACACTGCATAACAGCGTATGCTAATGCTTGTAACACAGGCCGGAGATGCAGTCATGTGAATTCAGCCTCAAGGCGGCACTCCAGATTTAGAATTGAGCCAGCTCTTGTACTGTTAACACGTTTGACTTCTTACACTGTTCACACTACTGTACTTCAAGCACAACTTCTGTTAGAGATCACCTCCTCCTAGGTTTGTAGCATTTCTTAGCCGGTACTGCAGGGCTTGTACTGGTATCCACCAACTCAAAAGTCCCATCACTTAACTCCCAGTGACAATGTCTGAATGTTACTACTGGATACTGGACATGTTGCTACTGTCTAATAAATGTCTCTGAATCATACTTTAGAAGTTGCATTTGTCTGGACATGGGTGTTCTTTTATTTTTACTCAAGACTACAAGCTGAAATGACCTTAAGGTTGCAAAGAAAAGGCAGCAACCAAATCCCCAAGAGGGCCCATCACCATCATCCATTACTAAGCACTATCCAACAGAAGGTATTCCTTCCTTTTTGCCCACACAAATACCCGCCTAGGACCAGTGACCAATCCGACCAGTCCAGCACGGTCTTCAATACAAGCATTATTGGAAACTGGAAACACACTTCTGCGTGACTCCACGCTTCTCCACCACTCCATGCTTGTTCTCCTCCCAGGGTTCCCATCACATCTCTCTCTCTCTCCGAGACTTAGGGGCAGGTCCCTAGGTACTCTGTGCCGTGAGACCAGTCCCAGTATGTGGGATGTGGTCACTAATGAAGGGGCCAAGCACACCACCTCTTCACTACCAGAATATCTCCCACCACTGCCATGTCACCAGTTTCCGAGCTGATTGGTTGCATTAGCAAGTGACACAAATATGAAAGTCATTAGCAACAGCAATCTAGCCTCCTTGAAACAACTTATATGCCCTTTAGACCCATGTACTGAATCCTCTCTAACTTCTCCTCAGTTTGCTTTTTATAAGCCCTGTTCTTCTTATACTCTTTACATGCATCCCTTAAGAGGGAAATATGGGTTTTGGGTCTTTCCCATATTCATACTTACCTCGGTGAATGGAGCATATGACTGATGCAGCAGCTATCCCCCCGCCATCTCTGCACTGAGAGCCAAGCCACTGAACACCGCTGATGGCTCAATTCTCTCCCCTCCCCGAGAAGAGAGCTTCTGACTGTCAGTCAGCATCACTCCTACTCTGACCCTCCAGGCTCACTGGAGTGATGTTCTGTGCAGGGGCAGGGAGCGGCCGTCGCAGAGGCTCCCTGAGACGCTGAGACTGCCATCAATCAAGGCAGTTGGTGAATCCAGACTTGGGAAGTCGGGATGATGCCTTGACTGATGACAGTGACGCCAGCAGGGAGCGGACTTCAGACTGATTTCTGCTCAAAACTAATTGCATTCATGTGATGCACAGGAGAAGCCCAGCCTAAAAAAGCTCAGGCTGGACTTCTCCTTTAAAGAACTTCAGACCAGGCAATAAAGATCTTTTACTGAGGTTATTAAATGAAACATTTGAGCAGTACTTGATAGCATCTTCAACACATTCCTAACAAAGTTCTCTAAGTGCCCTTTATTAGAGCTCCATGAGGTAGTCATACCCTATTTAGGTAGTAATACAAGAGTCCTTTTCCATGCAAGAATTCAGTAAATCCACATAAGGTAGCAATAATGCTTAAAGTGCAACCAACGCTTTTTTGGCTGTACTTCTCCTTTGGATCACAGGAGTGCAGTGCGTTATGTACTCCTGTGACCCATTTTTAGCAGACGGGGGCTAAAGCCCGCTGTCATCTGATGTCATAGAGCCAGTCCAGGCTTGGGAAGGATTGTGACCATATGGTCGGGGATCCACCCACATGCCTTGACCGGAGCCCAGCTCAGCCTATCAGGGAGTTGCTGAGAGCCTGAGCCGGCTGCTCCCGACTCCTTTACAGCCCAGCGCTCCAGTTTACATGAGGGGGGCAGAGCAGAGAGCTGCTGATTGACAGTCAGCAGCTCTCTGCTCATGGAGCTCTGAGAACTAAGTGATTGGTGGTGTTTGATTACTCAGTTCTCAGTCTTAGAGGTGCCGAGGGGCAGGTGCAGCATCGGACCAATGCTCCATCCACCTAGGTAAGTAATATTTTGAAAAAAAAAGTAAACCCATAGTTCTCTTTTAAGAAACAGATAGCACATGTAAATTTAGGTCCATATTCAGAGCCACAAATGGGCACTGCCTGGCAACATTATGCAGCAGATCAGACAAGTGATGCCCAGCAATGCCACCCATCAGTGTCATCAGTTCCACCCATCCATGCCCATCAGTGCCCACCTATCAGTGACCATCAGTGCCCCCTCGTGCCACCCATAAGTACTCATCAGTACCACCCATAAGTACCCATCTGTGCCACCTATGAGTGTCCATCAGTGCCGCCTATCAGTGCCCATCAGTGCCACCTATCAGTGCCTATCATCAGTGCCCATCAGTACCACCTCATTGATGCCACCTCATTGGTGCCCATCAGTGCGCCTTATCAGTGCCCGTCAGTGCAGCCATATCAGTGCCCATCATTGAAGGAGAAAACTTACTTATTTACATTTTTTTTAACAGAAACAAAGAAAAACTTAATTTTTTTCAAAATTTTCTGTCTTTTATTTGTTGCGCAAAACATGAAAATCGCAGAGGTGATCAAATACCACCAAAAGAAAGCTCTATTTGTGGGAACAAAATTATAAAAAAATTGGTTGGGTACAGCGTAGAATGACCTCGCAATTGTCCAAGTGCATGGAGTTGAAAGAAGCTCAGATGTGGAACCAACACCTGCTGCATGGTGATAATAGCCAGGGTGTGGAGCTAAGCTTTTGTTTTGTGCAACAATGTCATCACCCAAAAAAAACTAAAAATGGCTACTCCTTGCAAAAGAAGAGGTATTATGTTCACCTCCCTGGTGGCCCCGTGTATCCTAACTTTGCTTAATTTAGGTACTGCAGCTTCCATTAGACACTTCCAGGAGTGTCAGATTCCTAGGTCCCGCTTGGTGTGCTGTGGTTCCATCTGCTAACCCCTATGTCACTATTATGTCCTATAATGATTCCCCATAACTAAGCTCCAAGGGTCAGAGCGAAACACGTTGGGGGCATGGCCTGGTAGGAGTCCAGGCTGAGGTTGCCACTTTGTTCACCTCTACAGGGCTTCATGGATGTGCGGCATTAGGGATCACCCCTTTTCCTTTATGTCCTATAGTGATGTTGGGAAAGAAGGAAGGAACCACAGGGGAGGGGACACAGGCATCTGACACTCCTGAAAGTGTCAAATGCTGAAGAGTCTGACGTAGACTGCAGTGCTGCAATAGAGGGAAGACAGAAGACACGGGCCGTCAAAGAGGTAAGTACCAACTGCAGTAAGATATTTTTTTTACGCACAGATGTCACTTTAAACAGTTTTCCAAGCAAGTTATAGAATATATGTGTAGCTCCCTGGGGTTTAGTCAGGGGGCTCCTCACCAAATTCCTTGTCAGGAGTAGTTATCCTGGTTGATTGATAGAGATCTATTGATTTTTCTCTAAGTTTGGCCTTGTTACACTTTCCTTTTCTACCACTAGGTGGCAGGGTACTTGGTGGTACTAGATTTGAGAAGGGCAACCCAAGGTCAGGTTATGGGTATATGGGGTATCCCAGCCAATGATCTCCATTCCCGGTCAATGCTTTTTACAAGGAAACCGGTCGATAGGAGAGCTGTCCGTGAAGTCACCACACACCGGCGGGCAATGTGAATGCATTTTTATTGCTGCTGAGTGTTTTTTTTTTTATATTATCCTTTTAAATGTGCTTGGAAAAGTTTTTATTGTTGGAATAAACTCCTAAAGAATTTACCGCACATGAGTTCCCCTCTGCTTTTTCTCCTTTTATAAAATCTGAATTGAAATCTCTGAGCTTAGCTGATAAAATAAAGAACCGCTTTATTTTTTTTGCTAAAACGCTCTATGGAAATAGTTGTGTGATGCCACGTACACACGATCGGAATTCCGGCCAGAAAAAGACAGATGAGAGCTTTTCATCGGAAAATGCAACCGTGTGTACACTCCATCGGAATTTAGCTGTCCGAATTTCCGCCAGCCAAAAATTTATAGCATGTTCTCAATTTTCCCGACGGAAAAACTTTCTATCGGTAATTCCGGTAATTATCTGATATACCTGTGTGGGATGGATTTGATACGGCCGCAGAGTCTGTAGGATCACACCAGCTGTTTTCAACTCCCCGCTCTGGACTTTTTTTCTATATACATATATATCTATATATACAGTGGGGATGGAAAGTATTCAGACCCCCTTAAATTTTTCACTCTTTGTTATATTGCAGCCATTTGCTAAAATCATTTAAGTTCATTTTTTTCCTCATTAATGTACACACAGCACCCCATATTGACAGAAAAACACAGAATTGTTGACATTTTGGCAGATTTATTAAAAAAAGAAAAACTGAAATATCACATGGTCCTAAGTATTCAGACCCTTTGCTCAGTATTTAGTAGAAGCCCCCTTTTGATCGAATACAGCCATGAGTCTTTTTGGGAAAAATGTAACAAGTTTTCACACCTGGATTTGGGGATCCTCGGCCATTCCTCCTTGAAGATCCTCTCCAGTTCTGTCAGGTTGGATGGTAAACGTTGGTGGTCTCTCCAGAGATGCTCACTTGGGCTTAAGTCCGGGCTCTGGCTGGGCCATTCAAGAAAAATCACGGCGTTGTTGTGAAGCTACTTCTTCGTTATTTTAGCTGTGTACTTAAGGTCCATGTCTTGGTTGAAGGTAAACCTTCGGCCCAGTCTGAGGTCCTGAGCACTCTGGAGAAGGTTTTCATTCCGGATATCCCTGTACTTGGCTGCATTCATCTTTCCCTCGATTGCAACCAGTCATCCTGTCCCTACAGCTGAAAAACACCCCATAGCATGTGCTGCCACCACCGTGCTTCACTGTTGGGACTTTATTGGACAGGTGATGAGCAGTGCCTGGTTTTCTCCACACATACCGCTTAGAATTAAGGCCAAGAAGTTCTATCTTGGTCTCATCAGACCAGAGAATCTTATTTCTCACCATCTTGGAGTCGTTCAGGTGTTTTTTTTTTGAAAACTCCATGTGGGCTTTCCTGTGTCTTGCACTGAGGAGAAGCTTCTGTCGGGCGACTCTGCCATAAAGCCCCGACTGGTGGAAGGCCGCAGTGATGGTTGACTTTCTACAACTTTCTCCCATCTCCCGACTGCATCTCTGGAGCTCAGCCACAGTGATCTTTGGGTTCTTCTTTACCTCTCTCACCAAGGCTCTTCTCCCCCGATAGCTCAGTTTGGCTGGACGGCCAGCTCTAGGGAGGGTTCTGGTTGTCCCAAACGTCTTCCATTTAAGGATTATGGAGGCCACTGTGCTCTTATTATCCTTAAGTGCAGAAGAATTTTTGTTGTAACCTTGGCCAGATCTGTGCTTTGCCACAATTCTGTCTCTGAGCTCTTCAGGCAGTTCCTTTGACCTCATGATTCTCATTTGCTCTGACATGCACTGTGAGCTGTAAGGTCTTTATATAGACAGGTGTGTGGCTTTCCTAATCAAGTCCAATCAGTATAATCAAACACAGCTGGACTCAAATGAAGGTGTAGAACCATCTCAAGGATGATCAGAAGAAATGGACAGCACCTGAGTTAAATATATGAGTGTCACAGCAAAGGGTCTGAATACTTAGGACCATGTGATTATTTCAGCTTTTCTTTTTTAATAAATCTGCAAAAAATGTCAACAATTCTGTGTTTTTCTGTCAATATGGGGTGTTGTGTGTACATTAATGAGGAAACAAATTAACTTAAATGATTTTAGAAAATGGCTGCAATATAACAAGAAGTAACAAATTTAAGGGGGTCTGAATACTTTCCGTCCCCACTGTGTGTATATATATATATATATATATATATATACATATATATATATATATATATATATATATATATATATATATATATATATATATATATATATATATAATTTTTTATATTTATATACTTTTTGTATGTTTTTTGACTTTTTTGAGGTTTTATCATCATATATACACATTTTCATATGCACTTGTGTGTTGAATTGTTGATTATTTATTTTTGTCTGCAGGTTGGTGTGTTTCAGAAGCTTTTTTTACTGTCATTATTTCACATGCAACATATATGGCCAAAAAATGTTACCCTGTGACACTGCGCTATCCAAATAAAAGAACAAAGCTGCTATCACAATCACAAGGATATAAAACAGTGAATCATTAACAAATATTAAATCATAGTGTAGCGCTAGAGAACAAACTAATACATAGCAATATGTGATCATAAAATATTTTAACCAATCACAGAACTCATATAGTGTGCAAGAAATACACCTTAAGTGTATAATTCGTAAGCCCCCGTTCACACAGGGGCGACGTGACTTGCAGCGCGTCTCACAGACGCGACCTGCACACGATTTCAGCGGCGACTTGCAAAATGACTTCTGTATAGAAGTCAATGCAAGTCGCCTGAAGTCGCCCCGAAAATACTACAGGAACCTTTTTCTAAGTCGGAGCGACTTGAGTCGCTCCTATTAGAACGGTTCCGTAGTACAGAACGGAGCGCGACTTGTCAGGCGGCTAAGTCGCCTGACAAGTCGCGGTAGTGTGAACCGGCACTAAGTGTATATAAAAAAGTCCAAAGAAAAAATAAAAATGAAAAATAATAAAAGTCTCTGTATAAACGTTGATCGAATCCAAACGTGAGATAAAGGTCACTATCCACCTTCCTTAAATGAGACTAACATGCAGACACCATGTGGTATTCCCGTCACCTTTCAAGATAAAGGCTTACCAGATGTAATAGACCCACACGAATCTACACTCGGAGGGTCACACAGGCTTGTGTACTCGTATACGAGATTTTAGACGTAATTTTTCCAGGAAAGTAGTGAATCAGACTGGATGTCTCGGCTAGTTGACAAATCCTTCAGCAGTAAAATCCAACTCAAATAGTATTGAACCCATACAAAGAGAAAATAGGGGCCACAATAGTGTAATTCCGTTTAAGAAAAATATTTAATAAAAAGGTAATGAACTTACATGTAACCAAAGAATCAAGCGCTTAGTCAGTAAAAACAGTGCTACAGCAGGAGTCCCGACGCGTTTCGTCCTCCACAGACGTCATCTGGGGTAACACTCCACTGTAGCACACTCACTTTTATATCCCCCCTTTCAATCTGGGCGAAAATTCCATCTGCCTGTGTCACCGTATATTACTTCCGGTTTAAGATGGCGCCCGGCGTGCGTTCCACGCCTCGCTCTAATACTACAACAAAAATCTGCCAGCGTTTTAATGCCATAACACATACGGAGTAAACCGATAAATAAAATCAGCCTTAATCCACCTAGAAAGACAAAATACTAAGGATCTTCCCATCGCACAAAAAACCTCATATCCGGGTCATAGCTGAAATAATGACAGACGCCCAATAAGAGGACTGATCACACAGTGGGCGTATCACATTGCATAACTAACCTCATATCCGGGTCATGAGTGAAATGATAACACACGCCATACATGGGAGACTAATCCCGCGGTGGGCGTGTCCCCGATTAGAGCGTGACGTTTCCAGACAACGGCGCTGGAACGCAACGTCCACAGGAAGCGCCGGTGTACCTGACGCCGGAAGTGACGTGGAAGGAAATACGTCGCCTCCGGTCAAGGCACATCCGACATCAGAAATGACTCAAAAGGAAATATGTCACCTGCAGTCAACCTATTTTCTCTTTGTATGGGTTCAATACTATTTGAGTTGGATTTTACTGCTGAAGGATTTGTCAACTAGCCGAGACATCCAGTCTGATTCACTACTTTCCTGGAAAAATTACGTCTAAAATCTCGTATACGAGTACACAAGCCTGTGTGACCCTCCGAGTGTAGATTCGTGTGGGTCTATTACATCTGGTAAGCCTTTATCTTGAAAGGTGACGGGAATACCACATGGTGTCTGCATGTTAGTCTCATTTAAGGAAGGTGGATGGTGACCTTTATCTCACGTTTGGATTCGATCAACGTTTATACAGAGACTTTTATTATTTTTCATTTTTATTTTTTCTTTGGACTTTTTTATATACACTTACGAATTATACACTTAAGGTGTATTTCTTGCACACTATATGAGTTCTGTGATTGGTTAAAATATTTTATGATCACATATTGCTATGTATTAGTTTGTTCTCTAGCGCTACACTATGATTTAACATATATGGCCCATCTTTATTTATATATTTTTTTGATTTTTTTTTCACATAGCCCCTTCAATTTTTATATAGGTTTTTTGAATTTTTACACATAAATAATTTTTTTGCATTTTTATCACGATTTGTATTTCAAGGATGTTTTTACACACACATGTTCACCATTTGTATTTGCACAACTTTTTGTGTTTAGTAATATTGTTTGGATTAAGTATTCAATCGAATAAGTTTGCAGCATTTATATTTTATATTTTCACCTTTTAGAGACGAGCGCAGAATTTATTTACCTTTATCCCAGCCAATGGGCAGGGGTTTTCTTGAATCCTTTGGCGTGCTGGGAAAGCCTATATATATTCGAGTGAGGTCAGGTGATCTATATTCTGTGCCACCCGGACCGCTGCTTGGGTGGACGTGTGTCGTACGCCCCCCCTCCCCCCCCCCCCCAGGCTGCTAGGCGAGAGATTGGGCCTACCAGGGAAGTGTGGGTGACGCTTAAAGGGAGATACCACCGCAAAAGCCTTGAGGAGCTCACGGGATTCAGAGCCAGTGAATCAGAGAGTCTAGTGAGAGACTAGGAGCTCAAGGGGCTGAAGAACTACAAGTAGAAGTTTTGCAGTGAAGCTGAGTGAACTTTTAAACTTTGTGTTAGGAACTGTTAAAGGGGAGGTCCAGCTGAATTTTATTTTATTTTTTTAAAGTCAGCAGCTACAAACACTGTAGCTGCTGACTTTTAATAAGCGCACTTACCTGTCCAGGCTGCCCGCAATGTCGGCCACCTGAGGCCGACCCGTCCCTCGGCTCTCGGGTCCCGGTGCCGCCACTCTATCTAAGGGAAACAGGCAGTGGAGCCTTGCAGCTTCACTGCCCGTTTCCTACTGCGCACAGTGCTATGTGAATGGGGTGGGCTGTGTTTTGGGACGCACACAGTTCCCAGAACACACTCCCCAGAAGCCAACAACGCGAGGAGGAGAAGACTGAAGATCACCGCATGTAGGAAGAGGCAGATTAGGACGATCTGCCTAGCAACAGGCATTTCTAGTAAGTTAAAAAAAAAAACATATTTTTTGGAACATTTTAATGTCATTTTGTTTTTTAGGGTGGCCCTCCACTTTAAGTACTGTTGCCACAGAAGACAGCAATCCTGCACGTGCAGAAGTGGCACTTTGCTGGGGCCTTTCCCTGTTCGGTTGTCCTACTATTGAAGCCTCAGCCCCTGTACACACGGTCGGAGATTCTGCCAACCAAATCCGTCAGATTTTGTCCGTCAGATTTAGTCTGACGGATTGTGTCCGAAACTGTTGCATACACACGGTCGGACTAAGTTGTCGAAAAATTCGATCTTTCAGAACGTGATGACGTAATTTCGTTATGATGGGACTACATTCAGGCTAGTAGCCAATAGCTTTGATGTAGGAATTTGATCTGAGCATGCGTGGCACTTGGTCCGATCAAAATTCTCTACACATGATCGGAGTATGTCCGACCGGCCCAGTTGGTCGGGAAATATTTCCAACATGTTGGAAAATTGGGTCGGACGGAGATTCGGACGGAATCAGTCCGATGCATACCACACACAGTCGGATTATCTGACGTCACGGTCCGATAAGACGCATTCCGACGGATTCTCCGACCGTGTGTACAAGGGCTCAGAGTCTGCTAATTAAAATTGGCCTTAACCCTCTTTCCCTTCAAAATATAAAAAGAACCGTTAAAAGAAATAAAAAATCTTTTGCATCCAAGAAGTGTCTGGCGCCCAATGACTTTCACCATCTTTGCACCCTCTATGCCTCACAACCCACCACATATGGAAGGATATCAGCTGTATTTGGCCCTGAAGGTCCTCATTAGGCTGGAAGAGGTTGAAGTCTTTGCTACATATGGAGTGAGGATTTGTCATTCTGAATCATGATAATAAATCAAGTGTTTTTTCTTTAACATACATCTCCCGAGGTGTCATTTTAGTCTGTGTTTTCTCGCACACCAATAAATAGCGTTGCATCACATTATATTTACATTCATACTGTATATAGTGATACAATCTGATACCTGCACCCAGCTGACTTAATATATTGTAACAGCTTTGATTTGCTAACCTTTTTAATTGCTGTTACACTGACATTTGTGTTACAGTTTAGGAGCTCTGTGCTGCCGCAGCCTAAACCAGTCTTTATTTTTAGAATCTCCATGCTGCAGAAGCCTAGATGAATTATATTTTCTCTCCCATTTTCCATTAAGTGCAATTCCATCTGGATTATTTATTTATTTGATATATTTGCCTGATTTTAAATGAAAGCATAATGGCTTTGGTTGAAAAAAACCCACGCACACATATATACATATATATATATATATATATACAGTATCTCACAAAAGTGAGTACACCCCTCACATTTTTGTAAATATTTTATTCTATCTTTTCATGTGACAACACTGAAGAAATTTCACTTTGCTAAAATGTAAAGTAGTGAGTGTACAGCTTGTATAACAGTGTAAATTTGCTGCCCTCTCAAAATAGCTCAACACGCAGCCATTAATGTCTAAACCGCTGGCAAAAAAGTGAGTATGCTCCTAAGTGAAAATTTCCAAATTGGGCCCCAATTAGCCATTTTCCCTCCCCGGTGTCATGTGACTCATTAATGTTACAAGATCTCAGGTGTGAATGGGGAGCAGGTGCGTTAAATTTGGTGTTTATCGCTCTCACTCTCTCATACTGGTCAACATGCAAGTCTGGTCTCATACAAGTTCAACATGGCACCTCGTGGGCAAAGGCTTATCTGAGGATCTGAAAAAAAGAATTGTTTCTCTACATAAAATTGGCCATGGTCGACCAAAGAAGTTTAGTGCACGTGCTCAGCGTCATATCCAGAGGTTGTCTTTGGGAAATAGTGCTGCCAGTATTGCTGTAGAGGTTGAAGGGGTGGGGGGGGGGGGGTCGGCCTGTCAGTGCTCAGACCATAAGCCGCACACTGCATCAAATTGGTTTGCATGGCTGTCACCCAGAAGGAAGCCTCTTCTAAAGATGATGCACAAGAAAGCCTGAAAACAGTTTGCTGAAGACAAGTAGACTAAGGACACGGATTACTGGAACCATGTCCTGTGGTCTGATGAGACTAAGATAAACTTATTTGGTTCAGATGGTGTCAAGTGTGTGTGGCCACACCCAGGTGAGGAGTACAAAGACAAGTGTGTTTTGCCTACAGTCATGCATGGTGGTGGGAGTGTCATGGTCTGGGGCTGCATGAGTGCTGCCAGCACTGGGAAGCTACAGTTCATGCCAACATGTACTGTGACATACTGAAGCAGAGCATGATCCCCTCCCTTCGGAGACTGGGCCGCAGGGCAGTATTCCAACATAACGACCCCAAACACACCTCCAAGACCACCACTGCCTTGCTAAATAAATTGAGTGTAAAGGTGATGGACTGGCCAAGCATGTCCCCAGACCTAAACCCTATTGAGCACCTGTGGGGCATCCTCAAATGGAAGGTGGAGGAGGGCAAGGTCTCTAACATCCACCAGCTCCGTGATGTTGTCATGGAGGAGTGGAAGAGGAGTCCAGGGGCAACCTGTGAAGCTCTGGTGAATTTACAAATTTACACTGTTATACAAGCTGTACACTCACTACTTTACATTGTAGCAAAGTGTAATTTCTTCAGTGTTGTCACATGAAAAGATAGAATAAAATATTTACAAAAGTATGAGGGGTGTACTCGCTTTTGTGAGATACTGTATATATATATATATATATATATATATATATATATATATATATACACTGCTGTGCAAAAGTTTTTTTTTTTTTTTTTTTTTTATCACAATAAAGTTTATTAGAAAGAATATAGTAGATACAGAAAGTAAATACGTAATAGAAAATGTATGACAGTAAGGAAATTATGGACATTGAGATTGGTCTTGTAATTTTAGGGGTGTATCTTATGAATACATTCACGTATGAAAAGGGGTTATAACAACTATTATATATGTATGAGGAAGGGTGTATATAATCATACCATTGTAGTGTAATAATCTGGGTGAAAAGGAAAAAAAAAGAAAATGGTTAAGTTGCTTGGGATAAAGGCTAAGAGTAAATACATCAAAGAAAGGCATGTATTGTTCATTGCATCAAAACTTTCCCAATAAAATTCTGTTACAGAAAAAAAAGAAACAGTTAAGTTTACATATTATGTTATGAGATTACGATAAGTTTGTGTCTTGCAAAAATTTCGCCAGGGTTCCCACATTTGTCTGAATTGAATGATAGAGCCCTGTTTAATAGCAATAATTTCTTCCATATCGTAGATATGGTGTACTTTACGAAGCCAGTCTCCAACTGAGGGTAGAGAGCGTGAGTTCCAGTGTAGTGGGATCAAATTTTTGGCTGCATTGAGGAAATGTCTGGTCAAGGATTTTTTATATGTTCTATATGAAAGGTTGTTTATGTGCAGCAGACACCAAGCTGCGTCAAGGGTTGTGTGTGAACCCGTAACATGGTTGGTCCAGTGCCGGACTTGATTCCAAAAGGGTCTCAGTAGTGTGCAGTTCCACCAAATGTGGAGGAAGGAGCCCGTTTCAGATCCACATCTCCAACAGACCCTGGAATGCTGATGAGACCAATTGTGTTTGGTGAGTGGTGTAATGTACCATTGTGTGCGAATCTTATAAGAGGTTTCCTGCATTCTTGTACTAAGTGCACATTTGTGTGTGAAGAAATTAGCTTTTTCCCATTGTTTCGTGGAGAATTGGGTATTGAGATCTTTTTCCCATTTGAGTTTATATTTGTCTCTTTCATTTTTATTTTGGCATAGAAGCCATTTGTATAAGATGGAGGTTGTTTTTCTGATTGGTGCTTTCTTTAGGCATATGAGTTCAAATGTAGACATGGGTCTGAGGATCTGGTCTTTGTGTTTGTTATTGTTTATGAAGTCATGGATTTGCATATATGACCATTCTGATAAAGGGTGTGTTGGGAGTGTCTTGTTTAGTTCCTTTCTGGATTTCAGTTTGTTATTGTGGATGCAGTGTGTTATTAGTAGTGGGTCGGAAGGAAAGGTAATGTACATCTTTGGGTTGTTAAGTCCGGGAATAAAATCTGGATTATTAGCTAACGTCGAAAGAGGTCCTGTGTTCGTGGATAATCCTAGAGGGACTGCGACTTTTTTGAATATTTTGAGTGTATTGTTAATAGTGGGGTGTTGTTTAATTGAGAGAGGGAGGTTTAGGAAGTTTGTCCATGGGAGATGTGGTATGTCTAAAGTGGAGTACGCTTTTTCTAAGTCTACCCAATCTTTGTGGCTGGCATGGCAATGCCAGTCTATAATTCTGGATAATTGGGCAGCCTGATAATATTTCCTGAAATCAGGTAAACCGATCCCTCCTTCATGTTTTAATCTATAAAGGTATGTAAGTTTGATGCGTGATTTTTTATTTGCCCACAGGAAGTTTCTTTGTATGCGGGAAAGACGTGTAAAGAAAAACTCAGGCAACTCTATTGGGAGGGTATGAAACAGGTATAATAGTCTTGGCAGAATTGCCATTTTTAAAATCGCAGCCCTGCCAAACCAAGAGAATTTCCCTTTCGTCCATTTTTTTAGGTCTATTTCTATTTTGGTCAGGAGAGGGTGGAAGTTGAGTAAGTATAAGGAATTTGGGTCTTGGGAGAGATGAATCCCCAGGTATGTCAGGGAGTTCGGTTCCCATTTAAATGGGCAATTGGATTTGGTTAATTTTTCGGTTTGTGTGTCTAAATTCAAACCCAGGGCCTCACATTTTTTTTGATTTATTTTAAAATTGGAAAGGTGGTTAAAGTCATGGAATGTTTTCAATAGGTTGGGGATTGATATATGCGGTTTTGTGATGTAGAAAAGCAGGTCGTCTGCGTACGCTGCAGTTTTGTATTCCCTGTTCTGAACTTTAACTCCGTGAATCGCTTCATGTTTGTTTATTGTTCTGATCAGGGGTTCGATCGACAGGATGAAGAGTAAGGGTGAGAGTGGACACCCCTGTCTTGTGCCATTTTTGATAAGAACCTTATTTGATAGGGAGCCATTCACTTTAATGTTGTGCAAAAGTTTTAGGCAGGTGAAGAAATGCTGTAAAGTAACAATGCTTTCAAAAGTATATATTTTAATTGTTTATTTTTTTATCAATTTACAAAATGCAAAGTGAGTGAACAGAAGGCAAATCTCAATCAAATCAATATTTGGTGTGACTTTGGCTTTAAACCAGCATGAATTCTTACACACTTTTGTACTATTGTACTACTAAAATGTATTTACCTTGTGAATCCATTATGAGTACACTGGGCTTTCCAAAAACAAAGCCCAGCATCACTTGACTGCTTGTGAAAAAGTAAGGGATACTTTCAATTTAAATGTAAAGATGCACATTGTACGTTATGGTTCATGCAGAGCCGGTACAGGGTGGGGAGATCAGACCTCCCACAGGGATGGGAGGAGCAGAGAGAAAGCCACAACCTAATTAGAACATAGAACGTTTTGTTTTCTGACTCTCTAACTAATGGATAATATATTACCTCTGAAAGTATTTCAGCTACAGTCTTCGTAGTGAGTGAACTCTGTTTCTATCGCATTAAAACTAATTGAATTTGTATTGTTTTAAGTATATTCTTGTTTTGAAACGACATTGATTCTTTCTTAAAATGTTTGCCATCTTTGCCCTGGGCACCAAATGCCCTTGTCCCAGCACTGGTTGCATGCATTGTACTGCCGATAATGACTTTTCTCTCTCTTTTTCTTTTTCTTTTCATTTTACACATCCATCACTTTTTTCTTTCTTTCTTTCTTTCTCTCTCTCTTTCTTTTCATTTTACACATCTATCTTTCTTTCTTTTTTACTTTTAATTTTACACATCTATCTCTTTCTTTCTTTTTTCCATTTTACACATCTATCTCTTTCTTTCTTTTTTCCATTTTACACATCTATCTCATTCTTTCTTTTTTTTTTCCATTTTACACATCTATCTCTAGCTTTCTTTCTTTCTATTTTACACATCTATCTCTAGCTTTCTTTCTTTCTATTTTACACATCTATCTCTAGCTTTCTTTATTTCTCTCTTTTTTTCTTTCTTTCTTTCTTTCTCTTTCTTTCTTTCTTTATTTCCATTTTACACATCTATCACTTTCTTTCTTTCTTTCTTTCTTTCAATTTTACACATCTATCGCTTTCTTCCTTTTAATTTTACACATCTATCTCTTTCTTTCTTTTTTCCTTTTTTCCATTTTACACATCTATATCTATCTTTCTTTCTTACTTTTAATTTTACATGTCTATTTCTTTCTTTCTTTTTTTCTTTTTTCTTTCTTTCTTTCTTTCTTTCTTTCTTTTTCTTTCTTTCTTTCTTTCTTTCTTTCTTTCTTTCTTTCTTTCTTTCTTTCTTTCAATTTTAAACATCTGTAGCACTGACCACCGAAGGAGCTGCTGGTTTTATTAGGCTTACCGTTACCTCCTTGTTTGTCTCTCCGTCTAGGGATTCCCGTGGTAGATGGCCCTTCTTTCAGTATAGGGTAGAGGGTTAGGTGTAAGTTCAGGTACTTTAGATTGCAAATATTCGTTCGGGTGCTTGACAAAGTCTCTGTCACAGACGTGTGATGTACACTTGAGCGTTACTGAGGGACGTAGATAAATTTAAAGAGCTATTATACGGTACCAGGTTCTCTCAGCCGATCTGGCGATACTGTATAAGTGCAGATCCAGGTTGTGTCCTTCAACTGAGCCTCCAGGCTCCTTCAGAGAAGCCAGCCTTGCATACGGCCTTCTCCTGAAGAGTCCTCCCCTGGGGTTCTTCAGTTGCTAGGCCTCTCCCTTCAGATGAGACGGCTCTGGACCACCATTGGATCAATAGGCCCCGAAATCCACTCGGGCCTGTCCCTGCAGTTGCGTTGCCTCCAGATTCAGAATGCATAGTTCTGTGCCCCAGGCCAGGAGGGCCATGGGCTGGGTCAGGAGGACCACCAAAACCGAACAGACAGGAAATCAAAGATGGAACCCCGAACCTCGTGGTGTCTGTACCTTAAATAGCACCCCCCAGAATGCACAGCAGGAGAACACTCCCACTGGGCTGGTTCAGAGAGAACAGTGGCATTCAATACACCCAGCTAAACTGCATTCCTACTCTTGCCGGCGGTGACAGCGACACCTGCGGCCAAGGAGAACCCAGTGCAACCCATTGGACTGGTACTGAAACCAGTAATTTAGAGAATAGTCCTGAAACCCAACTGTGGTTTCAGGCAAATTAACTTTAGAAAAAAACCATAGTGCCTGCTCGTCAGGAGCCAGCGCTACACATCTATTTCTTTCTTTCAATTTTAAACATCTATCTCTTTCTTTCTTTCTTTCTTTCTTTCTTTCTTTCTTCTTTCTTTCCATTTTTCACTTCTATTTCTTTCTTTCTTTTAATTTTACACATCTATCTATTTCTTTTTCTTTCTTTCTTTCTTTCTTTCTTTCTTTCTTTCTTTCTTTCTTTCTTTCTTTCTTTCTTTCTTTCTTTCTTTCATTCTTTCTTTCTTTCTTTCCTTTAATTTTACACATTTCTTTCTTTCCTTTCTTTCTTTCTTTCTTTCTTTCTTTCTTTCTTTCTTTCTTTCTTTCTTTCCTTTAATTTTACACATTTCTTTCTTTCTTTCTTTCTTTCTTTCTTTCTTTCATTCTTTCATTCTTTCAATTTTAAACATCTATCTATTTCTTTCTTTCTTTCTTTCTTTCTTTCTTTCTTTCTTTCTTTCTTTCTTTCTTTCTTTCCATTTTACACTTCTGTCTCTTTCTTTCTTTTAATTTTACACATCTATTTCTTTCTTTCTTTCTTTCCTTTAATTTTACACATTTCTTTCTTTCTTTCTTTCATTCTTTCAATTTTAAACATCTATCTATTTCTTTCTTTCTTTCCATTTTACACTTCTATCTCTTTCTTTCTTTCCATTTTACACTTCTATTTCTTTCTTTCTTTCTCTGCATTATTCTACTACAATTTGTTCTTTGCCGTTTGTTGGAGCTAGGCATCTCCATCTTGCAGCTTGGTTAGATCATTCCCAGTAATCAATGAAAGCATTTTGTTATTGCACAATTCTCATTGGCTTTTCCACAATGGATACTTCATTTAATGTACATAAGATAAATAACCTGATGAGGACGCCATTTATCAACATGACATATCGTGGGGATGTGACACATTTATGTCACCCTTTCCTGCAATGTTTTAACACTTTCTCAGCGTGAAATGACTGTGTAATACATTATAGGTACCCCTCATGTGGGGGGGAGGGGAAGCGGTATGTCTGTGCATCTTATTAGCCGTTTTGGTTACTCCTCCAGTGGCCGTTCTAGGCTTTCTCAGTGAAATTTATCAAGCTGCCTCAAATGAGGCTCGAAAGCTTATGAGGGATTAGGCATGCCAAATAAAATATGCCGCCTTTGGCTCGGCCTCTCCCTGCAAATAAGGCACAAATTAGTGCGCAAATGGTAAAGAATCAAGATATGAATTTGTAAAGCAAAATTTGTCATGTGTGATGTATGCATAGAGATCACAGGGTAGTAGAGCCGACTGAGCATTTATTTTTTTTTCTACTTTTTAAATCCATATTACAATTGCTGAGTAATTACCAGAATATCTGTACTTCGCTTACCACCCAATCAGTGTCCTACACTGCGGGAGAAAGCGGTGCAGAGTCCAGATAATGCAGAAAATATATCTGCACAAATTGTATCAAGACTGAGTTTAGTAGTCCTCTTATTATCATAATAATAGTAATAATAATAATTTTAATAATAATTAAAATATTATTTATTATTGTTATTATTATTATCATTTTTATTATTAGTAGTAGTATTAGTAACATTATTACACTTGTATCCACTTGTTCTCCAGAAGATATAACCCCCTTCATGATGACCAGGCGATTATTTGTGATACGTCACTGCGTTACTTTAAAGAGGAAGTAAAGGCAAATTTTATTTTATTTTTTTAAAACACACCCTGTAAGGCAAAGGCATAATGAGCTAGTATGCATAGCATACTAGCTCATTATGAATAACTTACCTGAGAACGAAGCCCCCGAAGCGGTCCTCCGTCTTCTTCTTCGCCGCTGCCATGTATCCCGGAGCGGCTTCTGGGTCTCGCGGCTCCGGCACTGTGATTCGCCGGAGCCGCGATGGCGTCACTCCCGCGCATTCGCGCACGGGAGCCGACACTCGCGGCTTATCGCCGCGATCTGCGGTGGCTGTCTTCGGGTAAATATCTCCTAAACCGTATAGGTTTAGGAGATATTTCTTGGACCTACAGGTAAGCCTTAATCTAGGCTTACCTGTAGGTCAAAGTTGCTTGTAAGGGTTTATAACCACTTTAACTGACAATTGCGCAGACGTGCAACGCTGTAAACAAATAAAACCTATGGAATTACCTTCTCACAAATAGAGCTTTATTTTGGTGGTATTTGATGTGTTTTGCGCTATAAAAAAATACTTTCTGCTATAGAACATATCCAATAAACAGAGCAAAAAAAAATTCTTTATCATTTTAGACAAATATGTATTCTGCTGCATATTGATAGGTTTGCGCAAAGGTTATAGTGTCTATAGTATGGGTATGGGATATATACTGGAATTTGTATTTATTTTTATTTGTTTATACTAGTAATGGCGACGATCAGTGACTTATAGCAGGACTGCGTTATTGCGGCGGACAATCTGACACTTTTGGCACTTTGTGGGAACCGGTGACACTAATGCACTGTCACTGTACTAATGGCACTGGCTGGGAAGGGGTTAACGTCTAGAGTGATCAGCGGGTTATTTGTGTGCCTAGTCTGTATTTTTGTGTTAAGTACTGTGTTAGGTACTTTTAATAAGGGAAGTGATGGATTGGGACAGAAAATCCATCACTCCCCCCACCCCCCGTCAGAACGAAGCTCTGCTTTATTTACATAGGCAGGGCTCTGTTCTCTGTCTCTGACCGACGATCAGCAGGTGCCAGCGGACATCCATAGTCCGGCACCCACAGATCGGCTTCTGCTGTGAATAATCACAGCTGAAACAGCCTGTTGGTGGCGCCCTCACACACCCCCTAGGCTGAAGTGCAGAATCACGTATATATACATGATTCTGCACAGGAGGGCCACCCTGTAGCAGTATATCTGGCTATGGGGCTGTGATATTATCATTAATGTTATTAAAATGGTTATCCTTGGCGTATAGGATAAACTTTCAATAGGGGCCTGTTCAATGATGACAACTCATGTCGCGTACACACGGTCGGAATTTAGGCCAGCAAAAGACCGATGAGAACTTTTTGTCAGAAAATGCTATCGTGTATACAGTATGCTCCATCGGATTTTTTCTGGCCGAATTTCCACCAGGAAAAGACTGAGAGCATTTTTTTATTTGAAATTCCCATCGTGTGTATGCAATTCCGATGCGCAAAAACGTACACATGCTCAGATTCAACTACGAGACAGAAGCTATTGATTACTAGATATTGAACTTCCTTTTTCTAGCCCCGTCGTATGTGTCGTACGTGTTGTACGTCAACGCGTTCTTGGCAGGCGGAAATTTGGTGTGACCGTGTGTATGCAAGACAGCTTGAGCAAAATCCCATCGGAATTCCGTCGGGAAAACCATCAGAGACCAAAATTCCGATCGTGTGTACGCGGCATGAGAGTGGATTTCCCTCACTTTGGGGGGATTTCCCCTCACTTCCTGTTATGTCTCTGGGACAGGAAATGAAGAGAAATCTCCCCCACTGGGATGCTATTCCAATTGATGTAATGTGCATTGCGCTATGTTACCACAGTGCAATAATAGAAAGGATACATCATGAAGTCTCTAGGAGGCTCCATTTATAACCCAGAATGGTTATCACGACCCTCCATAAACCATGTTGCTACCAGTGGTAATTTTGTCAACTAAGACGACTAAATGAATACTATTTTAGTCGACTAAAATACGACTAAAACTAAAACAATTGAGATGACTAAAATACGACTAAAACTAAAATGCCATTTTAGTCAAAAGACTAAAGCCTCGTACAAATGATCGGATTGTTGGCCAACAAAACCGTGAACTTTTGTCCGAAAGGCATTGGCCCAAACTTGTCTTGCATACACACGGCCACAAAATTGTTGGCCAACAAATACGAACATAGTGACGTCCTACGTTGTTTTTCAGCTCTTTAGCGCCACACTTTGGGCTCCTTCTGCTAATTTTGTGTTAGTAGAAGTTTGGTGAGTGTTGATTCGCACTTTTCATTTCACACTTTTCATTTTGCACTTTTCAGTTGGTTTCTGCCATCATTAACCAGACATGTTGTGGAATCGGAGGAGGTTATTATTATTATGTTATTTATTATTGGCCTTGGAGTTATTGGTTTGACATTATTTTTTGAGTTGAATAATGATTTGATTTGGTATATTTTCTATATTTTTGGATGCATAGAATGCACTTTTTGGTTAAGTTCTATTGGCAGATGATAGCATGTCTAATTTTATGTGTTTTCTTTTTTTAATGCAGAATAAAAATAATTGTGTAGAATAATACTTGGCTGTGTGTTTTACTTCAAATGACAGTTTGGGAGTAGGCAGTTACATTAAAAAAATACAATGTAAAATTAACAAGGGACACCAACATAGTTGTATCTTTGATCTTAAAAACTACGGGATAATGGTGTTGTGGTAATTTGCCCAATTAAAAAAAAAACAAACAAAAAAAAAAAAACATAATAATATTATTCTTGATATCACTAGAAAAAAAAGCCTTTGAAAATATGTTTGCAATAACTCCATCAGTATCACCAGCAAAGCAGCTTCATTATTATCCCATTAAAGAAGAAGAGAATTGTGCGCTGAATTTCGAGATTTCATAATTTGCCACGTCACGAATGTTAATTCTCCATTACGAACGCTAGTTTACAAGACCGACCGCTTCTGGCTCATCCTTGCTTCCGAGCATGCGTGTTTGTACTTTGGACTTTTGTCCGATGGACTTGTGTACACACGCTCGGAAAATCCGACAACAGACATTTGTCCGCGGAAAATTTGAAAACCTGCCATCCAACATTTGTCCGCTGAAAGTCCGACAACAATTGCCTGATGGAGCGTACACACTGTCAGATTTTCTGCCAACAGCCTGACATCGAACATTTCTAGTCGAAAAGTCAGATCGTGTGTACAAGTCTTAAGACTAAACCTAAAATGAAATTTGACTTCAAAATATGGTCTGTTTAATTGCATAAATAATAACATATTCGATTTTTCACTGCAGCAGTATATAATGAGTTTGGAAATTGTAGAGAAATGTTAACTAATGCATTACAAATTGAATTACACCCAGCCGATTTTAGACGACTAATACCCCCTTGCCGCCGAGCGTATGCAGATGTGCGTACTCGGCTTCCGGGGGTTATACCAGGATGATGCCCACACCTGCAGGCATGATCCCGGTACTGATTTTTAGAGCGGGCGATTGGCTTTCCAGACATAACAACCGATGCGGCTAAAAGCTGCTCGGCTGTTATGCCGGAGGAGGGGGAGGGGACATCCCCCCCTCCCGCCGCCTCCCGCCGCTCTTACCGGGGCTCCCATTCAATCGGGAGCCCCGATCAAACATCCGATGCCTCTGGCGGCTAGGGAGGGACTGGAATGAAGCCGTAAGCGACTTCATTCCAGTCTCCTAATTGTAAAAACGGAAGCAACGTCATGACGTCACTTCCCGTTTACTCGGCTGCCAATGGCGCCGAATTTAAAAGTATATACAGTATTCAGAATCGCTGAAAATGGTGATACTTTGAAGTGTAAAGGAGGGATCCGGGGTTTTAGACCCCCGATCCCTCCATAAAGAGTGCCTGTCACCACCTATTACTGTCACAAGGGATGTTTACATTCCTTGTGACAGCAATAAAAGTGATAAAAAATAAATAAATAGAAAATTATTAATTTTAAAATAAATAAAATAAAGAAGAATTTTATTTTTTTAAAGCACCCCCCCGTCCCTGCGAGCTCGCGCAGCAAAGAAAACGCATACGGAAGTCGCGCCCGCATATGTAAACGGTGTTCAAATCACACATGTGAGGTATCACCGCGATCGTCAGACTGAGAGCAATAATTCTAGCACTAGACCTCCTCTGTAACTCTAACCTGGTAACCGGAATTTTTTTTTTAAAGCGTCACCTATTGAGATTTTTAGGTACCGTAGTTTGTCGTCATTCCACGAGTGCGTGCAATTATAAAGCGTGACATGTTTTGGTATCTATTTACTCGGCGTAACATTATCCTTCACATTATGCAAAAAAATTGGCTAATTTTACTCTTTAGTTTTTTTTTTAATTCATGAAAGTGTCCCTTTTCCCAAAAAGTTGCATTTAAAACAAGCTGCACAAATACTGTGACATAAAATATTTCAACAATCGCCATTTTATTCTCTGCTAAAATATATATATATATATATATATATATATATATATATATATATATATATATATATATATAATGTTTGGGGGCTCCAAGTAATTTTCTAGCAAAAAATATGGATTTTAACTTGTAAACACCAAATGTCAAAAATAGGCTTAGTCATGAAAGGGATAATAAGTATCTTAACATTACTAACTATTGAATTATAGGTATTGGGACATAATGAATTAATAATAATAAATAACAACAATAATAATAAAAAACTTTTTTATTATTATTATTATTATTGTTATTCATTTGTTCTGTTCCAATTGTTTAGATGCGGCATTCGTTATTTCAGATAATTGGTAACTTGGGATAAATTAGTATTTGATATAAACAGTAACAGCCAAATTTGAAAGGAAATTCCAATATCTATAATTTAATAGTTAGTTATCATTTCAGATTTTAGAATTTTCAGGTTTTTAGATTTTTGAATTTCCAAATTCTCGAATTCTCGAATTTACAAATTTTTGAATGTATGAATTTACAAATTGCAATCAACTAATAACCCGAAAAACTAATGAAACTAAAACAAAATTTTTTTTGGCAGTGCACATGTCTAGTGCACTGCAATGCACATTAGTGCATTGCTGTGTGTTGCGACATAAGAGGGTTCTCTACTGTAAGAGCAGCAAGGATGTGGAATTCCCTTCCACAGGCGGTGGTCTCAGCGGGCAGCATTGATAGTTTCAAGAAACTATTAGATAAGCACCTGAATGACCGCAACATACAGGGATATACAATGTAATACTGACATATAATCACACACATAGGTTGGACTTGATGGACTTGTGTCTTTTTTGGACATCACCTACTATGTAACTATATAGCACAGCCTTTGGAAAAGTGTGTTGGGGTCAAATTCAGAAATAATGGAACCCATGCAATGCGGATGTTGAATACCAAAGGAGAGCCCTGGCTGCCAAGGGAGCTAGGAATAATGTAGATATATAAAATTATCTACCATCCTCTAGGCCACATGTGTCAAACACAAGGCCCACGGGTGGAATCCAGTCTGCCAGGTCATTTATTTAGCCCCTTGAACCTCTCCTGCAGCTGAAGCACCTGCTTCGTCTCCGCCTCCCCTGGTCTCAGCTTTTAGTAGACTGCAGCCCTCCTCTGGTCTTCCTTCAGGCCCTGCGTGTTCAGCTTTCCACCTCTGCCCCCAGCCCCTGCCCCCGGCAAAAGGTAAGGGGCAGGGGCGGACTGAAAACTCATGGGCCCCCGGGCAATAGGAGATTATGGGGCCCCCAGGCAATCAAAGATTATGGGGCCACACAGTATACACACACACAGTATACAATCATACAGTATACACATACATGTACACACAGTATACACAGACATGTTTCTATTGGCTGAGAAGGTACTGGATTGGTGGGGCAGCTATAATCTCAGGATTTGTAGACCAAAAGGATGTCGGTAAGGGACATTTCAGAGACAGATGTAAAAAAACACAGATTTTTACATACTGTCCCTGGTTTTACTGAGGCTGGCAACCCTGATGGGGCCCCCTAGTGGCCCGGGGCCCTCGGGCAGTGCCCAAGTGGCCAAATGGTCAGTCCGCCCCTGGTAAGGGGGGTGCACTGTGACGTAAGGAAGAGTGGGGAACTCTTGACCTCTGATGGTGGGGGGGCGGCTCTTTACATCTGATGTAAGTGCTGGTGGGGTCTCTGTACAGCTAGTCTTACAAATACAACCGGTCCTTTGAAGGCAACCATAATGCTGTTGCAGCCCCACAATGAAATTTAGTTTGACACCCCTGCTTTAGGTAAAACCAACAGTTAACCCTTGCAGTTCAGCGGGAGACCCAATGCATGGGTAGAGTTTTTTTTTTTATTATGGACTTTTTGGGTCACACGTAATAGTATTTGTACATGAACATGAGCTTCCACAAAGGTCTTTGGAATCGAATCCTACAATTGTAGGCTACTTGAACATGTTATCATTCCGTGCCTGTATGACCTACAGACTTGTCTATATCAGAGATTTATCCAGACAGGAGCTCTGCCCCGGTGACAGAAATCTCCAGCTTAAAATCTACATCATGAATCACATTTCACTCCGCGACTTCATTTATATCATTCACTGCAGAACACACAAGAGAGACTTAGCTGCCGAAACTGTAGTAGGGCTTGGTTATAGTAGGTCTTGGTCATAGTAGGCCTTGGTCATTCCATGGAGATATTATCTCATTTATTTTTAATACTTCTGTAAAATTTCTATTTTACAAATGATCTGACCAATCAGAACTGCTCTGACCTGTCCTTTCCTATGGAAAGAAAAAGTACCAAGGCGGTTTTCAAACCCCATGAGCGCTACACTGGGTTGCCTGGACGGTGAAATGGGCGTTAGTTCACTTTATCATTTTTTTTGACAAGAGGAACCTACATTTTAATGATCTAAATAAAAAAGTCTGCTAAAACCTATATTTGGCGGCTAGATTAACCACTTGCCGACCGTATACTGTATATGTACGGCGGCAAGGCGGCTCTCCTGTGCAGGATCACATACCTAGTACGTGATCTTGAACTTCTGGTTCTGGGGCACACGCACGCACCACCGCCGCCCCGCTTCCGCTGCAATTAGGCACAGCGGCAGCTGATCGGCAGGTACAGCGGACTCGAAGTCCCGTGTGGTACCCGCTGATGCTTCCGTACACAGGTAGAATGGTGGTCTAGGAAAAATGATCCGCACTCCGGTTGTTGCTCTTTAAAAAAATCTTTGTTTTTATTAACAAGCCACAGTGAACAAACGCAAGTGAAAATGGTAGACGTGTTTCAGCCTATAAGGCCTTAGTCATAATGAATGGTGGTCTGCCTATATAAACAAGGCAGATTGCCGTTCTGTCCATACAGAAGTCATGGATCCTGTGTCTCTGCTAAGCAGGAATGCCCATGCCTTCCCCTAGTACAAACACCTCCCCCCACAGTAGTAAAGCACTGGTCAGGCATACATTTGACCCTTTGACCACCCTGATGTTAATCCCTTCCATTAGTACAGTGCAAGTACAGTACCCCAGTGCCATTAGTACAGTGACAGTAGATATGCTTTAGCACTGATCAATGTCTAATGCTGCATACACACGATCAGACTATCTGGCGGACAATCCGCCCGTGTGTGGGCTCCGGCAGACTTTTTCTTTCCAAAAGTCCGGCGGACTTAGAAAGAAGTTTTGACTCAAAATTGTCCGCCGGACTGCCGATCCAGCCGTCTGTGTGCTAGTCCGCCGGATTTTCAAAATGAACGGACTTGCTCACACATGGAGAAAAGTCTGTTCATTTTGAACGCGGCTCCAGGTAGCCAGGACTAGCGAAGGAAGTGAATGTCGCCGCCTTAGGCGAGATTGACACCTCGCTGGCCCGTCACCTGGTATGGACTTAAAGGGGAAGCCCTATGCCGAAAAAACAGCGTGGGGGTCCCCCCAAAGTCCATATCAGACCCTTAGCATGCAGCCCAGCCAGTCAGGAAAGGGGGTGGGGACGAGCGAGCGACCCCCTCCTGAGCCGTACCAGGCCGCGTGCCCTCAACATGGGGGGTGCTTTGAGGAAGGGGGGCCCAAAGCACCTTGTCCCCATGCTGATGAGGACAAGGGCCTCTTCCCGACAACCCTGGCCGTTGGTTGTCGGAGTCTGCGGGCGGGGGCTTATCGGAATCTGGGAGCCCCCTTTAATAAGGGGGCCCCCAGATACCGGCCCTCCACCCTATGTGAATGAGTATGGGGTACAATTTACCCCTACCCATTCACAAAAGGTTTTTAAATAATTAGATAGCAGAGGAGTCCGGCGAGAAGGCCCCCCAAGACAGAAGAAGACCCCCGGAGCTGTGCAATAAATTATTTTAAAACCTTGTGTTGTGTTTTATATACATTTTTTTCACCAGGTGAATGGGTAGGGGTAAATTGTACCCCTTACTCATTCACATAGGGTGGAGGGCCGGTATCTGGGGGCCCCCTTATTAAAAGGGGCTCCCGGATTCCATTAAGCCCCCCGCCCGCAGACCCCGACAACCAACGGTCAGGGCCCCCCCTTCCCCAAAGCACCCCCCCATGTTAAGGGCACGCGGCCTGGTACGGCTTAGGAGGCGGGGGCGCTCGCTCATCCCCACCCCCTTTCCTGACCGGCCGGGCTGCGTGCTCGGATAAGGGTCTGATATGGACCTGGGGGGGACCCCCACGCGTTTTTTTCAGCGTAGGGCTTCCCCTTTAAGTCCATACCAGGTGATGGGGCCAGCGACGTGTCAAACATTGACTTTCTTCGTTAGTCCCGTCTACTTGGAGCCGCGTTCAAAATGAACGGACTTTTCTATGTGTGCAGGCAAGTCTGTTCATTTCAAAAGTCCGGCGGACTAGCACACAGGCGGCCGGATTGTCCGCCGGACTGCCGAGACCGGCGGACAATTTTGAGTCAAAACTTCTTTATAAGTCCGCCGGACTTTTGGGGGAAAAAAAGTCCGCCGGAGCCCACACACGGGCGGATTGTCCGGCAGACTCTGTCTTCGCAGGACCAAGTCCGCCAGATAGTCCGATCGTGTGTACATGGCATTAGTGTTACTGGTCCCCAAAAAAGTGTCCTTTAGTTTCCAATTTGTCCAACGCAATATCACAGTCCCATTATAAGTCACTAATCGCCGCCATTACTAGAAAAATAAATAAATAAAAGATTAAAAAATCCCATAGTTTGTAGCCGTTATAACTTTGGCGCAAACCAATCAATATGCTCTTACTGTGATTTTTTATTTATTTTTTTACCATAAATATGTAACAGAATACCTATTGGCCTAAATTGATGAAGAAATTAGATTAGAAATATGTAACAGAATACATATTGGCCTAAATTTTTTTATTGGATGCGTTTTATAGCAGAAAGTAAAAGATGTTTTTTTTTTTTTTAAATTGCGGATTTATTTTCGTTTATAGTGCAAAAAAAAATTAAAAACCGTGGAGGTGAGCAAATACCACCAGAAGAGAGCTCTATTTGTGGGAAGAAAAGGACATAAATGTTATTTGGGTACAGAATTGCATGACCGTGCAAGTGTCAGCTAAAGTAACGCAGTGCCGTATCACAAAAAAATGGCCTGGTCATGAAGGGGGGGGTAAATCTTCTGGAGGTCAAGTGGCTAATTTTTGTAAAATCTTTCCTATTGCTTGGCTTTGCTTATGCTCAGCGCCAGACAGATCGGGAAACACGGGGCAGCTTCAGTTCAAAAGATGTAATTCGCAGATACAAAAAGTGACTACAACGTTAAAAGTGTCAAACGCACAGCTCAGGGGTATCACCTTGCTGTCACTTTTTATCACTACAAATAAATCCTTTGACCTGTAAATTCCGTTGCTTTTCCTGGACAACTTTTGTGACCTTTATAGAACATTTTTTTTTTTTCTTTTTTTTTTCAGACAGAGGATACAAAAAAATACAAAGAAAAGAAAAGATACACGGATATGGGTAGACACATTAATTTGTTCTTTTTTCAATTGCGTCGTTGTGCAATGCTGTACTCAAATAAAATTGATGTCCTTCTTTTCCCCACAAATAGAGCTTTCTTTTGGTGGTATTTGATCACCTCTGCAGTTGTTATTTTTTTTTTTGCGCTATAACAAAAAAAAAATCCACAATTTTGAAAAAAAAACTAAAAAAATCTTTTACTTTCTGCTATAAAACACATCCAATAATTTAAAAAAAAAAAAAAAAAAAATGAATTTCTTCATCTCATCAGACAAATTTGATTTTTTGAAAATTTTTATTGGCAACATACTGTATTATAGCAGAAAGTAAAAAAAAATTTTTTACTTTCTGCTGTAATACGTAGCTAATAAAATTTTAAAACAAAATCAAATTTCTTCATCAATTTAGGCCAATATGTATTCTGCGACATATTTTTGATTAAAAAAAAAATCCCAATAAGTGTATATTGATTGGTTTGCGTATAGTTATATCATCTACAAATGATTGGATATTTTTATGGAGTTTCTATTCTTTACTAGTAATGGCGGCGATCAGCGATTTTTAGTGACAATGCGGCAGACAAATCAGACATCTAATTGACGCTTTTTTGGGGGACCAGTGACACTAATATAGTGATAAGTGCTAAAAATATGCACTGTCACTGTACTAATGACACTGGCAGAAAAGGCGTTAACACCAGGGGCGATCAAAGCATTAAGTGTGTCCCTAGTAGGGGCCTACTAACTGTGTGGGGATTGCTCTGACTGAAAGAACACAGAGATCTTGTGTTCCATTCCTGCTTAGCAGGAACACAAGATCTCTATTAATAGAGTGAAGAGAGAGAAGGGGGATTGTTGCGGTGCTTACACAATAATGGAAATCGTTTATTTAAAAACGTATATTATAATTTTAATGAGAATAAAGTTAAACAGAACAGGGCCACTTTGTTCACAGGTAATCAACATTTCACAGTGAAGGTGGTCATTTGGCGAATATTCAGTCCTGACAAAAGTTGTCTTTTCGTATATTAACCCAACATGTTTCACCTATTAGCTTCATCAGGAGATATACGAATTAAGAAAATGATTGATGAAGCTAATAGGTGAAACATGTTGGGTTAATATACGAAAAGACAACTGAAATTAATATTCGCCAAATGACCACCTTCACTGTGAAATGTTGATTACCTGTGAACAAAGTGGCCCTGTTCTATTTTAACTTTATTCTCATTAAAATTATAATAAGACTTTTTTAAATAAATGGTTTCCATTATTATTTGTAAGCACCGCAACAATCCCCCTTCTCTCTCTTCACTCTATTAACCACTTCAGCCCCGGACCAATAAACACCTTAAGGACCAGAGGTCTTTTTCCAATTTCGCACTGCGCTGCTTTAACTGGTAATTGCGCGGTCATGCAATATTGCACCCAAACGAAATTTGCGTCCTTTTCTTCCCACAAATAGAGCTTTCTTTTGATGGTATTTGATTGCCTCTGCGATTTTTTTTTTTGCGATATAAATGGAAAAAGAGCGAAAATTTTGAAAAAAAAAAGATATTTTCTTCTTTTTGTTATAAGAAAAATCGAATAAACTAAATTTTAGTCATACATTGAGGGCAAAATTTATTCAGCCACATGTCTTTAGTAAAAAAAAATGTCAATAAGCGTATATTTTTTGGTTTGCGCAAAAGTTATAGCGTCTACAAACTAGAGTACATTTTCTGGAATTTACACAGCTTTTAATTTATGACTGCCTATCTCATTTCTTGAGGTGCTAAAATGGCAGGGCAGTACAAACCCCCCCCAAATGACCCCATTTTGGAAAGTAGACACCCCAAGGAAATTGCTGATGGGTATGTTGAACCCATTGAATATTTTTTTTTTTTGTCCTAAGGGATTGAATAATGACAAAAAAAATTAAAAATTTACAAAAAGTTGTCACTAAATGATATATTGCTCACACATGCCATGGTTATATGTGGAATTGCACCCCAAAATTTATTCAGCTACTTCTCCCGAGTATGGGGATACCACATGTGTGGGACTTTTTGGGAGTCTAGTCGCACACGGCACCCCGAAAACCAATCACCACCTTCAGGATTTCTAAGGGTGCAAATTTTTGATTTAACTCCTCACTACCTATCACAGTTTCGAAGGCCATAAAATGCCAAAATAGCACAAAACTCCCCAAAATGACCCCATTTTGGAAAGAAGACACCCCAAGCTATTTACTGAGAGGCATGTTGAGTCCATGGAATATTTTATATTTTGCCACAAGTTGCAGGAATATTACAAACTTTTTTTTTTTTGCACAAAGTTGTCACTAAATGATATATTGCTCACACATGCTATGGGCATATGTGAAATGACACCCCAAAATACATTCTGCTACTTCTCCTGAGTACAGGGATACCACATGTGTGCGACTTTTTGGGAGCCTAGCCGCGTACGGGACCCCAAAATCCAAGCACCGCCTTCAGGATTTCTAAGGGCATACATTTTTTATTTTACTCCTCACTACCTATCACTACCTATCACAGTTTTGAAGGCCATAAAATGCCAAGATGGCACAAAACCCCCCCAAATGACCCCATTTTGGAAAGTAGACACCCCAAGCTATTTGCTGAGGGCCATGTTGAGACCATTGAATATTTTTCTTTTTGTCCCAAGGGATTGAATAATGACAAAAAATAAAAAAAACATTTTTTTTTACAAAAAGTTGTCACTAAATGATATATTGCTCACACATGCCATGGTTATATGTGGAATTGAACCCCAAAATTTATTCAGCTACTTCTCCCGAGTATGGGGATACCACATGTGTGGGACTTTTTGGGAGTCTAGTCGCACACGGCACCCCGAAAACCAATCACCACCTTCAGGATTTCTAAGGGTGCAAATTTTTGATTTAACTCCTCACTACCTATCACAGTTTCGAAAGCCATAAAATGCCAAAATAGCACAAAACTCCCCAAAATGACCCCATTTTGGAAAGAAGACACCCCAAGCTATTTACTGAGAGGCATGTTGAGTCCATGGAATATTTTATATTTTGCCACAAGTTGCAGGAATATTACAAACTTTTTTTTTTTTGCACAAAGTTGTCACTAAATGATATATTGCTCACACATGCTATGGGCATATGTGAAATGACACCCCAAAATACATTCTGCTACTTCTCCTGAGTACAGGGATACCACATGTGTGCGACTTTTTGGGAGCCTAGCCGCGTACGGGACCCCAAAATCCAAGCACTGCCTTCCGGATTTAAATATAAAATGCTACCAAAAAAACTGTTAGGGATCGCAGGGATCAGGCCTGACTCTGCGATCGCTGCAGTTATGTGTTTAGTGTTTTGTAAGTGACAGTGATCAATCGATACTGCACTTGGGTGGGCTGGGCAGAGGGGCAAAACGCAGGTGCTAGCAGGTATCTGGGCTGATCCCGCTAACAATGCGTTTTTTTGGAACCCTGAACTGCTGGGGACGCTAGTATAGATCTGATCAGATCAGATATTGATCTGTTCAGATTCTATACCACTACGGGAGGTGTATGCTTTGCGCGTGGGTGTTAGCGGTACTGGCACTAACCTAGCGCTGCCTGGGGCGACGCAGACCCTGACCCTAAAACCTAATTGATATCACCCGCCGGGTGATCAGAGGGTTAAACCTTTATTGGGTAATAAATGGTGGGTGCCCTGATGCTATAAAAAGCAAACTAACCAGAGTCACCCGTAACACTTATACGGTGATCAGTGGTGAAAGGGTTAACTAGGGGCAATCAGGGGTTCAAATTTTTATTAGGTAGTATATGGGGGTCCCTGGCGCTATATAAAAACCTGACGGGGAACCTAAATAACTAACTGGCTAACCAGCGTCACCAGTGACACTTATACTGTGATCGCTGGTGAAAGGGTTAACTAGGGGCAATCAGGGGGTTAAAACCATTATTGGGTAGTATATCGGGGTACCTAGCGCTATAAAAACCTGGCGGTGAACCTAAAAAAATAACTAGCTACCTAGCGACAGTAGCGACACTGATGCAGCGATCAGAAAAATTATCGCTTAGTGACACTGGCAAAAGGGGGTGAAAGGGTTAACTAGGGGCAATCAGGATGTTAAAACCATTATTGGGTAGTATATCGGGGTACCTAGCGATATAAAAACCTGGTGGTGAACCTAAAAAAAATAACTAGCTACCTAGCGACAGTAGCGACACTGATGCAGCGATCAGAAAAATGATCGCTTAGTGACAGTGGCAAAAGGGGGTGAGAGGGTTAACTAGCGGCAATCAGGGGGTTAAAACCATTATTGGGTAGTATATCGGGGTACCTAGCGCTATAAAAACCTGGCGGTGAACCTAAAAAAATAACTAGCTATCTAGCGACAGTAGCGACACTGATGCAGCGATCAGAAAAATGATCGCTTAGTGACACTGGCAAAAGGGGGTGAAAGGGTTAACTAGGGGCAATCAGGATGTTAAAACCATTATTGGGTAGTATATCGGGGTACCTAGCGCTATAAAAACCTGGCGGTGAACCTAAAAAAATAACTAGCTACCTAGCGACAGTAGCGACACTGATGCAGCGATCAGAAAAATGATCGCTTAGTGACACTGGCAAAAGGTGGTGAAAGGGTTAACTCTAGGGGCAATCAGGGGGTTAAATCTTTATTGGGGGGTGATAGGGGGCTTCCCTGGACCTAACACTAACTGCCCTGACAGTTTTTACTTTTACAACTGACACTGAATGCATTGATCAGTAAAGAAATGATCAATGCAATCAGTGACACTGTGACTGGGGGGGGGGAGGGTGGACGGGGGGGGATCGGGGGGCGATCGGGGGGGGGTCGGGGGGGTTTGTGTACCTATGTGTACCTATGTGTCAGTGTAGTGTTTTGGTGCACTTACTTTGTGTCTTCTCCTCGTAGTCCGGTCAAAAAGACCGCCCCGAGGAGAATGACATCACTTCCTCCTTCCTGTGTAAACAATACACAGTGGGAGGAAGTTCGTCATTGGCCAGGAGCGATCGAGAGGGGGTGGCCAGAAACCAACGGCCATCCCCTCATCCCGGATCGCTCCCGGAGGGAAACGGACCGCCGTATCCAGCGGGAGGGGGTCCGATCGGACCCCCCACCCGCTGGAAGGCAGGCACGTACATGTACGTGCTTGTGCCTGCCTGTGATATTGTGATGACGTACAATGGCAATATGGCGGTCCTTAAGTGGTTAATTAACTATTTGGGATGAGGTGCCAATCACTTGTGTGTTCTATCTTAGCCAGACATACTTTATATAAGTGAAAAGATCTCTATGTTCTCCCATGTCAAAACGACAATCTGCCTTGTTTACATGGGGAATAATCGCGGGTGGCTGGTGGACATCGTGTCCGCCGGTCACTCTGATTGGCTCCCTCGCCGTCCAATCGGTGCGCGCCCCCCCCCAGGAAATAAAGACTGTGGCGGTTATTTACTACAAGTGCAAACTACATGTGCAAAGTGCACTTGCTGATTTTATTATCCAATCATGTGCTAGCTAAAATGCTGTTTTTATTTTCCTTGCATGTCTCCGTCGGATCTACAGCGACTTTACTTCCAAGTGCACTTTGCACTTGTAGTGCAAAGTGGATTTGCCTTTAGTAAATAACCCCCTGTGTGTGTGTTATTAGAGAACCATTTGGAAATAATGCTGTTTTAGTTAAGCCAAAGGTAATTTAAAGAGTCATTGTAATCATTCGATGAAGATTTTTCTTTTGTTCACTTTGCCACATTTGAATCCCCCCCCCAAAAAAATAAAAAAAATAAAGTTTTCGATTTGGCCGATTCTAAATGTATCAATTTGAACGTTTTGAATCAAAAAAAATCAGTGGATTTGAAGAACATTCGAAAAAAGACATAAAACTAATTTCGAATACGAATTCTGTATCAGAATTGAACGAATCAACCAAATTTAACAAAACTAAGTATCTAGATTAAGGAATTGAAACAAAACAAAACTAATTTTTTCTTCATGCATATGTCTAATTTGAACCAGTGCACAAAGCAAGGTCCATACAGACACGGGTGAGCGAGTTTGGGGTGGACCTCTATCGGGTTCTGACCTCAACCCGATAAAACACCTTTGAGATTAATCAGATCTTCTCATCCAACATCAGTGCCTGATTTCACAAATGTGCTTCTGGAAGAATGGTCAAACATTCCCATAGACACACTCCTAAACCTTGTGGACGGCCTTCCCAGAAGAGTTGAAGCCGTTATAGCTGCAAAGGGTGGGCCAACTCAATACTGAACCCTACGGACTAAGACTGGGATGCCATTAAATTTCATGTGTGTGTAAAGGCAGGTGTCCCAATACTTTTGGTACTAAAGTGTATATTAGTGTGATGGTCAGTGGGAAGAATGCTCCTTACACTTGTGGTCATTGGGACGAATTTCCCCCTTTACAGATAGATAAAAAGATCAATGGTCTCAGTGGGAACAAGTGGGGGCCCATCCATTAGGGGCGCCCAGGACCCACGCCCTCTCGCCACCCCTATATGAATAATGGATAGCGTGAATCTATCCATGGGGGACCTATTCAGGCATCCGGCCCCTTTCAGGATGACGGGCGCCTGAAATAAAGCAGCAGGGGGTGTGTTTTTTTTGAAGCACCTGATTAGAGCCATAGGCGCTAATAGTCTTCAAAATAGGTTGGCTGGTGTCGCAGAGCATTGCACCATGAGCCCACCCAAGTGTTACCACAGTGAATTAATATTCTCTTTGTAACACTGGTCCTCAATCCGGCCAATCAGAAACGGATGTGAGACCCGTTTTCTGATTGCCTGAAAAGAGAAGACTCCCACTAGGCTGCTGAGAAGGAGGGAGGAAACGGAAGCCGCCGCCTCCGTGGAGACCCGTGCAGACCCGTGGAGAGCAGGAGAACAGGAGGCCGCTGCCGGGCATGGGAAGCCGTGAATGGGGTAAGTGTGAATGACTGACAGATGGCAGGGCTGTCTTAATGCATGGGCACCCCTGGGCCCTGCCCAGGGGCCCCATGTACACGGGGGGCCCATGATCATTTTGCATTACATTATACTTGCCAACTGTCCCAGATTTTCCGGGACAGTCACGTCTTTTTCTAAGCTGTTCTGGGATGGCCGTATCCTGGGTAGCATCCCGGAAACCTGTACTGTGCCCTCCTGATCCTGGTATTGTGCCCTCCTGACTCCTCTTGTACAGTGCCCTTCTGCCCCTCCCTCCCCCATACTGTGCCCTTTGTGTTGAATAGATGATTTATGGCATGTTTTCTTATTGTTTAAAATCGATTTTATCTAATGTATTAATATATATATATATATATATATATATATATATATATATATATATATATATATATATATGTTTAATTCTATCAACTATTTATGCAGTACTTTAATTCTTGAGAGTAGGGGCATCTATTGGGGCAAGCTGGTAGGGCCCCCAGACCATTACTTTGCCCAGGGGTCCATAATGTCATTAAAATGGCCCTGACCGACGGGACGGGGATGGGGGGTTATGTCCATGGCATACTGTTTCCCGCTCCCCCCCAAAAAAATTCCAACAGCCGCCAATGGTAGGAACTTATCTAAGAGGCAGAAATTGCTCATTGCTCAAAGAAACCCCCAAAAACCTCTTGAAGAACCCTAGTACAGAAACCTTGCAATATATCATTCCTCTTTTCTCTGCTTCCGGCAGCCAAACAAAGGGTCATGCATGGAGGTGAGGGGAGGGGTGAAGGAGCTGGGCCAGCACAGACAGCGATTAGACATTCTCAGAAGAGGAGAGGGGTAGGGAGGGGGCTGTGCCGTGACTCTCCCTGAGAAGTCAAAGTTTCCAGAAAGTTTGAAGGCACATTTCAAACAAATAAAAATAATGTATGGAAAAGGAAAAAGCCCTGCAAGTAAAGCATTTCAAATTCTTGATTTTTCGCTGATTTTACTTGCAATTTTAGAAGTCGGTGACAGGGTCTGTTTAGAATACATCGTATTTCGGTCAAGCACTTTATGGGAGCATTGTATTCCGGGTTATATCTTTCCGAATGACGCTTCATATATCAGTTACATGAACGATAGAGCAGGATAAGTGCGGCAGTTCATCAGCGGCTCCCGGAATCTTCGGGGCAATTTCCATGAAACATTTTTTAGCGTTCTAATGATAAAAGTATTATTGTCTTCACATCCTATTAATAATCCATCATCAACTCTTCTGGGTAGAATTATTATCACCCACTGGTTAATATTGAGATGTTTGAGCCGGCTCAGTATGTTCTCCTCTTTTATCAGATGAAAAAAAAAAAGTAATAAATGCAGGAGAAGAAAACGACACATTTGGCCAAAAGTACACCGTCCCCGATTCCGCCAGCTGCCACTTCCTTTGATTGCGGCTCCGCTTAATGCCGAAATTGCAAAAGATGTCACTCATTATAATTGAATACATTTTTTTTTTTGGAAGGCTAAAAAAAAAAAATCCTTTTATTTCTTTTTTCCATTAGATTTTTTTTTTTTTAATTCATTCAGCCACTGGGATTTTTGTATTACTCTTTATTTAAAGGGGATGTGGCAGAATTTCAACTAGCGATTTAATAAGACGCTCATTAACATAATGCTGGGAAAGAACATGAAAAAAATTAATAAAATCTGACCAAACCTAACAAGATAAAAAATGAAAAGATTAAAAAAAATAAAAAATGTTGCAGATGTAGAACCCTGGTGTTTAGGCAGAGGGTCATAACAAATTTAGTCTTCCAGGTATTAAGTGTCCTGGCTAATTGTTAGAGGATCCACTGTTTTTTTTTCCCCCCTAAATCTGGATTTGCCGCACTTCTCTCTTCTGTCACTGAGTGGCACTGTTGCCGGTGACGTTGGATTGACAAGAGACTAGCAAAGTCAGACTATAAGTGGATGGGGTGTCTCAGGCCAATTGGCAGGAGTCTCTTTAGCATTTGGCCTGCTGGGCCTGCTGGGAGAGCCTATTTATTTGGGCGGAGTCAGGTGATCTGAGGTTTTATGCCACCTGGGTGGCTGTCTGGGTGGACATGTGTTGAAATGCCCCGGGTTGCTAGGCCAGAAGCATAGTTCCTAACTGTCCCTGATTTTGAGGGACTGTCTCTGATTTGGAGCAATGTCCCTCTTTCCCCTTCATTTGTCCCTCATTTTGGTCTGATCTATATAGTTGTATATAAAATACACTTTTTATCCTTCAAAAAGTGTTTCCCAGTGCTAACCCTTTTATCCTAATTCTAAATTGCTGCATTTGTACATTATAAAGGAATAGTAGTGGTAAGTTTGGGTTAAGTCTCCTTGGGGGTGTGACAGGGGGCGTGTCCTATGCCTACATACTTTGCTAGTAGGTGTCAATCATACCAATCTCAAAATGTTGGGAGGTATGCAGAAGCCTGAGGCCTATCCCGGGAGTACTTCATTGCTAGGCTGCCTGAGGCCTATCCAGAAGTAGGAGGAGCAGCTGGGGGGTTGGGACTTCAGGCTTGGAGTCCAACCAAGTTGCAGAGGTTCAGCCAGACGGGGAACCAAGTTGTTGCTATCGGGAACAATCATTCCGGTTGCCAGTGGCAATCGCGGATCAAGGCCAGAGGTAAAGGGAAAGCAGTCGCCACTAAGTGACCACCCTTCCTGTTATCAGAGGTCAGTTTATGAAAGTCTGAAAGAAGTACCAGAGCAGCCATTTTCACTAGCCGGGGACAGTGAAGAAGTGGGAAAGCTACAGCAAGTGCCAAGCCAGGGACCAAGCGGGTTAGCGGGGGTGATGCTTGAGGAGTATACAGCGGCTTAGCTGTGGAAGCGCTCAGGAGATCCAGTGATGACTAGGATCTGGAAGTCGAGTGAGAAACTGGAGCTGAATGAGTGAATATCTACAGTGGGACACTGTGAGATGTAAGAAAAGATCTATACCAAGTTACTGTGAGTTACATGTATGGATCACTATTGACTGATGCACGTTCAGTTGCCATAGGAGACAGCAGTTCTACAAATACAGTGACTGTATGTGGCTGGAAAGGCCCTTAACCTGTATAGCTGTCTTCCTATAGCGCGTAACACGCAGAGCCGAGTCACAGTATGACTACACCAAGTCTACACCAAGCTTGTTGGAACATTGCCACTCGTTCAAGACGTTTCACGTGATTCTGTAATGCAATTATTGGTGTAATTGGTGGTGTGAGTGCTAGTATTTAGGCAACAATTATATTGTTAATTTTATCATTGTTTGTACATGTTTTTTCAACTTTTTTGTAATAAAGATGTTAAACTTTTTATTTTGTGTACTGGAGTGCCTATAAAGTCCAATATCAATGTTCTTTACTAGTATTCCAATTAACCAGGATGTGGCACATTTTGATTGTTTTGGTATCCACAGTACCATCCTGTGGTGATACAAATACATTTAATACATCTAATTCTCCTAATACTTACCTAAGCCCATTCTCGATCCAGTGATGTGCGCAAGAGCCGAGGCTCTCCTGTGTCTCTCCCTCTCAACAGGAGCCATTGGCTTCTGCTGCTGTCAATCACAGCCAGTGAGGCGGGAATGGAGAGTGATGGGTGGGGCTGAACTATGCTCTGTGCGTCTTATGGAATGCCCCCATAGCGGCTTGCTATAGGGGCACTCGGCAAGGGGGAGGGGCCCAGTGCACCTGCGGGGGACCCAAAAAGAGGAGGATCAGAGCTGCTCTGTGCAAAGCCATTACACAGAGCAGGTAAGTATGACATGTTTGTTATTTAAAATTAAAAAAAAAAGCCTTTACAATCACTTTTATTTGTTTTGTTCCAAATTAGTTTTTTTTTACGTATTTCGACAAATTAGCTAATTCAGAAACATCTAAATAAACGAAAACCTGTTTAACTAATTTTTCCAAATATTCTTAAATTCTAATATTCGAATATTCACAAACCAGTAAATTAGAAAATTTGTAAATTAGAAAATTCGTAAGTTCGAACTTCAGAAAATTTGAAAACCCGAAAACTTGAAAACAAATGCTGTCTCTAGACGAATAGAACATAATGGATTAATAATAATAAATAACAACAATAATAATAAAAACTTTCAGTTTCATTTGTTTAGATGCGGCATTCCTTATTTCAAGTAATTCGATAACTTCAGATGGAACGTAATGAATTAATAATAATAAATAACAATAATAATAATAAAAACTTTTTATTATTATTTATTATTCATTCATTCCGTCCTATTTGTTTCAATGCAGCATTTGTTATATCGGATAAATTTGTAACTCTGGTTAAATTCGTATTTGTTATGTTCACTAACAGACAAATTTGAAAGGAAATTACAATACCTATAATTTAATAGTTAGCTATTATTGGTTAGTTAGTTATTCTTTTGAAATTTCGGATTTTCATTCTTATTTTTGAATTTTAAAATTTTGTAAATTAGAAAATTCGTAAATTTGAAAATTTGAAAATTTGAAAATCTGAAAATAAGAACGAAAATTTGAAAGAATGACTAATAATAACTAACTATTCAATTATAGGTATTGGAATTTCATTTCAAATTTAGTGTTCGTAAGGAATACGAATTTATCCCAAGTTACGAATTATCTGAAATAATAAATGCTGCATCTAAACAAATAGGATGGAACGAATAAATAATAAATAATAATAAAACGTTTTTTTAATTATTGTTATTTATTATTATTAATTCATTGCGTTCCATTTGTTTAAATACGGCATTCGTTATTTCGGATAATTTGGAACTTCGGGTAAATTCATATTCGTTACGTTCACTGACAGCCAAATTTGAAAGGAGATTTCTATACCTATAATTTAATAGTTAGTTATTATTTCAGATTTTCAAATTTTTGGGTTTTCGGATTTTCGAAGTTCAAATTTGCGAATTTTTAAATTCACTAATTTACTAGTTTGTGAATATTAGAATTTAAGATTATTTTTAAAAATTAGTTAAAACGGGTTTTCGTTAATTCGTCGAAATTCCTTAAAAAACTAATTTGGAATGAAACAAATAAAAGTGATTGTAAAGGGTTTTTTTAATTTTTAAATAACAAACACGTCATACTTACCTGCTCTGTGTAAAGGCTTTGCACAGAGCAGCTCTGATCGGCAGAGGCAATTGGATCTTCATCGTTGCTGTGCATGGAGATGAGTGAGGGGAAGATGGCCCCCACCCGTCTCCATAACAATGCAGTGCGGAAACGACGCCCATAGCTCTTAAAGGTCCATTTAAAAAAAAAAAAATATGACATTTTTTTTTTTTATTGCATTTTAGTGTAAATATGAGATATGAGATCTTTTTGACCCCAAATCTCATATTTAAGAGGTCCTGTCATGCTTTCTTTCTATTACAAGGGATGTCTACATTCCTTGTAATAGGAATAAAAGTGACACAATTTTTATTTTATTTTTTAACAGTGTAAAAATAAAAAATAAAAGGTAAAATAAATAATAAAAAAATAAAAGGTAAAATAAATAATGAAAAAAAGGTAAAATAAATAATTTAAAAAAATGTTTTTTTTTTTTTTTTTAACGTGCCTCGCCCTGCAGAGCTCGCGTGCAGAAGCAAACTCATACATGAGTAGCGCCCGCGTATGAAAACGGTGTTCAAACCACACATGTGAGGTATCGCCACGATCAGTAGAGCGAGAGCAATAATTCTAGCCCTAGACCTCCTCTGTAACTCAAAACATGCAACCTGTAGAATTTTTATAAACTTCACCTATGGAGATTTTTAAGGGTAAAAGTTTGTCGCCATTCCACGAGCGGGCAAAATTATGAAGCGTGGCATGTTTGGTATCAATTTACTCGACGTAACATTATTGTTTACAATATAAAAAAAAATTGGGCTAACTTTACTGTTATCTTATTTTTTTATTCAAAAAAGTGTATTTAAAAAAAAAAAAAAAGTGCGCTTGTAAGACCGCTGCGCAAATACAGTGTGACACAAAGCATCGCAACGACCGCCATTTTATTCTCTAGGGTGTTAGGAAAAAAAAGTATAATGTTTGGGGGTTGCTAATTTTCTAGTAAAAAAAAACAGTTTTTAACTTGTAAACAACACAGTTCCAAAACATGTACTTAAGTGGTTAAAAAGCTGAGCAGGAAAGTTGATCTTTATGTTACTTTTTTTTTGTTCACATATTTTAACTTTCTAAAAAAGAAATACAGATCTAATGCCTGCTAGTAAAGAGGTATTGTATGCAAATGACTATACTAACAGAATACAAGGACGGGCCTCAGACAGATGTTATTGCTCTCTACATTAAGGCTCGGAGATGGCATAGCGCTTCCCTCTTTAATCCTAATGCGGTGAAGAGCCTAGGTGTAAATGCGTGATAATTTACTTGTCAGCATCAATAAAGGCATGATCCCAATGATGGGGCCAGGTGAGCAGCCTGAATGGTTCTGCTTCCCGATCAAATAAAGCTTGACAAATGGCTGGTACTCTCTGCGGTACGACTCGCGGAGCCTACAGCTGTCCATACCCAGACTTTACTGTCATTCTTAATATTCTACCCGATAAACCTGCACAGCTCGCTGTGTTCATTGCTCAAACTCTTTGTTAAGCGGTGATAAAGGTATTTTTTTGGCGGCTGGCGTTGTGGCCAGTGGCGGCTTGTGTTCATTTTTTGGGGGTGGCACCGCCACCCCTCCCCGGCGGCCGGTGGGGCGGCACTAGCGAACCCCCCCTCCCGTTGTCTGCTGGTCAGTCCTTACCCCATCTAGATGGCGGGGTGCGGGCAGCTGCTCCGATGTCCCCTCCAGTACGGCGGGGGGACGCATCTAGGTGGCTCGGTGCGGGCAGTGGATCTGGTGTCCCTTCTAGCATGGCAGGGGGGCCCATCTAGGTGGCTAGGTGTGGGCAGTGGATCTGGTGTCCCCTCCAGCACGGCAGGGGGGGCCCCATCTAGGTGGCTAGGTGCGGGCAGTGGATCTGGTGGCCCTTCCAGCATGGCGAGGGGCCCATCTAGGTTGCTAGGTGCGGGCAGTGGATCTGGTGTCCCCTCCAGCACAGCAGGGGGGCCCCATCTAGGTGGCTAAGTGCGGGCAGTGGATCCGGTGTCCCCTCCAGCATGGCGGGGGGGCCCCATCTAGGTGGCTAGGTGTGGGCAGTGGTTCCGGTGTCCCCTCCAGCATGGCAGGCCAGCCTCACCTAGGTGGCAAGGTGTGGACAGTGAATCCGGTGTCCCCTCCAGCATGGCGGGGGGGACCCATCTAGGTGGTGAGGTGCCGACAGTAGATCCAGTGTCCCCTCCAGCATGGTATGCTGGCCCGATCTAGGTGGCGAGGTGCGGGCAAAAATCAAGGGCAGCATTACTGCACCCTACATTGCTTTTTATTCGATTTTTGTCTTTTGTGATCACTTTTTATACCTGTCAAAACACGTATAATTTTAATAAAACCAATCTGGTTTATTTTGACCTACACTATCCGGAGCCCCCTTCTCTTTTTCTTTTTTCGTTTTTTTTTTTCCTTTTGAGTGTCCATCCGAAATTAGAGCCTGGATACACCTGGCCTTGGAAATACTACCGCCCTCGATTTTGGAAAACATCGGTTGGCATTGGCAACAGCTTGGATCACCTACCTCCACTTGTGACTGAGGACGTCTATGGGAGGACCGGATGCTGGGACCCATTCCATGAGGAATTGGAGCACAGTCCCTTTGGGACGATACGCCTGGTAGACCCACTGTCGAAAGGCAGGTGGGTCCAACATTTCTGGTAAGGGTGTCCACCTTATTTCTATTAAGTGCGGTGTCTTCAGATATCACCACAGACAAGCAGATTTCTGTCGTTGATTTTTCTGCCATCCCAATTCAAGGTTTTCAAGAGAAAATTGGCTGACTTTGCTTTAATAATATACGAGGATTCTTGCACAGACTGATATATCGAACACTACTCAACTTTTATTTTTTTTTGGATTCATATCACGTTATTGTATTATATTTTGTTCATATATAAGTTGTATGTACATTCCTTTGAGGATATTAGAGCACACATAGTGTTGTTTACACTGATTTCACAACAAGTGTGTAACTCCTCTGTGGTTTAACACAGGTGGTTCACATTTGCTCATAAATTGTATCTAGTGTGTTTTTACTCACCTGTTTAGCGCTACAATTTTTTGTTTCTCATTATGACATCATGTACAGCTCTCTCTCTCTTTTGTGAAAGTTTGTCAGAAAGGGAGGGGGGGGAGTCATAAGAGGGCCAATGAGAGCTGCAGAGCTGGAGGTGTGCCTCTGTGTGTCTGTGTAAATCCAAAAGAGATGTCAGCAAAGCCAGTCTTTAAACAGGAATGCAGGAGATAGTCTCTGTGATGTTGACCAAGGAGAAGGCAGAGATCCTCTGGACTGGACAGCTTAAGTAGGCATCGACTGGCGAGCAGGATATCATCAACAGCTGAGTAACTGTGGAGAGACAGGAGCTGGCAATTAGCCGACAGCTGAGTGGCCAGCTCAGAGAAGGAAGGGCTGAGCCCAGCCCTGACAATGCGCCACTTTGCTGACGTATATCGGCGTGACCCGGTCGGCAAGTGGTTAGGGGCCGCCCTGCCGCAGTATATTTACGTGGTGCAGTCCTTAAGTGGTTAAGGGGCGTGGTAGGGGTGTGTCCTATGCCTGTATACTTTTGCTGATAGGTGTCCCTCTTTCCCATATCAAAAAGTTGGGAGGTATGCCTGTATACTGCTTCAGACTTTTTACTGCCACCAGTTTATATTATAAAATGCCAGAACCTATGCAGCAGGCACACTCCATTGGCACCCAGATTTAATGAAGCAAGTTATCAATGGTGATCAACAGTCTTTGTTGAAAGCAAGTGATCTTCAGAATAAAAGGCGTACGCCCTTAACAAACCTCTGAGACAAAACAAAGTTTGAAATATATTCAGTCTTTTGGCGCAGGCGCTGTTCGCACTGGCGCACACACACACGCGGACGGACAAGTAGAGGAACAGACAGCGGCCGAGCTACCATTAACATTCTCCCCATAACAAGTGTTTGCCGAATCTCTCGGAGCAAGGTGACCTTTACATCATTAACCGCGTTTTCCTCCTTCCGGCAGATTGCCGAAACTAATTTGGGCTCATTAACTACCCGGGTGCTATCTCCCAAAATGCTTCATCGATCTTTGCCAATATACAAAATGTCATCTTCCAGTGAGTGGCGGAGACGGCGCAGCATTTATCGGGTATTGATCACCCCCGCAGTATGTTTTCTTACCTTGAAAGAGACATAATTTTTTTCCCCTTTTTTGCAATTTAATGCACAATTGACTTTTTTTTTTTTTTAAACCTTAGGATTTATCCATCAAGCTTTTTCTGGGGGGGGGGGGGGGGGGAGGGGGGGATCACCAGACAAATCTTTCTTTATGAACAGAAGCATTTATATTAAAGACTTCTTAACTGCCAGTGATTTCATCCCAAATGTCAGGGGGTTAAAAAGTCTGTCCACCCAAAATGAATCTTTACCGGCTTCAGCTCCAAAAGATTCCCCCCCCCACTTCATGACCAGGCCATTTTTTTGCGATATGGCACTGCGTTACTTGAATTACTTAAATTTTGCGGTCGAGCAACTTTGCACCCAAATAAAATGTATGTCCTTGTTTCTCCACAAATAGAGATTTATTTTGGTGGTATTTGATCACCTCTGCGTTTTTTATTTTTTGCACTATAAACAAAAAAAAGGATGAACATTTTGAAAGAGAAAACAAGATTTGTTACTTTTCGCTATAATAAATATCCCCAAAAATGTTTTTAAAAAACACAATTCTTCATAAGTCTAGGCCAATATATATTCTTCGAGAAAAAAAAAATGCAATAAGCATATATTGATTTGTTTGCACAAAAGTTATAGCATTCACAAAATAGGGAATGGATTTGTGCCATTTTTATGGTATTTTTATTATTATTATTTTATTTCCTTTTTTTTCCCACAAATAGAACCTTCTTTTGGTGGTATTTGATCACCTCTGCGGTTTTTATTTTTTGCGCTATAAACAAAAAAAGACCTAAAATTTTGAAAAAAAAAATATATTTTTTTTACTTTCTGCTATAAAACATTTCCAATAACAAAAATGTAAAAGACAAATTCAGTGCCCATTATGATCAGTGCCCATTAATGCAGCATGATCAAGTGCCCATCTGCAGCCTCTCCATTGACCATCAAAGCGGCATGATCAGGTGCCAATTTGCAGCCTCTCCATTACCCATTGATGCAGCCTGATCAGTGCCCACCTGCACCCTCTCTAATGCCCATCAATGCAGCCTGATCAGTGCCCACCTGCACCCTCTCTATTGTCCATTAGGGATGAGCTTCGTGTTCGAGTCGAACGTACGTTCGACTCGAACATTGGCCGTTCGTGCGTTCGGCGAATTCCGAACGTTTTGGCCGTTCGCGTCAAAATTCGAGTGACGCGCGCGCGGACCACAATGCACTGCGTTGGCGCAGTGCATTGCTGTCCGATGATTGGCCAAGCATGCACTGTGACCCCGCATGCTTGGCCAATCGCAGCGCCGGCAGCGAGGAGAGCCATGATTGGCCACAGGCATCCTGCCTGTGGCCAATCATAGCTCAGACTGTGTAGTGCACGCCCCACACTATATAAGGCCGCCTTTAAGGCGGCCTCCTGTAGTGTGTTACTTTGCATCTGAAGCAGTGGGTGTTCTGTGTACCTTCAACACAGTACACACCAATCGTTTTTGGCTGATTTCCTATCTTGCTGCTGTGTAGTGGTTGTTGTCTGTGCCCTGACTGCAGTATACACCACTATATTCACCTCACCTATATAGCTAGTGATCTAGCTTTAACCACTTAACAACTGCCCATTGCCGATTAACGGCTTCAGGGCGGTTGTTTAACTCAGAGAGGCCGTTAATTAACGGCCTCCCAGAATTCTGCTCTCGCGTGCCCCGAGGTGTGCGCACTCGAGAGCATCCGTGACCGCCGGGTCCATAGGACCCGGCGCATCACGGTAAACGGCCGCTCATAGCGGCCGTTTACCACGTGATTGCTCCGTCAAATGATGGAGTGATCACTTGGAAACAAACCGGCGTCATGTTATGACGCCTGTTCCTCCCTCCCCTTTCTGTACCGATCGGTACAGCGGAGGGGAAAGAGATCGGTGTCAGCAGCGATGTGGGCTGCATCTGCAGTGCCCACATCGCTCCTCACCGAATTTAACCCCTCAATTCCCTGCCAATACTCTGCAATACCAGTGCATACTCTGCAGTACCCTGCCATTACTCTGCAGTACCCCGCCATTACTCTGCAGTACCCCGCCATTACTCTGCAGTGCAGTACCCCGCCATTACTCTGCAGTGCAGTACCCTGCCATTACTCTGCAGTACCCCGCCATTACTCTGCAGTACCCCGCCATTACTCTGCAGTGCAGTACCCCGCCATTACTCTGCAGTACCCCGCCATTACTCTGCAGTGCAGTACCCCGCCATTACTCTGCAGTGCAGTACCCTGCCATTACTCTGCAGTACCCCGCCATTACTCTGCAGTACCCCGCCATTACTCTGCAGTGCAGTACCCCGCCATTACTCTGCAGTGCAGTACCCCGCCATTACTCTGCAGTGCAGTACCCTGCCATTACTCTGCAGTGCAGTACCCTGCCATTACTCTGCAGTGCAGTACCCTGCCATTACTCTGCAGTACCCTGCCATTACTCTTCAGTACCCCCATTACTCTGCAGTAACCCCCATTACTCTGCAGTACCCCCCAATACTCTGCAGTACCCTGCCATTACTCTGCAGTACCCCGCCATTACTCTGCAGTACCCCCCATTACTCTGCAGTAACCCCCATTACTCTGCAGTACCCCCCAATACTCTGCAGTACCCGCCATTACTCTGCAGTACCCCCAATACTCTGCAGTACCCTGCTATTACTCTGTAGTACCCCGCCAATACTCTGTAATACCCTGCCATAAATTGCCATACCCAGCCATACTCAGAGATACCCAGCCATACTCGGTGATACCCTGAAGTACCCAGCCATAGACGCCCCCCACCCCTCACCGCCCTCTGGTGCTTCTACCAACTCGCCAGTACGATCAAAGCCAGAATCTTTTTTTTTAATTGTTTATTTCAGGCTTCCCAGCCTAGAGGTGAGATGTGGGGTCATATTGACCCCCCAGATTTCACTGTAAAGAGGACCTGTCATCCCATATTCCTATTACAAGGGATGTTTACATTTCTTGTAATAGGAATAAAAGTGATCAAAAATATATTTTTGGGAAAAAAAATGTCAAACTAAAATAAAGTAAAATGAACAATAAAAAAATAAAATAAAAATTAAAGCGCCCATGTCCCCATGTGCTCGCATGTGCCACACATGTGAGGTATCGCCGAGAATGTTAGAGCGAGAGCAATAATTCTAGTCCTAGACCTCCTCTGCAACTCAAAACATGTAACCAGTAAAAAAATATTTAAAGCGTCGCCTATGGGGATTTTTTAAGTAGCGACGTTTGGCGCCATTCCACGGGCATGTGCAATTTTGAAGAGTGACATGTTTGATATCTATTTACTCAGCATAACTTCATCTTTCACTTTATGCAAACATTGGGCTAACAAGTGGTTAATAATAGAGCTAGTCTGCGTGCTCTGTACCCAGTACATACCGCTATAATATAGGGCAGGCCCCTACTTTCAAACATCCAACTTACAAACATCTCCTACTTGCAAACGCAAGGAGACAGCAGCAAGTGAGATGAAAAAAGATGGACGACAAAACAAAATTATACAGGGGTGATAACCCTTCCCTATGTTTTCCAAAAAGCTTAAAGATATTTTTTTTGACTGGAGCTACACTTTAAAAATGTACCGGTTGAAAATGACAAACAGATTCAACTTAACACAACAAACCTACACAGTCCCTGTCTTGTTTGCACCGCCTGTATACTGCTGTTCTGAGTATATAGGGCCTGGGGGCCACACGCATTTCCTTTTTTTAATATGGGTACGGGGTTCCCCTTAATATGTGTACAAGACCCAAATAGGCTGGTAATGGGCAGGGAGGGCTACCCATGCCATTTTTCTCAATGATTTTCAACCATATTGCAGGAACCAGATATAACATTAAAACCGCAAGCAGTTTTAAATGGTGTTATTTCCGTTTAATGTCATTTTGTACAGGGACTGTTCTAAACACGGGAAACACGTGGCACTTCACAGGCATACTATAGACACCCCCCAGGCACCATATTTAAAGGAATATTTCACTTTTTTTTTTCCACTTTAATCGTCATTAAAATCACTGCTCCCGCCAAAACGGTAGTTTTTAAAACTTTTTTTTGCAGTGACCCATGTCCCCTGAGGCAGGAGGCAGGTCGCCAAACCCTTTTTAGCACACTATCTTGCATATTAGCCGTTAAAATTAGGCACTTTCCAATTCGAACGTTCGAGTCCCATAGACTTCAATGGGGTTCTAACGTTCGTACCGAACGCGGGGGTCGTTCGCAAGTTCTGGTGCGAACCGAACCGGGGGGTGTTCGGCTCATCCCTATTGTCCATCAATGCAGTCTGATTAGCACCCATCTGTAGCCTCACCATTGCCCATTAATGCAGCCTGATCAGTGCCCATCTACAGCCTCCCCATTCCCCATCAGTGCAGCCTGATCAGTGCCCATCTGCTGTCTCTCTATTGGACATCAATGCAGCCTGTTAAGTGCCCATCTACAGCCTCACCATTGTCCATAAATGCAGCCTGATCAGTGCCCATCTGCAGCCTCACCATTTCCCATTAATGCAGCCTGATCAGTGCCCATCTGCAGCCTCACCAGTGCCCATCAATGCAGCCAGATCAGTGCCCCCCTGCAGCCTCACCATTGCCCATAAATGCAGCCTGATCAGTGCCCATCTGCAGTCTCTCCATTGCCCATCAATGCACCCTGATCAGTGCCCATCTGCAGCCTCACCACTGCCCATCAATGCAGCCTGATCAGTGCCCATCTACAGACTCACCATTGCCCATAAATGCAGCCTGATCAGTGCCCATCTGCAGCCTCACCACTGCCCATCAATGCAGCCTGATCAGTGCCCATCCGCAGCCTCACCATTGCCCATCAATGCAGCCTGATCAGTGCCCATCCGCAGCCTCGTCATTGCCAGATTACACATAGCCAGGATCTCCTATTTACTCAGTCACACACAGTCCTGCCTCCTGGACGGTTCCTATGATAGACAGAACACCGCTCCAATGCTGGGACATGTGTCATCTAACCTATGAGCCAGCTCAGGTGGCAGGACTGTGTGTGACTGAATGTTTCCCCCCCCCCCCCATCTTTGAGCCATTGGGGAGATTTCTCTTAATTTCCTCTCCCATAGCCAAACAGGAAGTGAGAGAAAATCCCCCAAAATTTAGGACAACCTGGGGTTTCACCAGAACTACTGTCTCAATTGAAACAAATACAATAATTTAGCAGTTGGATAAGACGTTTATTGTGCTAAATACTGCTTTTTTTATTTTATATTAATTTATCATAGTATATTTTAATATATGTATTAATTGCATTTATATTTGAAGTAATTTGCTTGTCCATAATGAATATAATAACAACATCAATAATAATAATAATAATAATTTTCAAAACAGGAAGTGAGAGAAAATCCCTCCAAAGTGAGGGCAACCCGGGATGTTACCAGAACTAGTGTCCTGATTCAAATATTTCCCCTCTATAACTCAAAATTTGGGATTTTATTTTACTTTCATTCTCAGTGCTATCAGTAAATAGGACAAATAGAGAGGGTGAATCTCCCTAACATGGGTACAGACAGCAATAAAAACCTGACCGGAGTTTAATTCCTCTCCACTCTATTCAAAACAAACAAAAAAAGGCTATTTATGGTAAAATGTGGTATTTAACATTCAAATGTACAATGAATATAAAATAATATACAAATATAAAGTAAATCAAATAAAATATAATACAATTATTGTATTATATATTATTATTTTTTATTAAATTTGTATTATTTATTATATTATATAAATATTATATTTTTTATTCAACTTCTAAAATGTACAATAAACAGTATAAATGTTGAAAGAGTAGGAGGTTAAATAGCTATTAATGGGACCAACATCCCTAAAATGATATGGAAAAGCATGGTTTCCCCCCTTAGCAATGGGATGGGACTTTACAGGCACAAGAACACAACTCATATTTAAAAGTTTAATTTGTAAAAAAAAAAAAAAAGCAATAATCACATAAAGTAGAAAAAATATACATGAAAAAAAATACAATATAAAGATAAAAGTGTGGGGTACAACTTACCGCAGAATTTTATACATAACACCTAAACAGTGTATATAGAGGATTTACATCAAACATTGTATAAAGATAAACGACGTGTTTCGGAGTAATTTTGGCTCCTTCCTCAGGGAAAGTTTTTGTATTCAGTATAGATACAGTCCTCAATAAGCAGTATAAAATAAATAGTATAAAATAATATAAAAATATTATAATACAATTAATTATATTTTTAATAAATTATGTTAAAATGATAAAAAATAATTATACAATAATAAAATAATATGAAAGAAATAAAATATTCTAATACAATTATATCATTTACAGTAATAATAATAAAAGGAATAAAAAAAAACTCTTCTTATTATTCTTATTATTATAATAATTATGGAAAATGCATTACTTTACCAAAATATACCATAATAAACGAATATGAAATAAATAAACTTCTTATCCAAACGCTAAATTATCGCATTTATTAATTTAAAATGTCATGAAAAGAATTCCATCCATGATACATTTTTAATTGCAGGAACATTGAAGTTTACAGGACCAGCTTTCAGGGTGTCCCCTTCTTTTGGTTCAATCAGTACTTATACCCAAAACCACTGAGTGTTCGTTCTTCGTAGTCCATGAGAATGGAGGCACTGGTCAGGGACACCTCCTTTGCCCATATACTTTGTGCTACAAGGGCTCTCTCTTCCTCATCTCAAAATGTTGGTAGGTACTCTACTCAGCACTGTTTTCTAGGAAGGTTTACTTTCAAACTTTCAGTTTGGTAAGTTTGCATGGCTCCTGTGTTATCATACTGGATGGGTCAAAGTTGACCTTCTCTAGAGCTTACACTACATCAAGCTGTAATGACATCCATAGATGAACACAGAATGAACACCGTAGATAAGGCATCCAGTGACACTGACACATCTGTTATGAAGCTGCCGTCTGCCAGGTACACACATTGACCCTGGAGGATAACCACCACATTTGTTTTTTGTACATCAGTTAGCACAGAATTGATTGCTGAAATTGGAACATAAGTGTAAAAAACAAACAAAAAAACAAACAAACAAAAAGACTATAATGCATGGGCAGCGAGGGGAGTCATGGGCATCGTTGGCTGTGCTTGGACAAGCTGTTTCATCTACAGATGTTTTTCATATCTACAATGATCAATAGAGCGGAGATGACTTTCACAAGTGCAAGAAAACCGCATTAAAGGAAAACTACACGCCAACAGGAGGGGCTGCTGCCAAATTCAGATAAATAAAGTAGATCTAAACCCAATGAGCAGAGTTAATATAATTTCAAAAGTTGTGATTCATTTCTTCTAAATCAGCGGCTTATATTAAAATAATCCCCGGTAATCTTGCCATTGAGGTCCTTGTTCGACACTAAACCCAATAATCAGAATTATCAAAAGTTGTGATTCATCTCTTCTAAATCAGCGGTTTATATTAAAATAATCCCTGGTAATCTTGCCATTAAGGTCCTTGTTCAGGTACTTCCTCTTATCAGGTGACAATGCTTCCTCTATTGTGCTTCTGTGCTGTCACCCTGTCATCTTTATCCCTGGTAAAGACTATGAATGGTGCGCTGACACACATTTTACAGTTATGGATGGGTTTGGTTTCTGTCTGAACCTGGAAGTTGGATGTCTTTGCTGGGCCAATGAGCCATGGGCAGGAGATTCTCCACCCTGCTGTTGCATATCTACAAAGGCGCAGGGATACTGGTGACATCATTGACCATATTAGGTCAAGGGCATTGATCTGGTTTGGCTGCATGGCCATATTAGGTCAAGGACATTGATCTGATTTGGTAACATGGCCTTCTTATGTTAATTAAATTGATCTGATTTGAAAACATGGCCATATTGGACCAAAGACGTTGATCTGATTTCGCCACATGGCCATAATATGTTAAGGAAATTGATCTGATTTGGTGACATGGCCATATTAGACCAATGGCATTGATCTGATTTGGCCACATGGCCATCTTACGTTGATGACATTGATCTGATTTGGCCACATGGCGATATTAGGTCAACGGAATTGATCTGATTTGGCCACATGGCCATCTTACGTTGATGACATTGATCTGATTTGGCCACATGGCGATATAAGGTCAATGGCATTGATCTGATTTGGCCACATTGCTGTATTATGTTAATGACAGTGATCCGATTTGGCCACATGGCTATATTAGGTCTATGGCATTGATCTGATTAGGTCACATGGCCATTCGAGGAGAGATCAATGGCATTGGCCTAATATGGTAATGTACCCATATTCGGTCAATGGCATTACAAGCATTCCACCCTTTGTGTATTTCAGCTGCAGGAAGGGTAATCTCCTGCCTGCGGTATATTGATCCAGCAATGACACCTAACTTCCAGGTTTGAACGAACTTGGGTTCAGACTTAAACCAAGCCTCTGGCTCTTTGGTTGTTCAGATGAATACCTGAAGTTTAGCCTATTTGGCCCCCTGTTCGGGGGGAACCCTGCATCATATATCTACACAGTAGAAGCAGTATATCATTTCTGTAGCTGAGAGCTTCCCACTGTTACTATTACCCAAGGAAGCCATCAGTTCTTGTACCCGTGGTGCCCCTAGCTTGCTCCTGACGAGTGGCCTCTCAGCCACGAAAAGCGCAGAGCTGCCATATAGTACGCTTCTAATCAATATTAATTCAATACCAAGCTCACCCTCAATATTTTATTACTATGGGACCAAGCAACTCATAGGTCTTGCAAGTATTACTAGATATTACTGCTCAAACCCAATAGACATTCCGGTGAACTTTGGAAGGTTTCTTGCTTGCCATAGCATGTACTACTACTCTTTTATGACCTGATGTACTATATTACTGTGTTTCTATGATATTACTGTTATATGTATTCACCTGTTATGCTCAGTTATATTTTTGGTTAATCAATAAAAATTCCAATATGTTCACCAACTTATCATTTTTGCAACCACGTGCTTCATATAAAGTCCCACCTCTTTGCTCCCCCCCTCCTTTTTTTGACATGACAAGGGATGGAAATGTGTGACCTTACCAGGCCACAGTTTCATTTAAAGTCCCAGGGATGGAACGACTGGCCCCATTGAGCCATACGTTCATATAAAGTCCCTAGAATGATTAGAGGTCATTCCGAATTTGTTTCCTTTAATATCTCCTGATAACGAGTGACGAGCTTGGGTCCAGGCTTGGGCTGGGTCCAAAGCCAAGTTCCACCAGCCATTATAATGCTCATTGCTTGGCAGCCCCAATGATCCTACCTGAGCCATTCCTACATTGCATTACGACTTACTTAAAGGGGTATTCCATGTTACTCTGGAAAGTGAAGCATCCTATTTAACACGCAAAGAGAGTACAAATATTCTACAAAGCCAGCAGATGATCAGCCACCAATCCCAGAAATGTTTGTGATCAGAATACATTTCCAGCTCTGGAAAATTGTTATAATTAATCTATTAGGAGCACTATGCCATTATTAGCATCTTTACTTTCCTTCTCTGTACAACAGGTGCGGCGGATCTCTGTGTGGTGAAAACAGCTGGCGCAGCCAATAGGCGTAAACCCGATTTGCATATTTATAGCATGTATTAATTAGCACTAAGCCTGTTAACATGGAGGAATGTGAAATAAAACGAACAGAAAAGAGGAGTTTCAACAAGGATTAAAGAAAACCCTGAATTGATTATGGGATTTTTTAATTTTTTTTTCAAAGAATGCATGGCAACTAAAAAATAAATAATTAAATAAAAATCTAATGAAATATTAAATAGCACCTTGCATTGTGATCAAATTAAGACATGATTTATTTAAAAATAAAAAATAAATCTAATCAAAGATTAAATAAGATTTTGCATTATGATCAAATTAGACATGATTTATTAATAATATCCCAAGTTCATGTAATTTAATTACATATTAGTTGCTAGTGCCACTGTCTAGTCCACACATAACTTGCATTTCCGGTGAAGGATGTATTCTGGGCCTGTCGTATTTGATTCTCCGCAGAGTGAACTGGCTGAATGGATAAAAGAGAATAGGATAGCATTTCTTGTCAATTTTTTTTTTTTAAAACAGGATCTTTGCAGGATTGTTTGGCCTCTTTACCATTATTTAAAAACGTTAAATGGGTCAGTGGTATAAGAAAACGGGCAGAGCCAGAAGGAAACGTGTTTTTCTGGTTTTCATCTGGCATAAAGCTGAGTAGGCAAATTACATTGATGCAATACAGGGACGTGCGGTGAGGTGAGTGGCTGGTATCAGAGCCAGATACACACAGGTTACATATACGCCGCAAACGTTAGAGCGAGAGCAATAATTCTAACACGAAACCTCCTCTGTAAAGCTAAACATGTAACCTGCCGTCTATGGAGATTTTTAAGTACATTTGGCGCCATTCTACAAGTGTGACATGTTAGGTATCTAATTTACTCGGCGTAATATCATCATTCACATTATACAAAAATATCAGGCTAACTTTAGTGTTTTTTTTTTTTTTTTATTATTTATGAAACAGTTTCATAAAAAAAAAAAAAAAACATGTTGGTAAAATTGCTGCGCAAATACTGTGTAACCGAAAACGTTGCAACGACCATAATTTTATTCTCTACGGTGTCTGCTAAAAAAAAAAATATATATATGTGTGTGTGTGTATATATTTATATATTTATATTTATTTATTTATTTATTTTTATTTATTTATTTATTTATGTTTGGGAGTTCTGCATAATTTTTTTGCAAAAAAAATATGATTTTTTTTTATTATGTAGGAGAGAAGTGTCAGAATTTGGCTGGGTGGTAAGGCGTTACTTACCATAAGTAATATACAAATAATTATTATATATTGTTTTTAAGGTAATTTACTATATTTTTAAAAACTGTACTCAAGCAGGCGGATTAACGGGCAAATTACTGAGGTTTGAAGTTATAACTTCCAACCAGTAATTTTTTTCACAGTAAATAGATAAATAATCAATTATTATCTTATAACATATAGCTTAATAATATATGATTTAGCTTGATTTAAAAGTACCTTTTCAACAGCAGCAGATTTTTATTCTCCCTCGTAACTGTGTGAGGAAAAACATGGGATTGTGGGTAAACCTTATACCCATAATCCCATGTTTTTTCCTTGTAGTTAAGAGGGCTGGGCTGGAAGGGAGCATTTGTCTTTTAGACACACGTCACCTTCTATGACACTGCAGTGAGAGGCCTGCCTTTTTATTGGACAGCGTGGGCTAATGGTGCTTTACCATTGGTCCAAGACTCCAAGCTGTCCATTGAGCTCAGTGCCTCTGACAAGAAGTGAGGAGAGGCACTGTGATCTCATCCTCTCAGTCTGCTGCAAACAGAGTGGGCCGGCTTGTATTTAAACTGGCCACTCTGTGTGTAGCTTTTGACAGGCTGTGCAAGGAGCCCCGTATCTCCGGGACCATAGGTCATAAGAGTCCCAAATTTTGACCAGTGGTGGGGTAGGACTTCAGCTACCTACCTTCGGTTTGGGGGGTAGATTTCTGAGCTATGACCCTTGAAGCTTGATGTTTTTTTTTTTCTTCCCTGCTCTCTACCTATGTTGCCTAGTTATCATTGTTCCCAGATCATTGTCAACTACAGAACATCCTGAAAATGTTATGAAGCTGAGAAAGGGGAGGGGGGTGTTCTGTAGCCATGAGACACTTTTTGCCCTATGGTAACAGCTCTACTCCTCCATAGACACAGTACAAAGAGTGAATGTTGTTACCCCAGGACAGGAAGTGTGTTCCCAGCTGGATCACCAAGTGAAAATGAATGTGTTACTAAACCCAGGACCATGCATTCACTATATCTGGTCTCCCAACATACACAGAATATGAAAATGCAATTATTTTAGTAAATATAAACAGGCTATGCAAGGAGACCTGTATCTCCAGAACCATAGTTTGTAGGAGCCACAAATTTTGACCAGTGGTGGGGTTGGACTTCAGCTACCTACCCCATCAGGTTGCCGAGCTACGACCCTCGTAGATCAATCCTTTTTTTTTCTTTTTTATGTTCATGGTGGGTGAGGCTCTGCCTGATACAATGTTTTTTTCCTTCACTGGTTCCAATGATATTTTTCAACAAACGTATCCTTCAAAGTTTATTTATTTATTTATTTTTTTAATTGTTTTGCTATATAGCTCCAGACACAAAATGTACCTGTAAGTCTAGCTTCATATCTGTGTGGGTACAGGGGTGCACGTAAATCACACACGTTCCCTCACCCACATGCATCTGCTGTTAAGAAGACACGCAGGGATGCCATTACCTCCTAATGGCACCCCCACGCACTGAAAAACGTGGTGGAGTTTCTGTGCAGCTGCATTTTAAGGGTCCATGCACACCAGGAGCAGAGAAAAATTAGAAGAGTTTATGGGTATTTTTGCAAAAAAAACATTCAACTCTTTTCATGTTTCACTATAATCAATATACACTTGAAAATGCTGAATGCTCCTAAACCCCGTGTTTAGGAGCATTCTAACGTTTATGAGCTTTAACATTTCTTCTGCCGGAAAACTCCACTCAAAAGGAGAGGAGAGGAGAGGAGTGGAGATGAGAGAGAAAATTAGAAGTGATTGTGTACAAAATGATATTCATGAAGAAACTGAACACATTTCTTTTATACTGTAACACATAAAACACCAAGAGAGAAGAGAAGAGAAGAGAAGAAAAGAAAGGGGAAGAGAGAGAAGAAGAAAGAGAGAGGAGAATAAGAAAGAGAAGAGAAGAAGAAAGAGTAGAGAGGGGAGAAGGAAGAGAAGAGAGAGATGAAGAAGAGAGAGGAGAAGAAGGAAGAGAAGAGAGAGAGGAAGAAGAGACGGAGAAGAAGGAAGAGAAGAGAGGGGAGAAGGAAGAGAAGAGGGGGGAGTAGAAGAGAGAGGAGAAGAAGGAAGAGAAGAGAGAGATGAAGAAGAGAGAGAAGAAGAAAGAGAAGATAGAGGAGACAAAGAAAGAGAATATAGTGGAGAAGAAGGAAGCGAAGATAGAGGAGAAGAAGGAAGCGAAGATAGAGGAGAAGAAGAAAGAGAAGATAGAGGAGAGGACAGAAGAGAAGATAGAGGAGAAGACAAAAGAGAAGATAGAGGTGAAGAAGGAAGAGAAGATAAAGGAGAAGAAGGGAGAGAAGAGAGAGATGAAGAAGAGAGAGGAGAAGAAGAAAGAGAAGAGAGAGAGGAAGAAGAGAGAGGAGAAGAAGGAAGAGAAGAGAGAGATGAAGAAGAGAGAGAAGAAGAAAGAGAAGATAAAGGAGAAGAAGAAAGCGAAGATAGAGGAGAAGAAGGAAGAGACGATACAGGAGAAGAAGGAAGAGAAGATAGAGGAGATGACGGAAGAGAAGATAGAGGAGAAGATGAAAGAGAAGATAGAAGAGAAGAAGAAAGAGGAGATAAAGGAGAAGAAAGAGGAGATAAAGGAGAAGAAAGAGGAGATAGAGAAGACGAAAGAGAAGATAGAGGAGAAGAAGGAAGAAAAGAGAGAGGAGAATAAGGAAGAGAAGAGAGAGGAGAAGAAGGGAGAGAAGAGAGAGGAGAATAAGGAAGAGAAGAGAGAGGAGAATAAGGAAGAGAAGAGAGAGGAGAATAAGGGAGAGAAGAGAAAGGAGAAGAAGGGAGAGAAGAGAGAGAAGAAGAAGAAGAAGAAAGAGAAGAGAGAGAAGAAGAAGAAAATAAGAGAGGAGCGGAGAGAGAAAATATTAGAAGAAGAGATTTTGTACAGAATGATATAGATGTAGAAACTGAACGCATTTCTTTTGTATTGTAACACATAAAATACTAATAGCAGATGGCAGAACAATGTTGTTCGCCTTGCTTCAATTATGAAAAAGAAGAGATGAAAACACATATTTGGGAACTGGCACATCAAATAACTGTCTGGAAGGAGCTGGTTTATTAATATTTCGAAAACAGCTGAAATACGGAACATAACAATATGCCACACAAGTTGCTCCTTTTAATATAGTCTAATTTCCCTTCTCCCGTGAGCAGTGGGATCCTATTGCACTTGCAAATCCCATATGTCAGTTCCTATGAAGGTGCAGTTTAGGACAGGCATAGTAATAATAAAGCCGGGTTTCTAGAAGGCTATCTTGGTGATCTGCTGTTTAAAGGGAAACTATAAAGATGTTGGATCCATTTTATTTTTAAAGAGACACTGTCACCTAGTCCATTCAGGACAACTTAACTCTCCAGCACTCTACTTCTTCCTCTATGGCCACCATTGTAAAATATCCAATGCTTATGGGTATGACAGAGCATGTGACCTCCTAAGGTTTAAAAAAAAAAATGATTTAGCATGTTGATTGGGGGAAGGGGGCGGGGAAGGTAAATTAAACACCAGCATTACTTTATACATTCAGGGTTTACATCTAACCTGATTTCTCTCTGATCCACTGCAGCAGAATTATTCAATGTTCCATATATACACATTATTACCAAAAGTATTGGGACACCTGCCTTTATACGCACATGAAATTTAATGGCATCCCGGTCTTAGTCCGTAGGGTTCAATACTGAGTTGGCCCACACTTTGCAGCTATAACAGCTTCAACTCTTCTGGGAAGGCTGTCCACAAGGTCTAGGAGTGTGTCAATGGGAATGTTTGAACATTCTTCCAGAAGGGTATTTGTGAGGTCAGGCAATGAAGGGCACGAGAAGGCCTGGCTCGCAGTCTCCGCTCTAATTTATCCCAAAGGTGTTCTATCGGGTTGAGGTCAGGACTTTGTGCAGGCCAGTCAAGTTTCTCCACCCAAACTAACTCATCCATGTCTTTATGGATCTTGCTTTGTGCACTGGTGCACAGTCATGCTGGAACAGGAAGGGGACATACCCAAACTGTTCCCACAAAGTTAGAAACATGAAATTGTCCCAAATGTCTTGGTATGCTGACACCTTAAGAGTTCCCTTCACTGGAACTAAGGGACCAAGCCCAACCCCTGAAAAACTCCGCACCATAATCCCCCCTCCACCAAATGATTTGGACCAGTGCACAAAACAAGGTCCTTAAAGACATGGATGAGTGAGTTTGGGGTGGAGGAACCTGAGCCAGGCCTTTTCGTCCCGAACATCAGTGCCTAACCTCACAAATGCGCTTCTGGAAGAATGGTCAAACATTCCCATAGACAAACTCCTTGTGGACAGCCTTCCCAGAAGAGTTGAAGCTGTTATAGCTGCAAAGGGTGGGCCAACTCAATATTGAACCCTACTCACCATATCTGGGATGCCATCAAAGTTCATGTGCATGTAAAGGCAGGTGTCCCAGTACTTTTAGCAATATAGTGTATGTTGGGTAGCCTGTACCGTACAACTCTTTTGGTTTAATGCATCATCCATCAAGTTTAACCTTACAAGTTAGGTTAAATCTAATAGTGGGCTTTTAGGAGTTGCCTAGTATTGCAATTTTGGACATCAAGATCTCTGTACATGAGGGACAACAAGGTTCATGCAGAGGGTGTGTTTGGGAACACCTCCCCTCTTTTACAAAAAGACAGGTAAAAGGAGTTCCCAGGTTATCAACAATAGGGAGTAGATTAGGGGAGTGTAAAAAAATGAGATGCAAAAAAACCACAAAATATGCTTTTTCTGTACAAATTAACTTGACATTTTCAGAATGTCAGGGCCCAGTGTGTATACAGAAGTATGGAGGTGAAACATGGATTTAATGTTAGAGACAGTGTCTGCAGGTTATTGTGTCTCACCCATCTGCCAGTGTTATAACTTTGCAAAATGAAAAGATGAGGGCTCAGAAAAAAAAAAAAATCTATTAAAACACTCTCCAGCTATTTTTAGAGGGTATTTTTTTTCAAGGCTGACAGTTCAGGCCTCCCAAACACTGTCCCCATTAAAAGCCTCTCAGGAGAAAGTGTTTCTGTGGAGCACAATGTTTTCTGTCAACTGAATGAAGCTCTATGGAAACTATAATGACAGATACAATAACTCAGCAATGGCCAGACTGATGGATGAGGGCCCTCACTTCTAAGGAAGCTTTGGTGAAACCTGAAAAGGACTTGATTTATTCTTTGGAAGGAAACAAAACGCGCTTTTTAAAAACTTTTACCATGAACCATAGTCAAGAGCTCAAACATTTTTCTATGCTAAAGCTAAATATTTTCTATGGTGACTGATAGAAACATAGAAGAGTGGCAGCAAAACAAGACCTAATGGTCCATCAAGTCTTTAAAAAAGACTTGAATTTTTTTTTTTGTTTTTTTATTTTACGTTTTTGTCTGAGCATAAATCTATGTTTTTCCCAAGCATGTTTGAATCCAATTACTAACTCACTACATGTCCCCATCTTCTTGATATTAGCTTCATACCCAAAATGTTGCCCTCCTGAACTTTATTCATAGCCTTCATGTATTTAAAGGTTTTAGTCATGTTTTTTTTCTTTCCCTTCTTTCCCGAAGACATATTAAGTACCTGAAATCCCTCCTGAAATATTTTATCCCTCGGACCTTTCACCATATTTGTTGCCCATCTCTGGACTCGTTCTATCTCACCAACATTTTTTTTGTACGAGGGGTCTTGAGAACTCTCGTAAATTGACCTACACCAGGGCTCAAAATTTTAAGTTCTGAGTTACTATCCAGGCCTTAAAGAGGAAGTAAACCCTGATGGGTTTACTTCCTCTTTGATTCCCTGCAAAGGTAAAGCATAATAGACTACTATGCATCTCATAGTAGTCCATTATGTGTCACTTACCTGGCACAGGAGCCAGCGAAGTCACCGCTGTCCCCTGTAGTCCGGAGCCTCCATCTTCTTGGTGGGTCTTGCTGCTCCGCCGCTGTCATTCGACGAAGCCGCGATGACGTCACTCCCGCGCATGCGCACGGGAGCCGCCACTCGCGGCATACCGCCGTTAACAGCGGAGCGCTCAGTGTGCCTGTGCCTCGCTGTTTACGGTGCATGCGCCGTAGACAGCGGATCCTGTTTTCCGGCAAATATCTCCTAAACCGTGTAGGTTTAGGAGATATTTCTTGGACCTACAGGTAAGCCTTGATCTAGGCTTACCTGTAGGTCAAAGTGGTTTGTAAGGGTTTACAACCACTTTAAGATTTATGCCCTGTACACACAATAGGATTTTCAGATGGAAAATGTGTGATAAGACCCTGTTATCGGAAATTCCAACTGTGTGCAGGTTCCATCACACATTTTCCATAGGAATTTCCGTCACACAAAATTTGAGATATGGTTCTCAGATTTTCTGACAACAAAATCCATTGTCGGAAATTCCGATCGTGTGTACACAATTCCGACGGAATCAAACAGAAGATTGGCACTGGCTATTGAATTTTTCTCGGCTTGTCTTACATGTTGACGTTCGGAATTTCCAGCCAACTTTGTGTGACCATGTGTATGCAAGACAAGTTTGAGCCAACAGCCATCGGAAAAAATCCCATGAATTTTGTTGTCGGAAAATCCTATCGTGTGTACAGGGCATTACTCGCCACCAGTTGCCCCACCCAACCCCTACCCTGTCCCACCCCCAATTCCATCCCTAAACATGCCCATGCTACAAGACATTAGGCTACCTACCACTGCCAGCTATATCATATGGCAATGCTGCAAGACATGGGGGTATCTACCACTATAGGTGTAGACAGAAAAGATATTCTCCTGCACACGTGCTGGTGGTTTTAGTACAAAATGGTAGTATTTTCAAATTATATAATATATTATGTGAAGAGAACATGCTTGTCCCGCTGCCTGAACTGACTGGGGGAAGTCTGGAAAAGCTGGGTGATGGGGGAGAAAGGAGGCGCATGACTTAACGCATGAATCAAGTTCATAAATAAAGTTTATTCTAAACAAATAAATGAATACAATGAAAATGACTATGTGTTCATAAAAAAAACAGTATTACAATGTTCTCATTTGATAAAATAATGGAAATGATTAGAAAACCCATGCAAGGGTATAGGCTGAATCAATGGCTAACGTGTTTCGAGGGGATGCCTCTTCATCAGAGCCTTGGAAGACAGAAAATGGTCTGTATCATGTGGTGGATTTATATAGAGAGCGGCGACTGTGTGGGAGATGTGTCACATGACAGATGGTGGATTTTCCTCTGTTCTAGTGGTGTTCCCATCCATATCACAACACTCTTGGTTCCGTATGGTATGTACGGTAGTTGTAGCCAGGCTGGGGACCATTGCAGGGTCAGACTCAGTACACTACAGCACTCTGACAGGAGGATCAGCGATCTGACAGGAGGATCGTAGGGTCAGCCAACGATCGATCCAGACCTGTAGCCATGTTATACAAGCAGCTACTCCTTCACCAGCCGGTGTGCAGGTCCAGATGACCAACATTAACAACTAATGAACTACAACTACTGTACATACCATACGGAACCAAGAGCGTTGTGATGTGTATGGGTACACCACTAGAACAGAGGAGAATCCACCATCTGACATGTGACACATCTCTCACACAGTCATCACCAGGGATTTAACACAAAGGAAGCAATACAAAGGGAACAGGATACTTTTTCATACAAGTATATGGTATAGCAGGCACATATTAGCATATGAAATGCTGAGTTTACATATTCTTTAACCACCTGCTGCCCGCCATATAGCAAAATGACATCAGCAAAGTGGTTGTTATCCTAACCGGACATCATATGATGTCTTTCAGGATAACTGGCCACTGCGCACCCGGGGGCGTGGATCACGGCGATCATTGTTGCAACTCCGATTTAGGTAAAGAGTACCTGATGGAGACTCTTTACCACATGATCAGCCATGTCCAATCACAGCTGATCATAGTGTAAACAGGAAGAGCCGTTGTTCGGCTTTTCCTCACTTGCGCCTGTCAGCCCCCCCCCCCCGAGGAGGCCCACACTGGACCACCAGAGATGCCACCAGGACCACCAGGGATGCCCACCATTAGTCACCACCAGGTATGCCACCCATGGCCACCAAGGATGGCAATCAGTGCCCACAATGGATGCCAATCAGTGCCCAACAATAATGCCTGCCAATTAGTAATGCCCATCGGTACCATCCATTAGTGTACATCAGTGCTACCTATCAGTGCCCATCCATGCCACCTATCAGTGCCCATCTGTGCCACCTATCAGTGTCCACCAGTGCTGCCTTTCAGTGCCCATCAGTGCCACCTATGTGTACCCATCAGTGCTGTATATCAGTGCCACCTATCAGTGCCCCATATTAGTGCCCATCATCAGTGCCACCTCATCTGTGCCAATCAGTGCAGCCCCATCAGTGCCCATCAGTGAAGGAGAAGGATAAGGCTGTCTTCAGGGGCCACACATCATTGTCTTAATATTAAAATGTTTCTAAATATTGTGGACAATCTCATATTTAGACTATTTTCCTGGTGGGTGTCCACATTGATTGTTGGGCTTTGAAGCCCATATTTGGCCCCCCTCTTTGACACACTTTGTGTATTATTCTGCCCCTGTCCCTGGAACCGTCTGGCTTTTCCTGTTCTTCTTTTACTAGCAGATTGGGCTGGCCTGACCTAACTATGCATAGATCCTGACGGTGGTGTAGTAGATGTAGTAGAACGGGTTTCCAGTGGGATGGTACCCTCTGAACCAGTTTCCGGATACTTATAAGTAAAGCTGGGCGATTTTCTTCCAAAAAAATCTGCGATTTTAAAAAAAAAACTTGATTCACAATTCGAATCAAGTTTTTTTTTTTTTGATGGACACCACGCAGAAGCTGTGGCAGGAGTTTTTAGGCGAGGCCACGGCTCCGGCCTAGTCTGCGGCGTCCGCCCTCGTGGACTGGGCCGACTAGTTTTTAGGCCTTGCTTTAAAACTCCTGCCCGCAGCTCCTCAGGATCGGCGCGGTGTCAGCACCGGTCCTGGTGAAAAAAAAAAAATCAAAAAAATCGATTTGCTGAAAATTTTAATCGATTTGACCTCTCAACTTGATTCAAGATTCAAATCAATTTTTTCCCCAGCCCTACTTATAAGTGAGGCTTATCTCTTTGTAAGAACCTTGACTGTATCCTGAAGAAGCCTAAGGGTGAAACGCGTAGGTGCACCACAAGGGCTCACTTCATATTATGTATTAGTATACATAATTTTTAATTTTCCTGTACTGTTCTATTCATGTTGTGTATTTTTCAATAAATAGTGTTTATTTTCATACCTCTTCATTGTTTCCTATGCCTTCAAAGTCTGACCTAGGTTTACTGTTATAGTAAACTTTTTTTGTTGTTGTTTATTCCCTCAATTTACAGATGTATCTATGTGAGTGCATTTCTTTTCTGTTTATTACTACTTATTTACAAAGTTTTGTAACAGAAACAAAAAAAAAAAACTTTTTATTTTTCAAAATTTTCTGTCTTTTTTTATTTGTTTAGCAGAAAATAAAAATCCCAGAGGTGATCAAATACCACCAAAAGAAAGCTCTATTTTTGGGAACAAAATGATAAAAATTTAGTTTGGGTACAGTGTGGCATGACCGCGCAATTGTCATTCAAATGTGCGACAGCGCTGAAAGCTGAAAATTGGCCTGGGCAGGAAGGTGTATAAGTGCCCGGTATTGAAGTGGTTAACTAAATTACTAAACAGTAGTGCCCACTGCCCACTATGGGGGTCTAATTACAATACTCCTATTTCCATAATGTTATTCATTTCTATAAATATATAGTACAAGGGTCATCTGTACAGAAAAGACAGGTCAGCGTTTTCCGCCATGCCGGGCTCTTCCCTAGAGGCATTAAAATACAATAACCCATCAGCCCACAGCGGCGTGTATTTTTTTTTATAGAAAGTGGAAATAATATTGAATGTTGACGGGTGTGAGCGGCAAGAATAGTCATTCTCTTTCCTTTTTTATCACACCTCAGCAGAGAGTACATGTGTTGACAAATACAGCAAGAAGAGATCAATACTTTCATTGCAATGTCATTCTGGAAACACGCGTCCAATGCAAAGAGTATTCAGAGACGGAGAACGGATTAGAGATGACAGCAGCCCCGGAGAGCGAGGAGGAGAGACTGCAGGAGCAGCCGGCTTTACAGGGCCAAGTACATTTAGGTGAATCTGGCAAAACGTTCAGTCAAAGATCAGAATCTTGCATTTCCGTTTTCCTGGCCATAGCTGACCATCCTTAAAGGGACCTTCCATGAAAGAAATGTGGAAGCTGCATCTTTGCTGACTTCTCATTTTACAGATGCCAGTTGCTTGCCTGTCATTCAGCCCCTCTTATTTAATACCGTGAGTCAGTAATCCAGAACAAGTATGCGGATAAGGACCACTGACCTTAGGCTGACTTCCCCAATGGTTTTTAATTATCGGCGTATAACACACACCCCAAGTTTAGGAGGGAATTTTAAGGAAAAAAACTTTTAGGAGGAAAGTTTAACGAAAAAACTTAAATACAGAGGCCCAGCTCTCGGGTCCTCTCGGCGGCTCTTGGGTCCTCTCCGCAAATTTAGGGTCCTGTCGGCGGCTCTAGGGTCCTCTTAGCGGCTCTTGGGTCCCCTCGGCAACTTTAGGGTCCTCTCGGTGGATCTCAGGTCCTCTCGGCGGCTCTAGGGTCCTCTCGGCGGCTCTTAGCAGCTCTTGGGTCCTTTCGGCGGCTCTCGGGTCCTCTTGCAGTCCAAACGGAGCCAAGAGTAGCCAAGTGTCCTCGGCTTGGCTCACAGTCACGCCCAGTTCCTGTGTTATGTCCATCATAGGGCGGGGCTGGGTATGACTGTGAGCAGAGCCGAGCCGATTACACTCGGCTATGTATCTCGGCGGCTCACAATAGGCGGGGGATCGGTGTATAACACGCACCCACGATTTTCCCCTGATTTTGGTGCCTTTGAGTGACACCAATGATGGGGCACTGTTCCTCCCACTGACACCAATGACATGGCACTATTTCTTTCACTGGCAAAAATAATGGGGTCTAACTCCTCTCACTGTTCTATCCCTGGGGCTTTATTGATTCTGTTGACACCAAAGATGGGTCACTATTCTTTCCTTTGATGCCATTGATGGGGCACTATTCCTCCTTCTGATGCCATTGATGGGGCACCTTTCTTCCCCCTGATTCAAGCAATGGGGGACTAGTTCTTCCACAAACACCATTAATAGGACACCATTCCTTCCACTGATACGAACAAAAGGGTGCTATTGTTTTCTGTGACATCAACAAGGCATTATTTCTTTAAGTGACACCAATGATGGGGCACTATTCCCCCCACTGATACCAAAAGTGAGGCACTATTCCTTCCTCTAACATCAATAATGGGGCATAATTCCATCTCCTACTAGGCACAGCTGCTCTGTAATTGTTTTACACCAACCATGGGGCATATTTTACTTCCACTGACCACTGAGTTTGGGGTATTTTTTAACTTTCACTGACAAATGATGCTGGGGCATCTTCTACTCTCACTGACCACAGTGTGGCCCTCATAAAATTCAGGACTGTGAATTGAGCCTTTGTTTGGAAAGTTTGGGGATAGATGGATTTTAGAGTAAGTCCTACATGCCTGGGAGAATTTTTTAGTTTTTTTTAAGTTTCCTGAAGTTCATTTGAAAGACCCCAGTGCTTATATTCCTCTTTTGTTTGCCTCCCCATTCACCCACCAAGTAAACTATCCAAATTGGTATGGTCAGAGTCTCCCCATGACCCCATGTGACAGTACTTAGATCTGGTGATTGGCTGCTCACCCAACAATGCCTCAAGGGGTAAATGGACGAGAGTCATATGCTCCCCCATACCTGGAGGTACCATGTATTTACCTTCACTCCTAGTGGCTGAATGGAGCAGCAGGGAAGTTAATGGGAAATCAGTAAAAGTAGGCTGCGAAAGGTGGGTAGTTACATGCCACTCTTGCTCTGAATAAGAAGAGGTTCAACTCTATTCTACTGGGGAAAATTTGTAATTTTTTTGCACATATGTTAATATCTGCAAGTTTTTTTTTGTTAGAAATAGCTTTAAACCTCCAAACAATTATATATTTTTTGAAAGTAAAAGCTCTATAGAATACAATTGGTATTGGCAAGCTCAACATTTTTAGGATGAATACAATAAAATACCCATTTGTTTGTAAAATATAAAAGATAGGGTTGCATTGAGTAAGTAGATACAAAACATATCAAGCCTTGGAGTGCTTATGAAGTCACGGAAAATGATGGTGCCCAAAATTGTCCATGGTCGATGCTTCAAACATCTTTACAGGTTATCAGTTTAGAGTTAACCAGTTTAGAGTTATGGCCGTAGAATTATTGTTCTCACCCTGACATTCTCGGTGATAACATACATGTGTGATGCAATTTATATTTATATAAAGCACCCTACTTTGCATTCGGATGTGTATGGGGGTGAGAGGGGTGCTTTTATATTTGTTTGTATTTTTTTATTATCATTAATTGTGATCACTTTTCTTCATTTACCTTTATTACTATAACAATGGGTCTAGTAAGCCCCCCAATGTAATAGCATAGACAGGTGAAAGCTTCTCTTTATAGAGACAGCAAGAGCTTTTTAGACCCCTGATGTCCTCCACTGCAGCTAATCAAGCACAGATCATGCTGGATTGTCTGCTTCTGCAGCTACACTAGCCAGGGACTGACAGCTTTGAATCCTCATAGCTTCCAAGTTCATTAGTTCATTATTGGTTCAATTAGATGGGCTTGTGTCTTTTTTCAACCAGACTATGTAACTATGCAGTCAAAGAGGAGTTTGAGAAGCCTGAGCTCTTCCTGCTCTCATTGTTGGGACTTTTTACTGTGTTCCCTGTCTCCCTGGAGGAACAGGGGAAGCCAGGGACCACTGTAGGCACCATCGGGGGTGGGGTTGGTGTTGGCACCTCCTAGAGCTGTGCCAGATCACTTTTATTTGGAAAATGATTGTTGGTTAAAAGAATCTATATTGACTAAAAAAATAAAAAAATGTTGGGACTTTAAATGAGGCCTAGGACACTTACATTAAAATAGCCTCCATCCCTATCGACACGGTAAAAAAGAGGGTTGGGACTTTGGCGAAGCATGCGATTTTGGAAGCAAAAAACAGGAGAGCAACAAAAAACAGATAATGTAAATGTATTAGCTGTAAATTAAATGTATAGCATAGGGCGCAGAGATACACATTCTATAATCCATAATCCATCATAAATAGTAAATATATTGAAGTATTGCACATCAAAAACATCAATCCCATGATTCATACATCAGAAGAATTAAATTCATGTATAAACATATTGCACATAGTAAAGATCAATAAAGTTAAGTAAAAACATTACAGAGTCTAGTAAAACTGCATGTTTGAATGTAATTTGTAGTATTTAAAGCTCTACGCATTTCGTGGCTACATTGCCACTCATCAGGAGCTGATATATGATGAATATCTGTGGGATGAGAAATGGTGTGCCAACAATTAGTCAAGTTTATATATTAAATGAGAAAAATAGGGGGAAAAGAGCAATGTGTCCAAGACGAGCGCCCATACTTACGGGTCAAGGAATGGCAGGAGGCGCAACTATGGGCATCGGAGCTATCCGGGAGTATCATCCGGTACGGGAGCTGAGGCGGACAGAGCATACGGTATCGCGATGAGGCAGTGTGCCATGGATGTGAACCAAAAAGTGATCATCACCCTAGGATGAATGATTGCATGTGTAAGTGTCAAGTTAAGGCATCTAAATGACTGTAGTGTAATGTGAATTAACTTGGAATTGGTGTGACACAGATAAAGGGATTTAAGATAGTGAAATCATGTTGAGAGCAATGGGGATGCTCCAACAGTAGTGAACACCATTGTGTATAAATAAAAATAAACTTGAGCGAACCAAAAACCAAAAAGGTGAGTGTTAAAAATGAAACAAAAACCACGAAATAAGTGTACTGTGAAACGATACCTGGATATATTGAACATAATGTTCATTCCATCTGAGTGCACTGGGCTATCAAGGGCAACAATCGCCGTACTAGTAGTGTCCGCTAATCTTGTGCCAAAGGTTATTGGTGCCTCACCGCAGCCGCATGATGCCGCCAACGTCACGCGGGCAAACTGAGTAGGTGGGGGCGGCGCCGTCTCCTGGGGGAATCAACCCCCCGGCGAGCGGCGCCAAAAACTAGCTCCTCCCGACAAGGCGCCAGGTAAATATACGGCGCCCACGTGATGATATTAAACTTGCTTTAAACCCCTGATTATCAGGACATTTATGAATGAATCTTGGTAGACAAAACTATGTTCCTATATACCAGTGATTGCAAATCTTGGCCCGACAGATGTTTTCAAACTATATTTCCCGTGATGCGCATGTACTCTGCAATGCAGTGGAGCATCGTGGGAAATGTAGTTCCAAACATCAGGGGTGCCAAGGTTCGACATCACTGCTGTATACTATTATAGCACCTTCCTAAGCTAAGCATGCTAGGTAAATTTACTTTGGCTCCTTCTGTAATGAAGGAAGTAGCAATTGTTTGTCCTGGTCTGCTCAGGGGTTTCACAGTCTGGGAATATGACAGCTTAGCCCTGTCTCTGGAAGAAGCTTCAAGAGCTTAGGGTGGGAAATAAAAAAAAAACAACCTGAATATTAGGTTCTGGCCAAACCTTGGAGAGGATTGTCCAGAAGAAAGCTGGAATGGTGATAAATAGTTAGCGATTCTATAAATCAAGGTTGCTTCACCCCAGGAGGGTTCCCAAGCTGTTCTAGAGGCCTCAGCTGTGTCAGGGCCGAGGGCTTGTAGGGACTTTGATAGAAGCTGATTGCAGAACTTCACCACAGGGGATCTGGTCTGGAAAGGTGCCGTCTCACTCACTGTATTGTGTTCTGAGGGAGCTGGAAGGTAGAAGCTGTCCTGGGGACTTGTAACTATAGACCCATAATGATCCTTGTGACCATGTAGTGTTCTGGAAGCTGCACTAGGTACCTGCAGTTATGCATGAGCGCAGGGTAGCCAGATGCCAAAAAGACTTGCCCCATGGTCTTCAACTGCAAAACTGTCCAAGCCTCATTATTGCCCCAGGAGAAGATTGTCCTCAAATCTTTAATTGCTGAGTGTTTTGGAGTATCCAATACCCCAAACCTCCCTCCCCTGTTGATGTTCTCCAAGCAATAAAATTCAAAAAGACATCCCTTAGCCCTTGTACACACGGTCAGAGATTCCGACAGAATGTGTCCTATCAGAGCGTTTTGTCGGATAATCCGACTGTGTGTGATCTCCATCGGACTGTTTCCGTCGGAGTATCCGACAGACCAAGTTTTCCAACTTGTCCGTAAAATTTTCCGACAAAATGCTCTGATCGGACATACTCCAATCATGTGTAGCCTACTCCAACGGACAAAGTGCCACGCATGCTCAGATCAAATTCGAAGACCAAAGCTATTGGCTACTAGCCTGAACGTAGTCCCGTCGTAACGAAATAACGTCATCACGTTATGTACAATCGGATTTCCCGTCAACTAGTTCCGACCGTGTGTATGCAACAGTTTCGGACAAAATCCGTCGGACAAAATCCAACGGATTTGGTTGTCAGAATGTCCGACCGTGTGTACAAGGGCTTAGACTGTATTACTGAAGCTGATGTGAATGGACTGGTGCTTGTGGAGATGGGCAGCCTCTGTACTAGTTGGGGAAGAACCAGTAAAAGCCTTTGGGGGTAGAGCTGCACTGTACAGTATATCTAGCATATAAAATAAAGTTCCAGTGTCTCTTTAAGCTCACTGAGCGCCTCGTCGCCTCTTTTTTCCATCTGGTTATTAAAATGACTCAGTTCCTTTTTAGAATACCGCTCGTTTCTAAAGTGTTCGACATCAATTCAGCCAGCGAAATTGCAAAAAAAAAAAAAGTAGTTGGCTCGATAGGTCATTATTAAAACTATAAAATGCAAAGTGAATTTTCTGCGCTGGTTTAGGCACTGGATCGATACAAATCTAGCTTCTCTCAAAGCGCCCCGCTCTTTGTCTAGCTCTTCATAAGATCTGTCCCGTCAATACGCTTCTCTACTCACAACAGCTCTAATATTTATTGAAACAGAATAATTGCAGCAAAGATCCTTCCACAAAGGCCACCTGGGCCCGCCAATGCATTTTTCCTCTAAAGAAGAAGCATCGCTCTGCATTTAGATGCCTTGTCACAAATTGTATTTCCCGAAATCAAGCACAATTGCGGAGAGATGATATTGGAAAGACCACAGGGAGTGCAAACAAAATGTTTTTATTTTTCCCCAAAGAAACTATTCATTATATTATTGGAGCAATGGAGGCTTCAAAATGTATCACAATACATCAGTAAGGAATTTTTCTTCTGTTTCGGGAAGAATGGCGATCGCCGCTGTCACCGCCTGAGCAGCAGAGGAAGCCAAAAAAATGTTAAGAAACGGGGGTTTGTGTTCTTTTCAAAGCTCGGTAGAAAAATAACAGGACAAAGACTGACTGTAAATAGAGATAAATGGATTGTTTCAATTTGGTCAAATCCCGGGAATGTATTTTTTTTTTTTTTAGAGAGGCAAAGATAAATGAGCAAGTCAGTTTTGAAAAACTAGAGGCAGAAAATTTGAGGCAACTATGGACTCTCATGGTACGGCAAGGACTCACATATACAATCGTATAAAAAAGTATAAATTTATTTAGGACAAGCGCATAAGTAAGAAAATTTGGGGTTGAACTGACCTAGGACGAGACCTTAAGTCCTCCTTCATGGATGGATACACGTCTAAATGTCCAGTTCCTCTTCAGAGATCCAATTTATGTGTATTGTATACCCTCTCTTCATAGGACCTTTTTAACCACTTACAGACCGGACCATTTTGCTGGTCAAAGACCAGACCACTTTTTGCAATTCGGCACTGCGTCGCTTTAACTGACAATTGCGCGGTCGTGCGACATGGCTCCCAAACAAAATTGACGTCCTTTTTTTTCCCACAAATAGAGCTTTCTTTTGGTGGTATTTGATCACCCCTGCGGTTTTTATTTTTTGCGCTATAAACAAAAATAGAGCGACAATTTTGAAAAAAACACATTATTTTTTACTTTTTGTTATAATAAATATCCCCCAAAAATATATAAAAAAACATTTTTTTCCCTCAGTTTAGGCCGATACGTATTTTTCTACATATTTTTGGTAAAAAAAATCGCAATAAGCGATTATTGATTGGTTTGCGCAAAAGTTATAGCGTTTACAAAATAGGGATAGTTTTATAGCATTTTTATTAATAATTTTTTTTTTTTTACTAGTAATGGCGGCGATCAGCGATTTTTATTGTGACTGCAACATTGTGGGGGACCCATCGGACATTTTTGACACATTTTTGGGACCATTGTCATTTATACAGTAATCACTGCTATATAAATGCAGTGATTCCTGTGTAAATGACACTGGCAGTGAAGGGGTTAACCAGTGGGTGGCAGTGTAGGAGTTAAGTGTTCCCAGGGGTGTGTTACTAACTGTGGGGGGGTTGGGCTTTGATTTAGTGAACACACATCTCTGCTCCAATCACATGAAGCAGAGATCAGTGTCACTAGTTGCTAGGCAGAATGGAGAAATGCTGTTTACACGGCATTTCCTCCATTCAGCCGTCCCGTGACACGATCGCGGGGATGCCCGCGGCGATCGAGTCCGCGGGTCCCACGACCGGACTCACGGGGGTCCCGACCAGCGCGGGAGCGCGCCGCCGGCGGCGCGCTCCTGGTGGCAGGGCGGCATTGAATATTGGACGTACCTGTACGCCAATATGCCTGCCCGTGCCATTCTGTCAACGTACATCGTCGTGCGCTGGTCGGGAACTGGTTAATTATGCTTTTGTCTTAAATAAATTTATACTTTTTTATACGATTGTGTATGTGAGTCCTTGCCGTACCATGAGAGTCCATAGTTGCCTCAAATTTTCTTGCTCTTGTTTTTCTAAACTTGCTTTTCAAAAGTATACATTTATTTAAGACAAAAGCATAATTAAAAAGGTCCTATGAAGAGAGGGTATACAATACACATATATTGGATCTTTGAAGAGGAACTGAACATTTAGACGTGTATCCATCCATGAAGGAGGACTCAAGGTCTCGTCCTATGTCAGTTCAACCCCAAATTTTCTTAAAGCGAAGGTCCACCCTAAAGTGGAGCTTCCGCTCATTGGAACCCTCCCCCCCCTCCGGCGCCACAATTGGCCCCTTTCAGGGGGGAGGGGGGTGCAGGTACCTGTATTCTGTATTCTGCGGAAAGGTACGCCCCTTTCCGCAGAATCTACGCCCCTTTCCAAAGGTCCCCCGCTGTCTGCTGGGAAACACACGGATCCCAGAGACAGCAGGGACCATCCTTATTGCGCAGCGCGACTCGCGCATGCACAGTAGGGAACCGGGAAATGAAGCCGCAAGGCTCCACTTCCTGATTCCCATACCCAAGATGGCGGCGGCGGCACCCGAGAGCCGATCGAGAGATTGGCTTCAGGTGCCGACATCGCGGGCGCGCTGGGCGGGTAAGTGTCATTATTTTAAAAGTCAGCAGCTGCAGTATTTGTAGCTGCTGGCTTTAAAAAAAAAAAAAAAAAACGGCGGAACTCCCGCTTTAATTATGCTCTTGTCCTAAATACATTTATACTTTTTTATATGAGAGTCCATAGTTGCCTCAAATTCTCTGCCTCATGTTTTTCAAAATCGATAGGACGATGGTACATTACCTTTTTGTTTTCAGTTTAGTAGCGATAATTAAAGCGGGAGTAAACCCAGTTTCAAAAAACACTTACATTCCCAGCATGCCGGAAATGCTAACTTTCACATTGGTTGTGCTCTCAACCAAACTTTCAAACCATCCAATGGCTGGTTTCATAACTGATCACATGTGCAGCATTATGGCAGCTGAAGAATCATTAGAGGCCAAGATGGCGGCTTACTTGACTGAAAATGATAGAGGAGTTTACTTCCACTTTAAGAGCAAGTGAGTTTTCCTTAAATAAGGTTCATGCTGGACTGGTCAGATCTAAGCCCTTGTACACACGGTCGGAGATTCCGACAACCAAATCCGTCGGAGTAATTCAGACGGATTAATTCCAGAAGAGGTCCGGAAGTGATGTTGCATACACACGGTCGGACTAAGTTGTCGGAAAATCCGATTGTACATAACGTGATGACGTTATTTTGTTATGACGGGACTAAGTTCAGGCTAGTAGCCAATAGCTTTTGTATAGGAATTTGATCTGAGCATGCGTGGCACTTTGTCCGAGAGAGTAGGCTACACATGATCGGAGTATGTCCGATCGGAGCATTTTGTCGTAACATTTTACCGGCAAATTGGAAAAGTTGGTCCGTCGGATATTCCGACGGAAACAGTCCGATGCAGACCACACACAGTCGGAATATCCGACAAAACGGTCCGATAGGACACAATCAGTCGGAATCTCCGACCTTGTGTACAAGGGCTAAGGGTAGCCAGTGACTGTATAGATGAACCTGTGGGGCAAAAACAATTTGATTAAAACTACATTTCGTTAAAAAAAGAAAAAAAAAAAGTGAAAAATAGCTCAGTAATAGTAAAAAAAAGAGAAAAAAAGCAACAGCTGTAATTCCTTTATGCCTCCATGGATCCCATGTTGCAATAGACCAGCCCTTTGGGGTGGCATCATCACATACCTGGGCCCATAGTATTACTGCACTGAAAAGCACTAACATAATACCACACCTCCCAACTTTTTGAGATGGGAATGAGGGACATCTATCAGCAAAAGTATGCAGGCATAGAACACACGCCCCTTAAAGGAGAATTGTACAAAAAAAACAAGATTGGTTAAACCCACCAGTGCTTTTTTACCACTACTATTCCTTTATATTGGCTTCTGGAATTGAAAAATGCAGCAATATAGAAATAGAAACCACAAGGGCTTTTTTTTTTACCACTAATATTCCTTTATATTGGCTTTTAATATTTACAAATGCAGCAATTTAGAATTTGGATGAAAGGTTTAGCACTGGGAAACACTTTTTGATACATAAAAAGTGCATTTTATATACAACTATATAGATCAGAACAAAAGGAGAGACAAATGAGGAGAAATGAGGGACAGAGGGACATTGTTCCAAATCAGGGACAGTCCCTCGAACTCAGGGACAGTTAGGAGATATGTAATACTACTTGGGTCCTCATAAACACAGAGTCATGACAGGTTCTTACTGACCACTTATAGAGTGAATGCAGGGTCCGGGGTTTAGTAACACTTTAAATCATCAAACATGTATGCTAAGAAACAGCTGTATTAGATTGGCAGGTAAGCTGCAAACCTTCCCCCATTGCCGGTCCCCTATACAGACGCAGATCAGATTACTCCTGAACCGTACAATACCAGGTCCGCGCCATCGCTCATTTCCCTGACTATTATTTTATTAAATTTCTTTATTTTTCTCCCGGATTGCTTACCATAGCGTGCGCTTTACAATTTCCCCAAGGATGCTTAAAATGCCACCTTGTTCAATGCTGACATGTTTATTGGCCCTTCCAGATCACTTCATTACAAAAGAGAATTTTACAATCCAATCAGCTGATAACATTTGTACAGGGCTCTGACATATTACGCTGCGGCATAAAGAGATTAGGGCACGGCTCACTCTACATTTGTTTTTTTCATTAGCCTTATTTACTCTTCGAGGTAAAGCAATAGCAAGAAAAGAAAAAAAAAAATGGAAAAAAAAAAAAATGCCAAGAATTGGCCGGCCAGCACCGTCTCAATAAAAAAGGCAGATTTCTTTTTTTTTTTTTTTAATAGCATCAGCTTGAGCTGACTGGGGGTTCTTCTTAGCTATTAAGTTTAATCCCTTAAATCTTCTTCCAGCATCTCTTAGTTGGTTACCCAAATACACAAATGTGAGATCAAAGGCTTTCGCTTGATACCGCGATAGCATTAATGCCTCTGTACAAGCAGCACAAACCAGCTGCTAAATTTAAAGGGAACTTGCCAGAGAGAAAGAACAGGAAGGCAACCAATGCTGGTACTTGAAGCACCGGTCCATTTAAAAAAATAAAAATAAAAAAAAAACAGTTTTTTCCCACAGAAACTCAGCCTTGTCAGTGGTTGATGGTCCTCTTCTGGTTGAATGACAGCTAGTTTCAAGCAATCCACTTCCTGTGAACCCAGGCTGTCATAGACACGCCCCCTGGGGGTGCATCACCACATCAGCCTAGGGCCCAGTGAGGGCTAACCTTGGCCCCCCAGATGTTTTCTAAATTTCCCATGATGCTCAACTACACTGCAGTGTAGATGAGCATCATGGGAAATGTAGTTCCAAAACATCTGGGTTGCCAAGGTTCAGCATCACTGGGGCCCTAGGCTCAGGGGTGGCTCATCTATTAAGGGTGCACCCCCCCCCCCCTCCCCCGGTCCATCGCTGTCTCCCCTATCCATGCCCCCTTCAGGACACTGGTGCATGGATTCCAATGCGGAGGGGCTGTTTTTTTGAAGCACCGATCAGAGCCAGAGGCTATAAAGAGGCTATAATAGGCTTCAATATAGGGTGGGCTCGGGTCGCAGAGCGTGAGCTCCGAGCCCACCCAGGTGTGTTACACCAGCCAATCAATGTTCGCTGTTGTACCGCTGATTCTCCTCCGCCAATCAGGAAATGGGTTTGACATCAGTCACCCGATTGGTTGAAAGAACAGGCGATCCTATTGGCCACCTAGGAGGAGGAGGGAGGAGCTGCACAGCGGAATGAGAGGTGATGCAGAGAGGACACAGGAGCCACTGCCTGCCGCCCATAGGAGCCCGCAACCTGCCTCCCGTAGGAGCCTGGACCCCCCCCCCCCAAGGGAGCCCACAACCCGCCCATAGGAGCCTGCAACCCGGCCTCTGCCCGCCACCCATAGGAGCCCGCACCCCGGCCGCTGCCCACCTGCAACCCGCCCGTAGGAGCCAGTAACCTGGCCTCTGTCCGCCACCCACACGAGCCTGCAAACTGCCAATAGGAGCCCGCACCCTGGCCACTGCCTGCCACCCGTTGGAGCCCACAACCCACTCATAGGAGCCCACAACCCGGCCACTGCCACCGCCCGTAGGAGCCCTAAACCCGCACATAGGAGCCCGCAACCAGGACGCTGCCCAACGCCCGTAAGAGCCTGCAACCAGGCCATAGGAGCCAGAAACCTGGCCGCTGCCCGCTCGCCCATAGGAGCAGGGGGGGGTGCCGCAGACCAACCAGCGGTGGTTGTTTGCCACCCCACAAAAAAAAAAAAAACACCAGCCGCCACTGCCTAGGCCTACAGCACACTACTCCACTCCAGAAAGCTCCCATATGTAGGGTATTTCTTTATTTCTTTATAATTGGGCCTATTAATTTATTGATTAAACCATTGTATATTCATTCTGCTTACATTAGTAATGATCATGCATTTAAGGCCCCCTTTATACTTGTGTGACCTGAAAGTCATGCGGATTTGCCGCACTTTTGACTTGAAGCAATGCCTGTGTAATCTTGAGGTCTATGGACCTCAAGTCGCATCAAAGTCTGACCAGGGACTACTTTGAAGTTGCTCCGACTTGAAGTCGCACAGATATAAATGGTACTCATTGGAAATCATGGGGTACAACTTTTCATGTGACTTTGCAGTCCCAAGTCGCAGTACAAGTCACGCACGTGTGAAATGGGCCTAACACATAACCTATGCTTTAACTATCTGCTATGTATTTGACTACAAGCAGGTCTTTTTTTCAGCAGGAATTATTGATGCTCACTGCTGGGGGATCTGTTGTTGCTGGGCGGAGGGGAAACCTATTGCTGCTGGGGGGAACTTCTGATGTGGGGGGGGGGATATTATCGCCAGTGGGTTAATTATGTTGCTGGTGGGTTAAAGTGGTTGTAAACCCTTACAAGCCACTTTGACCTACAGGTAAGCCTAGATTAAGGCTTACCTGTAGGTCTAAGAAATATCTCCTAAACCTACACGGTTTAGGAGATATTTGCCAAAACACAGGCACCGATGTCTACGGCGCATGCGCCGTAGACAGTGGCACGCAGGCACACTGAGCGCGCCGCTGTCAACGGCGATATGCCGCGAGTGGCGGCTCCCGTGCGCATGCGCGGGAGTGACGTCATCGCGGCTTTGTGTCCTTATTTAAAAGTCAGCGGCTGCAGTATTTGTAGCTGCTGACTTTTAAAAACAAAAAACGGCGGAACTCCTGCTTTAAGATAAAAATCCTTCTGTGTGCAGCAACCCCCCCCCCCCCCCCAATACTCACCTCACCTGAGCCCCATCTCTATCCAGCAATGTCCACGAGTGTCTCGGTCGTCCGGAACTTTCGCTCCTAATTGGCTGAGAGCACCATTGGCTCCTGCTGTCAAAGTCAATTGGCCAATCAGGAGAGAGAGGGAGCGGGGCCAAACCCCAGCTCCGTGTCTGAATGGACACACAGAGCTGCAGCTCAGCTCGGGTGCCCCCATAGCAAGCTGCTTGCTCTGGGGGCACTCAGCAGGAGGGAGGGGCCAGAAGCATGGAAGAGGGACCCGAGAAGAGGAGGATCCGGGCTGCTCTGTGCAAATTCACTGCAACAGAGGTGGTAAGTATAACATATTTGTTATTTTTATAGAAAAAACAAGATTTTATAATCACTATGAAACAAAACAGCCTGTCAAGTAAAAAAAAAAAAAAAAAATGTATCAAATCAAATCAAATCAAATGTTCCTCTGTTTAACCCCTTATTGACTCTTAATTTACTCTAATCAGCCCTTATTAAAGCCTTATTCTCCTTCTTCATTTACTTATTATTTTCCTGCTGTTTTTTTTTTTCAGCTCTATTTAATAAACAAAACTATTAATATATAAAACTTTCTTTTCTTTTTGGTAAGTGGCTGCATTTGATGGGCAATGTGGCTGCATTTGATGGGGCACAGTGGCTGCATATGATGGGGCACAGTGGCTGCATTTGATGGCACAGTGGCTGCATTTGATGGGCACAATGGCTGTATTTGATGGGCACAATGGCTGTATTTGATGGCACAGTGGCTGCATTTGATGGCACAGTGGCTGCATTTGATGGGCACAATGCACAATGGCTGCATTTGATGGACACAGTGGCTGCATTCGATGGACACAATGGCTGCATTTGATGGGCACAATGGCTGCATTCGATGGACACAATGGCTGCATTTGATGGACACAGTGGCTGCATTCGATGGACACAGTGGCTGCATTTGATGGGCACAATGGCTGCAATGTATGTCACAGTGGCTGCATTTGATGGGCACAATGGATGCATTTGATGGCACAGTGGCTGCATTTGATGGGCACAATGGCTGCATTTGATGGGGCACAGTGGCTGCATATGATGGGGCACAGTGGCTGCATTTGATGGCACAGTGGCTGCATTTGATGGGCACAATGGCTGTATTTGATGGGCACAATGGCTGTATTTGATGGCACAGTGGCTGCATTTGATGGCACAGTGGCTGCATTTGATGGGCACAATGCACAATGGCTGCATTTGATGGACACAGTGGCTGCATTCGATGGACACAATGGCTGCATTTGATGGGCACAATGGCTGCATTCGATGGACACAATGGCTGCATTTGATGGACACAGTGGCTGCATTCGATGGACACAGTGGCTGCATTTGATGGGCACAATGGCTGCAATGTATGTCACAGTGGCTGCATTTGATGGGCACAATGGATGCATTTGATGGCACAGTGGCTGCATTTGATGGGCACAATGGCTGCATTTGATGGGCACAATGGCTGCAATGTATGTCACAGTGGCTGCATTTGATGGGCACAATGGATGCATTTGATGGCACAGTGGCTGCATTTGATGGGCACAATGGCTGCATTTGATGGGCACAGTGGCTGCATTTGATGGGCACAGTAGCTACATTTGATGGCACAATGGCTGCATTTGATGGGCACAATGGCTGTATTTGATGGCACAGTGGCTGCATTTGATGGCACAGTGGCTGCATTTGATGGGCACAATGCACAATGGCTGCATTCAATGGACACAATGGCTGCATTTGATGGCACAGTGGCTGCATTTGATGGGCACAGTGGCTGCAATTTATGTCACAGTGGCTACATTTGATGGGCACAATGGCCGCATTTGATGGGCACAAAGGCTGCATTTGATGGCATGGTGGCTGCATTTGATGGGCACAGTGAGGCTGCAATTGATGGTTTTTTTTTTTTTTTTTTTTTTCAGTAATTTTCAGTTTGTTTGCTCCCCCAACAAATATTGAGCACCAGCCGCCACTGATGAGTTGTAGATATAGTAACTTTTACCAAGGATTCCCTGAGACCGGAAAGTTATTTCAAGGGTTCCTCCGTGTTAAAAAAAAAAAGTTGTGAAAGGCTGAACTAGACTAAGAAGTGTTTCCTTTAACACATCTGCCTAGAACTTGCTTTCAATAAAATTTCATTTAATTTGCCTCTTGTGTAAGAAGAGGAGGAAAGGGGAGTGTTACACGGTTTGTAGAGATCCATTAAATTCCAGCTGTCTTTTTTTATATTGCAGCTGAGATTATGAAAGATGACAGCTGATAAAAAATAAATAAAAAACACGCTTTTCTTTTCACCCAGTTTTTTAAAACATGAATCCCATTATGTTATATATATATATATATTTTTTTTTCCTTACAGACACATTTACGGCTAATGAATAGCTGGGTGATGTATAGCAGATGGTTAAACAGTCTATTGGTATATTCCCAATATTGCAATAACAAGGGGAACAGACCTAAAGTCACATTGTCATGCAACCGCGTTAATTACTAAGCTGAGTTTTCTATAAAATGTTTGCAATTCTGTGATTCTTAAGCCCCGTACACACGAGAGGACTTATGTCCGACAGACTTCCGAAGGAGTTCTGCCGGAGTTCCAACAGAGTTCTGACGGACTTTTCGACTGAGCGGACTTGGCCACACACAATCACACCAAACTCAGACGGATTCGAACGTGATGACGTACGACTGGACTCGAATAAGGAGGTTCATAGCCAGTAGCCAATAGCTGCCCTAGCGTCGGTTTTAGTCCGTCGGACTAGCATACACACGAGCAAATTTTTCGGAGGAACTGGGTCCGGCGGAGTTCCGTCGGAAAAATTTGAAGCATGTTCCATTTTCTAAAGTCCGTCAGACTTTTGCGAATCAAAAGTCCGTTGCAGCCCACACACGATCGAATAGTCTGACGGAATCATTCCGTCGGACTTTGGATGTTGAAAAGTCCGCTCATGTGTATGGGGCTTTAGATTTGTCATTTTTTTTATCATGCCTCCTAACTTGAGATGAGAAAGAGAGACACAATTTAGTATCTATAGGCAAAGGACTCAGCCCTGCCACGTCTCACATTTTGTGGACCATAAAGAATTAAAGTGATACTAAAATTATTAACCAAGTATTACCTTATTTTAATTAAATAAGGTAATATTTAGCTACTCTGTGCAATGATATTGCACAGAAAGGTCGTTTTCCACCTCTTCCCAAATTTTTCTTCTCGGATTGAGGTCAGGACTCTCTGCAAGCCAGTGAAGTTCCTCCACCTCAAACTGACTCATCCAGGTCTTTATGGACCTTGCTTTGTGCACTGGTGCGCAGTCATGTTGGAACAGGAAGGAGCCATCCCCAAACTGTTCCCACAAAATTGGGAGCATGAAATTGTCCAAAATGTCTTGGTATGCTGACGCCTTAAGAGTTCCCTTTACTGGAACTAAGGGGTCAAACCCAACCCCTGCAAAACAACCCCCACACCATAATCCCCCCTCCACCAAATGATTTGGACCAGTGCACAAAGCAAGTTCCATAAAGACGTGGATGAGCGAGTTTGGGGTAGAGGAACTTGTCCTGATCTCAACCCCATAGAACCCCTTTAGAGCGGATATTGCAAGCCAGGGCTTCTCATCCAACATCAGTGTCTGACCTCACAAATGCTCTTCTGGAAGAATGGTCAAACATTCCCATAGACACACTCCTAAACCTTGTGGACAGCCTTCCCAGAAGAGTTGAAGCTGTTATAGCTGCAAAGGGTGGGCCTACTCAATTGAACCCTACGGACTAAGCCCTTGTACACACGGTCGGACATTCTGACGGAAAATGTCCGATTGGACCGTGTTGTCGGATAATCCGACCGTGTGTGGGCTTCATCAGACTTTTTCCATCGGGATGTCCGACCAACAAAGTTTGAGAGCTGGATATAAAAATTTTCCCACAACATGTCCGATCGTTTGTAGAGAATTCCGATCGGACAAAGTGCCACGCATGCTCAGATCAAATTCCTAGACCAAAGCTATTGGCTACTAGCCTGAATGTAGTCCCGTCGTAACTAAATAAAGTCATCATGTTCTGAACGATCGGATTTTCTGACAACTTTGTCCGACCATGTGTATGCAACACCAGTTTCGGACAAAATCTGACGGATTTTGTTGTCGGATTGTCTGACCGTGTGTAGTGTCAGTGACATAGGATGCCAACAAGTATTGTATTTATTGGTGTATAACACTCGCTTTTTCACCATGAAAATCAGGTGCAAATAGCGTGTGCATGTTATATGCCAATACTTCAATTTTATCTGCCTAGGAGGGGACAGGGAGGGGGCGGGACGAGCGCTGTCATATTACATACAGTGAGAATCTCCTGTTTACTTGGCAGACTCTGTAATAGGAAGTCCCGTCTCCTGGGCCGCCATTGGACCACTGTTCTGTCTATCATAGGAGATTCTCACTGTATGTAATCTGTTGGCGCTTGCCCCTCCCCATCCCCTCTAGGCTGCAGATGGGCATCAATCAGGCTGCACTGTGGCAATGGCGAGGCTGCTGCATTGAAAGCAATGGCAAGGCTGCTGCATTGAAAGCAATGGTGAGGCTGCTGTATTGTGGCAATGGTGAAGCTGCTGCATTGAGGACAATGGTGAGGCTGTTGCATTAATGGCAATGGTGAGGCTGCTGCATTGATGGCAATGGTGAGGCTGCTGCATTGATGGCAATGGTGAGGCTGCATTGATGGCACCTGTGAGGCTACAGATGGGCATTGATCAGGCTGCATTGCTGGCAATGGTGAGGCTGCAGATGGGCACTGACCCTTATTTGCTTCAAAGTTCTTTATTTAAAATGTAAGTTTTTTTCCTGAAACTTCCCTCTTGTGCGTGTTATATGCCGATAAATATGGTATTTTACATCGTACTGATTATCCTTCAGTACAGGCTGAACAAAAGTTTTCCTGAACACAAAAGGCATACTCTTCATTTACGGTAATTTTGTTTTTACAGTGCAAATTGTTTTTGGCCAGCTTTAAAAAAAATTACTGAATACCTGAGAGATTGATGGCATAATTACCTGGTGTCACAGATGCGACCCCTCGTGCATATACCTAACATGATGAAGTAAGTGTTCCCAGAGGGAAAAAAAAGTGCCACACCCCATAGCTGAGAGCTCAAAAGTATTTATTTTATCATAAAAGTGAAAGAAAACCAACGCGTTTCAGTGGTTCAGAAGAGATCCCTTCATCAGGGCTCAATGTGCTGGTGGAGATAGGATGACTCTTATGTCAAAATTCGGAAATTAAAGAATACTCTTGTTAAAAAAAAGCAGGCTGATTATTTGGTGGGACTACTATTTTGGACTTTTATGATAAATAAACTGTGAACCTTCAACTATTGGTGTGGCAGTTATTTATATATTGCCAATGATTTACAAAGCACTTTAAATATTTACATTCACATCAGGCCCTGTCCTCGAGGAGCTTACAATCTAAGGTCCCTGACTCAGATTCATACATACACATACTAGGGCCAATGTAGACAGGAGCCAAATAACCTACCAGCATGTCTTTGGAGTGTGGGAGGAAACCAGATTACCCAGAGGAAACCCATACATGATCATGATGAACATTCAAACTCCATGTAGGTAGTGTCATGGTTGTAATTCAAACTTAGTACTGCCCGGCAGAGGTGCTAACCACTGAGCTTCCCCTTTGGGTTCTGTCTTGAGTCTATGTATCAGATACCACGCAACAAGATCAAGCTACTTTCAAATCCAGTGCCTCCCACCTATACCTTTTGAAACAAGACCTCCATCCGCTCATTATAACATTTGCGAAGAGGAGAATTTTTTTTCTTCTTTTCCTTGAAATCGCAGTGGTGAGCCAAAAAAAAAAAAAAAACCTGTAAACAAAAAAGTGCACATGAAAAAACGCACACAAAACAATGCACTTAAAGTGGAAGTAAACCCATCGATTTAAACAGTTAAAAAAAAAGGCATGCCGGGAATGATAACTGCAAATTGGCTGTGCTCTCAGCCAAACTATCAAACCATCCAATGGCTGGTGTCATAACGAATCACATGTGCAGCGCCATAGCAGTTGAAGATTAAACAGAGGCAAAGATGGCAGCTTCCTTGGCTGAAAATGATAGGGGAGTTTACTTCCACTTTAAGGGTGTGTCTCTACTCCACCTCCAAAGAAGTAGGACCTTACCCTGACCCACTGGGGTGCAAGGGCTACTGGGAGGGGCAAGGCTCAACTTGGTCTACCTAGTCCAAAGGGTCTTGGAGACCCTTCTCATCATGGTCAGCCGAAGCTGACCAACGATTACTAGGCGAGGGCCTCTTTCGAAGAGAGAAGAGGGGAGGAAGAAACCTGATGAATACACATCCTCCCCTTAGATTTTAGGGTAGGCTGAGGACACACACCCTGCATCCTAGTGAGAAAAGAAATACAGGCAAAAGTTCAATGTCACAAAAGGTTAGAGAAAAAAAAAAGAAAGAAGTGTAGGTGACCTTGGTGCAGTGCAGAAAAAGCATTAGTGCCGTGACCATGTGCTCAATTCTCACAGAGGGTTTCCCATGGCCAAGTGATACTAATGCCGCGTACACACGATCAAACAATCAGGTGGAAAAGTCCGGCAAACTCAAGTCCGCCGGACAATCCCCCCGTGTGTAGCCTCCGGCAGACTTTTTTTACCCGAAAGTACAGCGGACTTAGAAAGTAGTTTTGCACTCCAATCTTCCCGCCACACTTGCATTTCGGCGGACAATCAGGCCATGCGTATGCCAGTCCGCCGTACTTTTGAAATGTCTCCACGGACGCGACGTGGCACGGACGCGACGTGCGGCAACTTATATAGGGACATCACCGGATGATGTCCCCGCCTATTATGATGTCACAGTCCCAACATCCTCTGGGACTGTGACACCATAATGGGCGGGGACATCATCCGGTGATGTCCCTATATAAGTCGCCGCACGTCGCGTCCGTGCCATTGTGAGCGGAGGATGCGACGAGGCAACATCTGAAGAGAAGAACAGAAGAACACAAGGCGGTGACAGCGGCGACAGAAGACCGGGCCACCGCCTGTAAAAGAGCTAGAAGAAGGCGCGGTGGCCCAGCAAGAAGAACCGAAGAGGGGGACAAGACCCCCGAAGAGGGGGACAAGACCCCCGAAGTCGGAAGAAGAGGGCGGCAGCGAGGAAGAAAGCCAGGCTCCTCCGCTAGCAAAAGAGCTAGAAGAATATAGCGGAGGAGTCCGGCGAGAAGACCCCCGAAGACGGAAGACCCCCGGAGCTGTGCAATAAACTATTTTAACCCTTGTGTGTTGTGTTTTTTTTTACTTTTTTTTACAGGTGAATGGGTAGGGGTACACTGTACCCCATACTCATTCACATAGGGTGGGGGGCCGGTATCCGGGGGCCCCCTTATTAAAGGGGGCTCCCGGATTCCGATAAGCCCCCCGCCCGCAGACCCCGACAACTAACGGCCAGGGTTGTCGGGAAGAGGCCATTGTCCTCATCAACATGGGGACAAGGTGCTTTGGGGTGGGGGGGCCATGCGGCCCCCCCTTCCCCAAGTCACCCCCCATGTTGAGGGCACGTGGCCTGGTACGGCTCAGGAGGGGGGCGCTCGCTCATCCCCCCCTTTCCTGGCCGGCCGGGTAGCGTGCGTGGTGATTTTTTCGGCATTGGGGTTCACCCGTATTAGTCCGCTGAAAAAGTGCCGTGTGTGGGCAAGTAGCCCGTTCGGAAAGTACGGCGGACAGTCCGGCGGGAAGTCCGCCGGATAGTCGGCTACGTGTGTACGTGGCATAAGAGCACACCTGAGGCGACCAACTTCCAGGGGGCACAGCACAGCTGATTCTCTGCCTTTGCAGCCAATGGCCAGACAAGGTGGACCCATTTGAATCAGAAGGCACTGGGCCCCTCCATATCCAGACAAAGTAGACCTATTCGAACCAGGAGGCACTTGGCCTCTCCATGGCCAGACAAGGTAGAACCATTTGAAATCAGGAGGCACTGGGCCCCTCCATATCCAGACAAAGTAGACCTATTCGAACCAGGAGGCACTTGGCCTCTCCATGGCCAGACAAGGTAGAACCATTTGAAATCAGGAGGCACTGGGCCCCTCCATATCCAGACAAAGTAGACCTATTCGAACCAGGAGGCACTTGTCCTCTCCATGGCCAGACAAGGTAGACCAATTCGAAATCAGGAGGCCCCTGGCCCCTCCATATTAAGACAAAGTAGACCTATTCGAACCAGGAGGCACTTGGCCTCTCCATGGCCAGACAAGGTAGAACCATTCGAAATCAGGAGGCACTGGGCCCCTCCATATCCAGACAAACTAGACCTATTTGAACCAGGAGGCACTTGGCCTCTCCATGGCCAGACAAGGTAGACCCATTTGAATCAGGAGGCACAGGGCCCCTTCAGCCTCCTCAGGGGAATTACTTTCTTGCCTCACATTACATGGGCGCCCTGATTTCTATTCCAGGCAGTACTAGCCTCAGAGCCCCCATCATACTAGCAGGGCCACTATACAGCCAGCCATTCCTACCAAAAAGCCAGAATGATGGTGCAGTACCACTAGATCTTAGCCAAAAGTCCAAGAAGGAGCCAAGGCCAAGAGGATCAATGCTGCTCCTTTAAAAGTATAGGTAGTAACAGTCTTAACCCTAACTCTTTGACATCACTGAGTCCGTTGTCTAGCAAGCATGGGTGCCAGGAAGATCAGGGAAGTGCCAGGCTGCGTGGGAGCAAAAGGAAGGTATGTGATATATTACCAAGCTTTTTGAAGAACATGATTCTGGACAAAACAGTCGCTGTTTGAGTGCATGACCCCAGATCAAGAACACATTTTTTATAATTATTTCTTCCCCGTAAGCGCTTCTTTTCTAATATTTTGTTCTGCGGGAACATGCAGGATTATTTGTCTAATACTTGGCTGCTAGGTTCTTGATCTTCTTCAATTTGCATAACACTTATTATCCTTTTTTCCTAATAATCTTCGTAAATGGTCTCCGAATATATGCGCATACAATGAGCCCTGTATTATCTCTCTTCTGAAGGGAAAAAAAGAAATGATCTCATTAGCTGTAAGATAAGACACCCAACGCGTTTCGAGGTATCAATACCTCCCTGAGAATACATGACTATCAAAGACAAAATTTCAGCCTCTAGGTAATGAGTTATTTTTTTTGTGCCATGTTAATAAATTGGTTGTTATGTGCAGATGGAAAAACAATCATTTGATAAAGTTTTTTAGGTTCTTTTTTGAAGTAAGGAAGATTTGTTATCTGTGAGCGGCAGAACTTATTCTACAGAAAAATATGAGATGCCAAAAAAAAAGAAAAAATAGCATAAAGGGCATCTGTACTTTGTCTTGTTGAGAAAGAAGGGCAAGGGAGCACAGACTGTATGTACCTTCCAAGTGTTCCAATGATGCCACCTTTCAAATGCCGCAGCCCACCGCAAAATCACTGTGTAGGTTCTGACCAAATGCTGGACTGGAGCTTACACATGGCTAAGAATCCTTCCTATATCCCATGTGACAGTCACCCAATATTGCATCATTGGAGGCAGGGGAGAGCCAAATACTTGTGGTGGCCAAACGGTGATTGGCCTTACTTAGGCACTTTATTGAAGGTAGGCAAAAGTTAGCCCTTGTACACACGGTCGGACATTCCGATGGACAATGTCCGATAGGACCGTGTTGTCGGATAATCCGACAGTGTGTGGGCTCCATCAGACTGTTTCCGTCTGAATATCCAGCAGACCAAGTTTTCCAGCTGGGCTATAAAACTTTCCGACAACATGATCCGATCGGACTTTGTCCGATCATGTGTAGAGAATTCCGATCGGACAAAGTGCCACGCATGCTCAGATCAAATTCCTAGAACAAAGCTATTGGCTACTAGCCTGAACGTAGTCCCGTCCTAACGAAATAATGTCATCACGTTAAGTACGATCGGATTTTCTGACAACTTTGTCCGACTGTGTGTATGCAACAGTTTCGGACAAAATCCGCCAGACAAAATCCGTCGGACAAAATCCAACGGATTTGGTTGTCAGAATGTCCGACCGCATGTACAAGGGCTTAGAGTCCTAAAGTTCTGATTGAGGAGGACCCGTACTGTGGAAACTGTTCCCAAAAAAAGTCAAGCAAAGGGAAAAAGGACCAGGCGCCAATATGGCCTGTGAGCTACCTTGCGCAAATCTGTTTCTCGTTACTGACCTACAATGCCTTGCCTCTGTACTGTGTCTGTGTGGAGAACATCATCTTCCTAGAGGAGCAGGGCTTTGCATCCTCATCTTAGAGCTTTCCCCGTAATGACTGGTTACATAGTTACATAGTTAGTCAAGTTGAAAAAACAGACACAAGTCCATCTAGTTCAACCATCAAAAAATAAATAAATAAATAACATAAAAAAGATCATACAAATGACCCCGTGTCTTCTTAAAGTGACTGCTTAAAGTCTTCTTAAAGTGGCTGTAAACACTTTACAACCACTTTTTACTACAGGCAAGCCAATAATAAAGCTTACCTGTAGCTACACTGGATATCTCCTAAACCTGCACGCTTTTGGAGATATCCCCTGCAAATGTCCCTTGCATGTGCCGACGTCATCGGCACATACGCACATAAGCAAACTGAAGCAACAGCACATATGTGCCGTTGCTTCAGTTAGACTGTACCGTTGCCGGCGGCTCCCGCGCGCATGCGCGTGAGTGACACCTGGAAGTAACCCCCCGGGATCGATGCCGGCTGCCGGAGCTGTGAACGAGGGCCGCTGCGGAGGCTTCGATCTCAGGTAAGTAATTAAATAATGAGCTAGTATGCAATGCATACTAGCTCATTATGCCTTTGTCTTGCAGGTTTTTTTTTTTAGGGTTTACAACCACTTTCAGCTCCCTTAAACTGAATTGCATTCCTCCCTATGCTAGAATCACCATTAAGGTGTTTGTATATCGCTTTCATATCTCCTTTCATGCGTCTCTTCTACAGGGAGAGTACATTTAATGTTTGTAATCATTCCTCATAACTGCAGTCCTCCAGTTCCCTTATTAGTCCCCTTATTAGCTTTGTCGCCCTTCTCTGGACTCTCTTCAGTTCCAGATGAAGCAAAAGCAGGGAGATCCTTCCACTGTAGGTCCTTACGTACAGTGAGGGAAAAAAGTATTTGATCCCCTGCTGATTTTGTACATTTTCCCAATAAGAAATGATCAGTCTATAATTTTAATGGTAGGTTTATGTTAACAGTGAGGGACAGAATAGCATCAAAAATATCCAGAAAAACGCATTTCAAAAAAGTTGAATTTGATCCTCTATCAATCAGCAAGATTTCTGGCTCCCAGGTGTCTTCTATGTGGGTAACAAGCTGAGATTAGGAGCACTCTCTCCTAACAACTGTCAATCTCTCTCAGTCTGGGTCTCCATGCAAGATCTCACCTCGTGGAGTTTCAATGATCATGAGAACAGCGAGGAATCAGCCCAGAATTACACGGGAGAATCTTGTCAATGATCTCAAGGCAGCTGGGACCATAGTCACCAAGAAAACAATTGATAACACACTACGCCGTGAAGGACTGAAATCCTGCAGCACCCGCAAGGTCCCCTCTGCTCAAGGTCCATGTACAGGCCCATCTTAAGTTTGGCCCATGTACAGGCCCATCTTAAGTTTGGTCCATGTACAGGCCCATCTTAATTTTGGCCCATGTACAGGCCAATCTTAAGTTTGGCACATGTACAGGCCCATCTTAAGTTTGGCCCATGTACAGGCCCATCTTAATTTTGGCCCATGTACAGGCCCATCTTAAGTTTGGCCCATGTACAGGCCCATATTAAGTTTGGCCCATGTACAGACCCATCTTAAGTTTGGCCCATGTACAGGCCCATCTTAAGTTTGGCCCATGTACAGGCCCATCTTAATTTTGGCCCATGTACAGGCCAATCTTAAGTTTGGCACATGTACAGGCCCATCTTAAGTTTGGCCCATGTACAGGCCCATCTTAAGTTTGGCCCATGTACAGGCCCATCTTAATTTTGGCCCATGTACAGGCCAATCTTAAGTTTGGCACATGTACAGGCCCATCTTAAATTTGGCCCATGTACAGGCCCATCTTAAGTTTGGCCCATGTACAGGCCCATCTTAAGTTTGGCCCATGTACAGGCCCATCTTAATTTTGGCCCATGTACAGGCCCATCTTAAGTTTGGCCCATGTACAGGCCCATCTTAAGTTTGGCCCATGTACAGGCCCATCTTAAGTTTGGCCCATGTACAGGCCCATCTTAAGTTTGGCCCATGTACAGGCCCATCTTAAGTTTGGCCCATGTACAGGCCCATATTAAGTTTGGCCCATGTACAGGCCCATCTTAATTTGGCCCATGTACAGGCCCATCTTAAGTTTGGCCCATGTACAGGCCTATCTTAAGTTTGGCCCATGTACAGGCCCATCTTAAATTTTCTAATGAACATCTGAATGATTCAGAGAACTAGGTGAAAGTGTTGTGGTCATGAGATCAAAATTTAGCTCTTTGGCATCAACTCAAATGGCCATTTTTGCTGCCTATGACCCCACAACACCATCCTCACAATCAAACACAGAGGTGGAAACATTATGCTTTTGGGGGTGTTTTTCTGCTAAGGGGACAGGGTATCTTCACCGCATCAAAGGGACGATGGACGGGGCCATGTACCATCAAATCTTGGGTGAGAACCTCCTTCCCTCAGCCGGGGTATTGAAAATGGGTCATGGATGGGAATTCCAGCATGACAATGACCCAAAACACACGCCAAAGCAACAAAGGAGTGGCTCAAGAAGAAGCACATTATGGTCCTCTAATGGCCTAGCCAGTCTCCAGACCTTAATCCCATAGAAAATATGTGGAGGGAGCTAAAGGTTTGAGTTACCAAACGTCAGCCTCAAAACCTTAATGACTTAGAGAGGATCTGGAAAGAGGAGTGGGACAAAATGCCTCCTGAGATGTGTGCAAACCTGGTGGCCAACTACAAGAAACATCTGACCTCTGTGTTTGCCAACAAGGGTTTTGCCACCAAGGACAAAGTCATGTTTTGTGAAGGGGTCAAATACTTATTTCACTCGTTAAAAGGGGATCAAATACCTTTTTCCCCTCACTGGACAGCTTCCCCCGCAGCAAAGAGAGAGTTGTCTATCTTTGTCGGGCTTACCCAATTCCCCACTGCTCCACTACAGAACATCTCGCCTTCCCTTTGTCCTGTAACATAGGAGGGAGAGGTTTGGTAGTCTAGCAGGGGAGAACTTAGACAGGGCTGACAGCACTGCTTGGGATTGTAGTGCATCATGGTCAGCTCCCTATGGGATGTTAGTAGCTTCATGGATTTATAGCGGCTTCAGATGGTATTTTTCTGTTCTTGCAGGGATTTTGACCACTTGCCTACCTGGCCAATTATGACATCTGTCATATATGTAAAAAACATAATTAATTTTTTTTTTTTTCTAGAAAATGACTTATAACTCCCTAGCATTGTATATTTTTAAGCAGAGGCAATAAAATGGAGGGATTTAATTTTTTTATGTCACATGGTAACACGATTTTTTTTTGGGGGGGATACATTTTGTGAATTTTAGAGAACACAAACACAATATAATACCCAGTTTTTTTTTTTTTTTTTTTGTAAAATATAAAAGATGATATTACGCTGAGTAAATAGATACAAAACATATCACACTTACAGTAGATTAAATTATATATAGGTGACTCTACAGCCTTTACAGGTTACTAGTTTAGAGTTACACAGGAGGTCTGGTGCTAGAAATATAGCTCTTGCTCTGACATTTGTGATGATACCTCATATGTGGTGCAATCAGTCTTTACATATGTGCGCGGGACCGACGACTGCGTTCACCTTTGCATGTTTAGCAAAAGGAAGGAACGACACATACAGGAGAGGTACAGCAGCTGCACACCCCAAAAACAATTTGTGTAGCATAGGAAGATTTCACATTTACAGAAAGCAAACACAAAGTTACAGCATTACATATCATTGGTTTGTTGTGACGATGACCCGACACATTTCGACCCATGTGGTCTTCTTCAGGGGGTATGTTTGCTATAAAGAGATATATTTAGTATCTCAAAAGAAGGAGATATTCAAACATGTATTCAATTATATATATATTCAAGGTATACCGTATTTATTGGCGTATAACACGCACTTTATTACCCCTAAAATCAGGGGGAAATCGGGGGTGTGTGTTATACGCCGATCCCCCACCCTTCCTAACCTTTTCTGCCGCTCTCGGCGGCTTTCAGGTATTTTCGGACGTTCTCAGGTTTATTCGGCCGTTCTCTGCTATTTTCGGACGTTCTCGGCTATTTTCGGCCACATTCGGCCGTTCTCGACCGCTTTCGGAAAGCTGAAAACCGCAGAGAAAGGCCGAGCGTGGGTGAAAATAGGCAAGAAGGGCTGAAAATAGCTGAGAACAGCCAAGTGCGGCCGAAAATACCCGAAAGACGCTGAGAACGAGCCGAGATACACAGGACATCCGCTTTGTATCTCGGCGGCGCCATATTTAAAATGGCAAGGAGACAAGCCTGCAAGGCTGCAATGGAAGGCTGCAGTGCAAGGCTGCAATGCAAGACTGCAATGGAAGGCTGCAATGGAAGGCTGCAATGCAATGCAAGGCTGCAAATGACTGACAAGTCTGCAATGCAAGGCTGCAAATGACACTGACAAGGCTGCATTGATGGGCATTTAAATGTAAGTTTTTTTCCTTAAACTTCCCTCCTAAAAGTTTTTTTCTTTTAAATTCCCTCCTAAACTTGGGGTGCGTGTTATACGCTGATAAATACAGTAGATACCACTGAAAAGTGAAAAGAGAGAACTCTTGACCAGAAATGTAAAACCGTTAGATGACTCCAGAGGATCCATACACCATTCGTGTCCCAAAGGCGGGAAGGATCAATCCGATGAAGATCTGGAACACCAAGCTCTTCATAAAGGAGACAGATATTGACGAACAATTGGAATCGATCTGACATTTTGTAATTAGTTAGGACTTTTTGGAATCCCGTCTTGATGCACTGATATCATTAGGAATTTGCTGCAGGTGTCCTCAGCGTGACTGCTTGCAAGTCGCATCGGATCGATCCTTCCCGCCTCTGGGACACGAATGGTGTATGGATCCTCGGGAATCATCCAACGGTTTTAAATTTCTGGTCAGGAGTTCTCTCTTTTCACTTTTCAGTAGTAACTATACCTTGAATATATATATATATATATATATATATATATATATATATATATTTTTTTTTTTATATATAATATATATATATATATATATATATGGTTGAATACATGTTGGAATATCTCCTTCTTTTGAGATATTTGGAGATATCTCTTTATAGCAAATCTACCCCCTGAAAGAAGACCACATGGGTCGAAATGCATTGGGGCATCGTTACAACAAACCAATGATATGTGATGCTGTAACTTTGTGTTTGCTTTCTGTAAATGTGAAATGTGTTTGTTATCCCCTAACCAGATTATACTGTATGTCACGGCAACATGCTATTGACCCTACATGTTTCCAATAAAATACTTTTATATAATCCATTTCTGTATTGCCAGCATTGCTGTTTTAAAGCCCCCCTGGGGAATCCTTCCTACGCTACACATTTTTTTTTTAATTGTATTATTTCTTTTATTTAATTTATTTTTAAACTGTACCTTTATTTTTTTTATTTTTATTGCTATCACAAGGGATGAACAGCATGCTTTGTGATAGCATGGGCCATGAAAGGGACTCTTTATGGAGGCATATTGGGTCTATAAGAGCCCAGGTCTCTCCTCTGGCCTCCCAAGCAGCAGATAAAACTGAGATCACAAGCTGGTAATGGCAACAAAGAAACCAAAACCAGAAGCGACTAAATCTCCGCCAGTTCCGGGTTCTGATGTCACACAGTGGGAGGAACAAAATAAGGAACACAGAGATTTAGGACTCATTTACAGCGGGTAAAATAAGTATTGAACATGTCACCATTTTTCTAGGTAAATATATTTCTAAAGATGCTAATGACATGAAATTGTCACCACATGTCGGTAACAACCCATGCAATCCATACATACAAAGACACCAAGACAAATATATTCAGAAATTAAGTTATGTGTAATAAAATGGAATGGCACAGGGAAAAAGTCACCAGCTGAAACCTATCAGTAATTAGGAAGCAATCCTGCCCCTTGTCAGTGTAAATTAATATCAGCTGGTTCAGTCTCAACTGATGGCCTATAAAAAGGTGTCTCGTTACCAAGGTATCACACATGAAACATCTCATGATGGGTAAAAACAAAGAGCTCTATCAAGACTTTCACAACCTTATTGTTGCAAAACATACTGATGGCATTGGTTATAGAAGGATTTTTCTAAATTTCTGAATGTTCCAGTGAGCACTGTTGGGGCTATAACCTGGAAGTGGAAAGAACATAATTCCACCATAAACCGGCCACGACCAGGTGCTCCTCACAAGATTTATGACAGAGGAGTGAAAATAATTATCAGAAGAGTTGTCCAAAAGACAGGGACCACTTGTGGAGAGCTTCAGAAAGACCTGGAATTAGCAGGTACAATTGTTTCGAAGAAAACAATAAGTAATGCACTCACCTGCTGTGGCATGTATGCACGCTCACCATGCAAGAAAAAGCATATTGAAGCTCACTTAAATTTTGCTGCACAACATTTAGACAAGCCTGTGAAATACTGGGAGAATATAGTCTGGTCAGATGACACAAAAATTTAACTCTTTGGATGTCATAATACACCCCATGTTTGGAGGTCAAGTGGCACATCACCCCAAAAACAACCCCATACCAACAGAGAAGTTTGGAGGTGGGAACATCATGGTGTGGGGCTGTTTTTCAGCATAGGGTACTGGCAAACTTCATATCATTGAAGAAAGGATGAATGGAAAAATGTACCAAGATGTTCTTGATTAAAATCTGCTGCCATCTACAAGGATGATGAAGATGAATTTCAGCAAGACAATGATCCCAAACACAAGGCCAAGGAAACTCTCAATTGGTTTCAAAGAAAGAAAATAAATCTGCTAGAATGGCCCAGCCTATCACCTGACTTGAATCCAATAGAAAATCTATGGAAAGAACTAAATATCAGAGTTCATAGAAGAGGCCCACCGGACCTTCAAGATTTGAAGAAGAATGACCCAAAATCACACCTGAGCAATGCAGGCGACTAGTTTCTTCATACAGGAGGCATCTTGAAGCGGTCATTACAAACAAAGGATTTTGTACCAAGTATTGAATACATTTCATTTAGCGTGTTCAATACTTTTTCCCTGTGTCATTCCATTTTATTTACACATAACTTAATTTCTAAACATATCTGCTTTGGTTTCTTTGTATGTATGGATTGCATGGGTTGTTACCGACATGTGGTGAACATTTCATGTCAATAGCACCTTTAGAAATATATTTATCTAGAAAAATGCAATGTGTTCAATACTTTTTTTAAAACAAATTTTAATCCGTAAAGATTTTGTTAAAGATTTAACAGACAATGCAGAAATTCCAATATAAGAGGACATGGCTCCAAGTACAATACAGACCATGGTGATATACAAATGGCAACAAAAGGCTCCCTGTGAAAATTGCAAATATTATATACATTCCTGACATAAGAATGCTTGAAATGCTCCTTGATATATCAATACATTTTCCCATTTGCCCGTTTTGTGTGTGATATTTCAGGTATCTATAGATCAGGGCAGCTGAAAATTCAGGACCTCTGCAAATATTCCTGACTTGATTCTTGTTTGTTTCATAAGACCCGAGAGGGATGGGAAAAGGAGCCAACTACCAAGTCAGCTCCTTATTCCATAGTCTCTGCATATTAGGACTTAGTCAAAGTAGATAGGAAAGAAAAGAGAAGAATAAGAGCTGGTGGAGTTGGGATGTACAGAAAAATTAACGTGAGGAGAGGGGGTGGGGTAACCACCGGCTACCCTCTCCATCTACATCAGGTAGCGACATATGCTTGTATATAGGCCAATGTGCCTTTAAATTGTATCTTTGAAAACAGTAATGCCGCGTACACACGATCAGACTTTCCGGCGGACTTGGTCCGGCGGGCCAGAGTCCACCGGACAATCCGCCCGTGTGTGAGCTCCGGCGGACTTTTTTTTCCCCAAAAGTCCGGCAGACTTAGAAAGTACCACTTCGGTTCTTCTTGCTGGGCCTCAGCCCTTCTTCCAGCCCATTGTCCCTATATAAGTCACCGCACAATGTGTTCCTGTCATTACGGCCAGAGACAGCATCGAGTCAACATCTCAAGGAAGAAGAAGAGAAGAAGAAAAGAGAAGGCGGCAGCGACAACAGAAGACCGGGCCACCGCTAGTAAAAGAGCTGAAAGAAGGAGCGGAGGCCCGGCAAGAAGAACCGAAGAGGGGGACAAGACCCCCAAAGTTGGAAGAAGAGGCGGCGGCAACAGAAGACCGGGCCACCGCTAGTAAAAGAGCTATAGGAAGAAAGCAGAGGCCCGGCAACAGAAGACCGGGCCACCGCTAGTAAAAGAGCTATAGGAAGAAAGCAGAGGCCTGGCAAGAAGACCCCCGAAGTCGGAAGAAGACCCCGGACGGCGACGAAGAAGAAAGTCGGGCTCATCTGCTAGTAAAAGAGCTAGCAAAAGAGCAGAAGATAGTGGAGGAGTCCGGTGAGAAGACCCCCAAGATGGAAGAAGACCCCCGGAGCTGTGCAATAAATTATTTTAAAACCTTGTGTTGTGTTTTATTTACATTTTTTTCACCAGGTGAATGGGTAGGGGTACATTGTACCCCATACTCATTCACATAGAGTGGGGGGCTGGTATCTGGGGGCCCCCTTATTAAAGGGGGCTCCCGGATTCCGATAAGCACCCTGCCCACAGACCCCGACAACCAACGGCCAGGGTTGTCGGGAAGAGGCCCTTGTCCTCATCAACATGGGGACAAGGTGCTTTTGGGTGGGGGGGGGGCGCACGGCGGTTTGTCTGCCAGGCTAAGTCCGCCGGATAGTCTGATCGGGTGTACGTCGCATTAGGGACCTTAGAACAAATTAAACGTCTTGTATCAGTTCGTGATAACTTTGAGATTTTTGATAATTAATCCAGGTTTCCCATATATTCGAGAAACTGGAGATCTTATCCTGGGTGGTGTATATCAGCTCCTCCATCGCTGCTATATGATTAATACTGATGCCCATTGTTTCATTAAAGGGGTTGAGTTGAACCTTCAATGGACCGGTAAACAAGGCCTAGCAGTCTTAATCACAAGCATGGCCACCAACTTATAGTATCTTTTCTGGGGTATTTTGGAAAGGTCAAGGAGGTACTGTCCTGGTGAAAACTCCAGTGGGAGCGAGGAGATCGCAGCCATCGCATTGTGCACTTTACGCCAGTATGGCTGAATCAGTGGGCACGTCCACCATATATGGAGAAAAGTGCCTAAATCTTGTTTGCATCTCCAGCACCGAACTGAGACCATCAAAACGAATTTGTGAAGCAGCTCTGGTGTCTTATACCACCTTGTTTTAATTTTATACCGCTTTTCCTGTGTGTTCACATTCATAGAGCCTTTGTGTATATAGAAGTGAATGCGATCCCAGCCAGCTTCCCCTATCATTTCCAACTCTGTCTCCCAGAATGGGTGTTCCAAGTATAAAGAAGAATTAGGTTTTCTGAACATTGAGGCGTAAAGCACGAAAATCACATGATTCTGGGGAGATGAGCTTGAACACAGCAATTCAAAGACAGTAGGTGCTTTCATGAAGCCATTTCTGCATGCTGTGTTGTCTAGCTAATGCTTTAGTAGTAGGTAGGCCCAAAAAGTGAAAGACTTGGTTTTAGATAATGCTGCGAGTCCCCCTTTCCGGAGGAACCTGCCTCTGGAGAAAAAATGTTTAGCTTGCATCTCTGAATAAGGCCGTAGATAAAAAAGCCTAAAGCCCCATACACACTATCAGTTTTTCTGCTGAGTTTTTCCTTCAAGTTTACCAAAACCATGTAGTGCAAGGGCCTGCTCGATTGCATACAAATTAAAACTCCTAAGGTTTTTACCTCATATTATATGGTTTTGGAAAATTCGAAAGAAAAACTCAGCAGAAAAACTGATAGTGTGTATGGGGCATTAGCCATACCTGGGGGAAAGTCTGGGGGACCCTTGATGGGCGTGATCGCACAGTCTTTGGCTGAAAGTGCGTGAACTTTACAGGCCCTTTCAAAGGCATGAAGAGTTGCCTGATCAGAGCATGTGACTGAATGTTGGGTGATATGTGCTTCTTAAAGAGCCAATGAGTTAGGCGTTGCTCAGCCTCCAAGATAAATTGCTCAAGCAGTACCCAGCCCTTACATTTGGTATGGATTCTCCAGTCCACTACCTGCCCCAGATGAACAGCCCAGTAAACAACCCTGCAGATCAGGAAGGCCAATGCCTCCCCTAGATTTTGGCAACACCAGTATTTGCCCATCCAATTTGTGCCGCTTTGGTTCCCCATAGAAAAGCCCTACACATCCTCTTATATGCTGCGAAAAAAGAAGGCGGCAAGCAGATCAAGATAGTCTGCAGATTATACAGCAGACGGGGAAGCACCTACATTTTGAGAATAGAAGACCGTCCAGACCAGGAGATGGTAGGTACATCCCACCTATGCAGGTCCTGCTGTAAAGTTCTGAAAAAGTTATTTTTGTATAGGTCCGTAAGCTTACCATGGAGTTGTTTTGAGTTGTTTCCTTCTGAAACCTATAAAATATAAACATTTCATTTGTGTACAGTGTTGTATGACCGCGAAATTGTCTTCAAAGCGTGACAGCACTGAAAGCTGAAAATTGGTCTGGGCAAGAGGGGTGGGGGGCTGGGGGGTTGAGATGCAAGTGGTAAAAGTCCCCAAAAATGTCCGATTCTTCCCCCATTCAGTGAATAGGATCTGTTGCTTATACCAAAATAGAAACACAGTGTGTGAATAAAAATGCCGATAAAATTGTGGATGGTCCATCTATACACCAACAAATGTCTCTCTAATTCTGAAGAAGAGGCAGTGACAGAAGGCCAAATCCTTAGCAGCCGCGAGAAAAACTTTAATCGACACCTATATTAGTATTAACATTCGGCAGACTTGACAGAATGATTGTTGATTTAAGCAGTCCTCATACATGAAAAGAGAGCAGTTTCTTTTATTAAGCAAGATTAATAACATCAATGCTGCCAGCGATACCGTCATTACAGATGCTGGCGGACTGGAAGGACAGCGTTTAATACCACTGCGCTGATCTTCGGTTATAAATATAAATCCCAAGAGATTCGTTTCAAGTTGTCTTCTATCAGGTAATAGCTGTCATGAATTAAACGAGAAATCCTAATGGGGTAATTTTCACCAGCAAACATTGAGTAGTCAAGTTCCATACTGCTCATCCCTAAGCAAGATGGCAGCCTGAGGTTCTGCAGCAACTTCAGAAAACAAAATAATATATTCAGAATTTAAACTTAACTAAGTAGATGAGTTTATAAAATAGATTTGGTCCCACCAGTCACATTACCACCTTCAATCTCACTAAGAGGTATTGGCAGGTCTCCTTAACAGATGATAGACCAACACAAAGTGGCACATAATTGTGGAATGGAAGGAAATTGATAAATATTTTTCAATTTTTTTTTTACAAATAAATATGTGAAAAGTGTGGGGTACATTTGTATGGCGCCCCCCGGAGTCAATACTTTGTAGAACCGCTTTTCACTGCAATTACAGCTGCAAGTCTTTTTGGGGGTGTCTCTACCAGCTTTTGCACATCTAGAGAGTGACATTTTTGCCCATTCTTCTTTGCAAAATATCTCAAGCTCTGTCAGATTGGATGGAGAGCGTTTGTGAACAGCAATGTTCAAGTCTTGCCACAGATTCTCAATTGGACTTAGGTCTGGACTGTGACTGGGCCATTCTAACACATGAATATGCTTTGATCTAAACCATTCCATTGTAGCTCTGACTGTATGTTTAGGGTCGTTGTCCTGCTAAAAGGTGAACCTCCGCCCCAGTCTCAAGTCTTTTGCAGCCTCTAAGCCCACGTACACACGGTCGGAGATTTTGCCAACCAAATCCGTCGGATTTTGCCCCTCGGATTTAGTCCGACGGATTGTGTCCGAAACTGTTGCATACACACGGTCGGGCCAAGTTGGCAAAAATCCGATCTTTCAGAACGTGATGACGTAATTTCGTTATGATGGGACTACATTCAGGCTAGTAGCCAATAGCTTTGATGTAGGAATTTGATCTGAGCATGCGTGGCACTTGGTCCGATCAAAATCCTCTACACATGACCGAATTAGGTCCGTCTGGCCCAGTTGGTCGGGAAATATTTCCAACATGTTGGAAAATTGGGTCGGACAGATTCGGACGGAATCAGTCCGATGCATACCACACACAGTCGGATTATCTGACGACACGGTCCGATAAGACGTATTCCGACAGATTCTCCGACCGTGTGTACAAGGGCTTACAGGTTTTCTTCTAAGATTGCCTTTAGCCCTTGTACACACGGTCGGAGATTCCGTCGGAATGTGTCCTATCGGAGCGTTTTGTCGGATATTCCGACTGTGTGTGGTCTCCATCGGACTGTTTCCGTCGGAATATCCGTCGGACCAAATTTTCGAACTTGCCGGAAATGCTCCGATCGGACATACTCCGATCATGTGTAGAGAATTCCGATCGGACAAAGTGCCACACATGCTCAGATCAAATTCCTACATCAAAGCTATTGGCTGCTAGCCTGAACGTAGTCCCATCGTAACGAAATTACGTCATCACGTTCTGAAAGATCGGATTTTCCGACAACTTTGTCCGACCGTGTGTATGCAACAGTTTCGGACAAGATCCGTCGGCCAAAATCCGACGGATTTGGTTGTCGGAATCTCCGACCGTGTGTACAAGGGCTTAGATTGTTATGGTTGAACTGGAAGGACTTGTGTCTTTTTTCAACCGGACTAACTATGTAACTATGCCCTCTATTTGGCTCCATCCATCTCTCCATCAACTCTGACTAGCTTCTCTGTCCCGGTTGAAGAAGAGCATCCCCGCAACATGATACTGCCACCATCATGTTTCACGGTGGGGATGGTGCGTTCGGGGTGATGTGCAGTGTTAGTGTTTCGCCATACAAAGAGTTTTGCTTTTAGGCCATAAAGTTCAATTTTGGTCTCATCTGACCAGAGCACCTTCTACCACATGTTTGCTGTGTCACCCACATGGCTTCTCACAAACTGCAAACAGGACTTCTTATGGCTTTCTTTCACCAATGTCTTTCTTCTTGTCACTCTTCCATAAAGGTCAGATTTGTGGAGAGCACGACTAATGACCTGTGGACAGATTCTCCCACCTGAGCTGTGGATCTCTGCAGCTCCTCCAGAGTTACCATGGGCCTCTTGTCTGATCTCTTTGTCTGGCCTGTCAGTTTAGGTGGACAGTCATGTCTTGGTAGATTTGCAGTTGTTCCTTACTCTTTCCATTTTTGGATGATGGATTGTGAGATGTTTCAAAGCTTGGGATATTTTTTTTATAACCTAATCTTGCTTTAAACTTCTCCACAACTTTCTCCCTGACCTGTCTGGTGTGTTCCTTGGCCTTCATGATGCTGTTTGTTCACTAAGGTTCTCTAACAAACCTCCGAGGGCTTCACAGAATAGCTGTATTTATACTGAGATTAAATTACACACATATAAAAATAAGAAAAAAATATTGCGCTAGGGAAATTTAAATAAAGAAGTGAAAAAGCTGCAACAAAACACCATCAAATATCACTATTCTAATGACTCTATTTACTAATTAGGTGATTTCTGAAGGCAATCGGTTCCACTAGATTTTAGTTAAAGGTATCAGAGTAAAGGGGGGCTGAATACAAATGTACCCCACACTTTTCACATATTTATTTGTAAAAAAGTTTGAAAACCATTTATCATTTTCCTTCCACTTCACAATTATGTACTGCTTTGTGTTCACATAAAATCCCAACAAAATACATTGACGTTTTTGGTTGGAATGGAACATTTCATAGGGTGTGAATATGTGAATACTTTTTCAAGGCACTGTGTATATATATATATATATATATATATATATATATATATATATATATATATATATATATATATATATATATATAATTATATATTGAAATTTTCCAAATTTTGTAATTTTACAACAAAAAAACTAAATATATTTTAATGGGATTTTATATTTATATATATTGTATGTGTATATATATATATATATATATATATATATATATATATATATATATATATATATATATATATATATATATATATATACATATACACCTCCCAAAATTTTGAGATGGGAATGAGGGACACCTACCAACATACGTATGTAGGCACAGGACACGCTGCCACACCCCCTTAAAGAATAATTAACCCAAAAAAAGGTTAATTAAATCCACAAGGACTTTTTTTTTAACACTACTATTCCTTTATATTGTCTTTTAAAATGTACAAATGTAGCAATTTAGAAATTGAATAAAAGGTTTAGCACTGGGAAAATCTTTTTGAAAGAAAAAAAGTGCATTTTATATACAACTATATAGATCAGACCAAAATGAGGAAGAAAGAGAGACAGAGGGACATTGCTCCAAATCAGGGACAGTTTGTGTTTGTGTATATATATATATATATATACAGTGCCTTGCGAAAGTATTCGGCCCCCTTGAACTTTTCAACCTTTTGCCACATTTCAGGCTTCAAACATAAAGATATAAAATTTTTATTTTTTGTGAAGAATCACCAACAAGTGGGACACAATTGTGAAGTGGAATAAAATCTATTGGATATTTTAAACTTTTTTAGCAAATAAAAAACTGAAAAGTGGTGCGTGCAAAATTATTCGTCCCCTTTACTTTCAGTGCAGCAAACTCACTCCAGAAGTTCAGCGAGGATCTCTGAATGATCCAATGTTGTCCTAAATGACTGATGGTGATAAATAGAATCCACCTGTGAGTAATCAAGTCTCTGTATAAATGCACCTGCTCTGTGATAGTCTCAGGGTTCTGTTGAAAGCGCAGAGAGCATCATGAAGACCAAGGAACACACCAGGCAGGTCCGTAATACTGTTGTGGAAAAGTTTAAAGCCGGATTTGGATACAAAAAGATTTCCCAAGCTTTAAACATTCCAAGGAGCACTGTGCAAGCGATCATTTTGAAATGGAAGGAGTATCAGACCACTGCAAATCTACCAAGACCTGGCCGTCCCTCTAAACTTTCAGCTCAGACAAGGAGAAGACTGAACAGAGATGCAGCCAAGAGGCCCATGATCACTCTGGATGAACTGCAGAGAACTACAGCTGAGGTGGGAGAGTCTGTCCATAGGACAACAATCAGTCGTACACTGCACAAATCTGGCCTTTATGGAAGAGTGGCAAGAAGAAAGCCATTTCTCAAAGATATCCATAAAAAGTCTCGTCTAAAGTTTGCCTCAAGCCACCTGGGAGACACACCAAACATGTGGAAGAAGGTGCTCTGGTCAGATGAAACCAAAATCAAACTTTTTGCCCACAATGCAAAACGATATGTTTGGCGTAAAAGCAACACAGCTCATCACCCTCAACACACCATCCCCACTGTCAAACATGGTGGTGGCAGCATCATGGTTTGGGCCTGCTTTTCTTCAGCAGGGACAGGGAAGATGGTTAAAATTGAGGGGAATATGGATGCAGCCAAATACAGGACCATTCTGCATGAAAACCTGTTGGAGTCTGCAAAAGACCTGAAACTGGGACGGAGATTTATCTTCCAACAAGACAATGATCCCAAACATACAGCAAAATCTACAAAGGAATGGTTCACAAATAAACGTATCCAGGTGTTAGAATGGCCAAGTCAAAGTCCAGACCTGAATCCAATCGAGGATCTGTGGAAAGAGCTGAAAACTGCTGTTCACAAACGCTCTCCATCCAACCTCACTGAGCTCGAGCTGTTTTGCAAGGAAGAATAGGCAAGAATTTCAGTCTCTCGATGTGCAAAACTGATAGAGACATACCCCAAGCGACTTGCAGCTGTAATCGCAGAAAAAGGTGGCTCTACAAAGTATTAACGCAAGGGGCCGAATAATTTTGCACGCCCCACTTTTCATTTTTTTATTAGTTAAAAAAGTTTCAAAAATCCAATAGATTTCATTCCACTTCACAATTGTGCCCATATATATATATATATATATATATATATATATATATATATATATATATACATAGCTCCCAACAGTCCCTCAAAATCAGGGACAGTTGGGAGCTATGGGTATGTATGTATATACATTATATATATATATTTATATATATATATATATATATAGACAGGCTCATCACAAGTATGAAGGAAATTGTGAAAAGAAGCATAGATGCGTTTAACTTTCATCTTTCCTATCAGAAAGCGATGACGTATGGATCGGTCATCTTTAAAAGCTACAAATTTATACGTAAAAAGCATTTTTTTTATCAATTGCGTTTCAATTTTCAGTAGTTTTTCTCCATAGTAACTCTATTATGTTTTTATTTGTTTACAGAGGAGACATGGGAGGATTTCCAGTTGCTGGATGTAGTATTGTACTACGCTCGGTAATCGAATAGCTCCACATGAGTACACCGTCCACACAATGCGCTTCCTGAGCCTCTTCACTCCCCTCCCCTCATCCTCAAATAACCTCCAAATTCCTCTATAATTCAGTGCCAGGTATCATCCACACACCTGAGCTAATCCCGCCCCCCCCCCCCTCCCCCCGACCGCACAATCCTTCACCTGCGGACAAGCAATCATGAAGGGGTTAATGATGTCACTATGATGAAAATGCACGGCAGTTTCACATTCTTGCATAAGATTGAGCAACACATGATGAAATACTAATTGTTGATGAAATCCTGGGAGAGAAAATTGAAAACAGTGAAAAGTGAAATTTAGAACTGCGATCTGACTTAAATAGCCCATGGAGGCAGCAGTCGGTTCCCAGGTTGAAGGAGAGGGGGAACTACATAAATGCCATAAATCTATCCCTTATTTTGTAAATGATATAACTTTTGCGCAAACCAATCAATATACGCTGATTGTAATTTTTATTTTGCCAAAAATATGTAGAAGTATGTAGAAGTATATAGTGTGGTCTAAACTGAGGAAGAATTAATTTTTTTTATTATTATTATTCATTATAGCAGAAAGTAAAAAATATATATATATTTTTTTTTTAATTGTTGGTCTTTTTTTGTTTATAGTGTAAAAAAATAAAAAATAAAAATAAAACAAATACCACCAAAAGAAAGCTCAATTTGTGGGGAAAAAAAACACGTGAATTTTGTTTGCGTACACTAGCACAAATTGTCAGTTAAAGCGACACAGTACTGTATCGCAAAAAAAAAAAAAAATTGCTCTGTCATTAAGGGGGTAAATCCTTCCGGTCCTTAAGTGGTTAACGTACGCTGCGGTCCTTTCACACCAGAATGCGGTGCGGGAAGCCCACATTCCGTTAGCGCTTCTTCCAGCCTCGTGTTTCAAATGCACTGCTGCTGCGATCTGCAGCGGGTGACAATGTTACGTAACCCCTTCCCTCCTACCGTACACATGTATGCAGTCGTATGGAATTGGGTATTTCTCTGTAGGGGGTCCCAGGACTGACTCACGGTTCCGGGTCACCCATACCGTCCAACATTTTCAGATGGGAATGAGGGACACCTACTAGAGCAGTGATGGCGAACCTTGGCACCCCAGATGTTTTTGAACTACATTTCCCATGATGCTCATGCACTCTACAGTGTAGTTGAGCATCATGGGAAATGTAGTTCCAAAACATCTAGGGTGCCAAGGTTCGCCATCACTGTACTAGAGCATGTATGTAGGCATAGGACACGCCCCCTGTCACACCCCCTTAAAGGAGAATTAACCAAAAAAAAAAAAAAGGTTAATTAAATCCACAAGGGCTTTTTTTTTTTTTAACCACTACTATTCCTTTATATCAGCTTTTAATATTTACAAATGCAGCAATTTAGAATTTGAAAGAAAGGTTTAGCACTGGGAAACACTTTTTGAAAGATAAAAAGTGCATTTTATATACAACTATATGGATCAGACCAAAATGAGGGACACATGAGGAGGAAAGAGGGACAGAGGGACATGGGATCAATCTCACCAATCAGGGACAGTCCCTCGAAATCGGGGACAGTTGGGAGCTATGGGTCACCCGATCGCTGTGATAGCCTCTGATTGGCAATTACAGTGATCGGTCACTGTGTAGCCCACCCCCTGTGTTTACTTCCTCTCCTGAATGAAGAGGAAGATACATTGTATAAAACAAACAAGTGTGTGTGTGAAAAAAATAAAAATAAAATAAATAAACAATTAAAAATAAAGAATAAAAAATAAAGAGAGAGAGGAAAAAAAAAAGAAGAAAAATAACAAGAATAAGGTTTTGTCAGGGTTAGTGTTAGGGTCAAGGTCGGGGTCAAAGGTCAAGGTCAACATATTTTGGGTGGAATTAAAAAAAAATATATATTTTTTTTAAAGGGGTGTTCCAGCATGGAAATTTTTTTTTGAAAGTCCCTGTTTTTTTTGAAAGACCCGTTCCTTTGGCTGTCAGGTTCCAGCACCGCCATCCTCACTAAGAGAAACAGGCAGTGGAGCCTTGCAGCTTCACTGCCTGTTTCCTACTGCGCATGCGCGAGTCACGCAGCGCTTTGTGAATGAGACGCGCTGTGTTAGAAAACACACAGTTCCCAGAGCACAGCGCGCCCCATTACCCAGAAGACAACACGAGGAGGAGAAGACTGAAGATCACTGCAGAGTAGGAAGAGGCAGATTAGGAAGACTGCCGAGCAACAGGGATTTCTGGTAAGGTAAAAAAAAACGTTTTTTTTTCAAATGTTTTTTTTTTTACATTTTTTTAAGAATATTAATGGTGTTTATTTTTTTATTTTTTTTAGGGTGGCCATCCACTTTAATTAGTATCAGTGTCATTAAGGCTTGATTCACATCCATGCATGTTGCTTTTGAGCATTTCTGCAGTGCTTTTTGCAATGCTTGCTGTGTTTTTTGACACGCGTTTTTACCGCGTTTTTGCCACGTTTTTTTATGATATTTTTTTTACAGTGTGGTTGCTTAGCAACCAGCTATTTACAGTGTAAAAAAAATGAAAAAAAAAACTGCAAATAAAACCTGCAAAAAGCAAATTACGGCAAAATCGCAGGAAAAACCCGGTACTTGCGCTTTGGATGCGGGTCCATTGACTTCTATTACATGCAAAACGCTGCATTTTTGCATGAAAAAAGTTCCCGACCCTTTCCAAAAACGCAGAGGCACAAAAATGCATTGATGTGAACATAGGAACCCATGTTAAAAAATTTCCCTGCATTTCTGCAAAATGCAAAATGCATCAAAAAACGCGTTAGTGTGAATCAAGCATTAGCCCTTGTACACACGGTCGGACATTCCGACAATCAAATCCATCAGAGGGATTTTGTCCGAAACTGGTGTTGTACGGTCGGACAAAGTTGTCGGAAAATCCGATCGTTCAGAACGTGATGACGTTATTTCGTTAGGACGGGACTACGTTCAGGCTAGTAGCCAATAGCTTTGGTCTATTTGATCTGAGCATGCGTGGCACTTTGTCCGATCGGAATTCTCTACAATGTCCGATCGGATCATGTTGTCGGAAAATTTTACAGCCCAGCTCTAAAACGTTGTCGGTCGGATATTCCGACGGAAACAGTCCGATGAAGCCCACACACGGTCAGATTATCCGACAACGCGGTCCTATCTGACATTTTCCATTGGAATGTCTGACCGTGTGTACAAGGGCTTAGTGTCAGTGTGTTTTAGGCAGGATAAAAAAAAAAATGCAAAATGCACACTGTTGTTTTTGGGCTGTACTATAGGTACAAACAACAAATAACATACACATACTGTATGTGGTATCGCTAAGATCGTCAGGAAAAGGAAAATGTGTTTTTGGTTGTTCTTTGGTGGTAAATTATGGCAGTAGCAAGAAATATACAGCTACATTTAATCTATTTTTGCCCAGGTTTCCTTTGATAATTAAAAAAAAAACATACCATTTACCAACAAATGAAAGCCCAATTTGTCCTGAAAAAAAAAACAAGGTATTATCCACCTGGATGCACAAAGTAGTTGTGATGATATGTGCGGTTTTACTAACACTTGTCAAAGTTGCAAAATTCTGCTTAGGCATTAACATTTGTTTCACCCCTAGGCACCAAGGGGTTAACAACACCCCATATGCAGTTCACAAATGCAGTGCCATACCATCCTTTGGTAGTGTGATCTTTACTGTAGCACATGCACTGCTTTTGCTGCAGTCCAGTGCGATTCAGCTGTATTCAAAATGAATTTGCTCAAATCGCACCACGCTGCACTGCATGTGAATTGCACAGGTTTCTGCTGTGACCTGGTGCTTAAGGCAGGCCATTGAAATCAATGAGCTTCCAATGCACCAACCCCCCCCCCCCCCCCCCCAAATCGGACGCACAACAACATTTTTATGGCACTGCACTATGGTACATTGCCATGCTTTGCAACACATCTGCAGAACAAACACACACAGTATCTCACAAAAGTGAGTACACCCCTCACATTTTGTAAATATTTTATTCTATCTTTTCATGTGACAACACTGAAGAAATGACACTTTGCTACAATGTAAAGTAGTGAGTGTACAGCTTGTATAACAGTGTAAATTTGCTGTCCCCTAAAAATAACTCAACACACAGCCATTAATGTCTAAACCGCTGGCAGCAAATGTGCGTACACCCCTAAGTGAAAATTTCCAAATTGGGCCCAATTAGCCATTTTCCCTCCACGGTACCATGTGACTCGTTAGTGTTACAAGGTGTTTTCGCTCTCACTCTCTCATACTGGTCACTATTGAGGGGAATTGGCTAGTACTTCCCAAATGTAATTAGGCGGGAGCAATTACAGCGATGGTGGAGTCCTAGCATCAAGGTGTTCTTCCCATAAGCTATTATGGTGTTCTGATGCCTTCCTGGTTGGAATGGGGCTATGCTGCTCTGGCTGTGGGCCGGGGTTGGAAAAAAGCCCGGGATGCATGTGTCCCTGAAGTGGCAGTCCAGGGGTGCCATAATTCTCACTGTGTGGAGAGACACTTCGAGTTGTGTTGGAACCTTGGTCACTGCACCATACGTACTTTTTCCACACCTGCCTCTTGGGCCGGGAATTTTGGCTAGGAACAGAGAGATTTTTTTTTTATTCCTGGCCGGAGGACCAGCCATTGTCCCACACAATTGTCACTTTCACTTACCTCCTCTTCCTTCTTCCACAATTCTTTTGTTTATTACTCTCTGTTTGTCACTTTTTTGTATTTTTTTCTTTGATGTGTACACTGTTTGACACTGTGTGACGGGAAGGGTGTAGGTCCTCTGGTCTACCCTGAAAGTCTTGGGAGGGGGTGGACATGGCCTTATTGCTTGGTTCACACTCTCTTATGTGGTCTCCCTTCGGGGGAGCCCCACCAAGTACTTGGGTGGGTCTGTTTCAGCAGACCCTCCAGAGAACGGGGTCCATCTGGTTTCAGCCAGACGGCCACAGTGAGTACCTCAGTCCCTGTCTGGAGCCTCGCCCTGGGGGATCAGGGTAAGGTCCACCCTCAGGAGGCCCATAGTACACCCGTTGCACGTTTTGTGTTTCACTCTTTAAGTGTGTGCACTTTTTTTGGCATAGGGTGGAGTTTTTTTGGGTGTGTTTCACACGCCACTGGCTTTTAAAAAAAAAAAAAAAAAAACTGGAAGTTCAACATAGCACCTCATGGCAAAGAACTCTCTGAGGCCGCGTACACACGGGCGGACTGTTCGCCCAACTTTGTCCGCTGAACAGTGTTTGGGCGGACAGTCCGCCCGTGTGTGGGCTTTCAGCGGACAGTTTCAGCGGACAGTTTGACGGACAAGGTTTTTCGGAATTTCCGAAAAACTGTCCGCTGAAACCTTGTTTCAGCGAACAGTCCGCTCGTGTGTAGGCTTGTTCGTCAAACAAAGTTGCGCGCATGCTCAGAAAGGATTTTCCCGCCGAAAGTTATAATGCAGTGTATAGGACGTCGTATTTTTCGTCCCGTCGTACGTGCCGTTCACGTCATCGCGCACGGTTTCAGCAAACTGTTTGTCCGTCGTGTGTGGCCATGTCCGTCCATGCTAATTTTGAGCGGACTGTTTGCCGAAACTGTTTGACGGACAAAGTTGGGCGAACAGTCCCCGCGTGTGTACGCGGCCTAAGGATCTGAAAAAAATAATTTTTTCTCTACATAACAATGGCCTAGGCTATAAGAAGATTGCCAAGACCCTGAAACTGAGCTGCAGCACGGTGGCCAAGACCATACAGCAGTTTAACAGGACAGGTTCCACTCAGAACAGGCCTCGCCATGGTCGACCAAAGAAGTTGAGTTCACATACTCAGTGTCATATCCAGAGATTGTTTTTGGGAAATAGAGGAATGAGTGCTGCCAGCATTGCTTCAGAAGTCATCAAATTGGTCTGCATGGATGTCCTCCCAGAAGGAAGCCTCTTCTAAAGATGATGCACAATAAAGCCTGCAAGCAGTTTGCTGAAGACAAGCAGACTGAGGACATGGATTACTGGAACCATGTCCTGTGGTCTGATGAGACCAAGATAAACTTATTTGGTTCAGATGGTGTCAAGCGTGTGTGGTGGCAACCAGGTGAGGAGTACAAAGACAAGTGTGTCTTGCCTACAGTCAAGCATGGTGGTGGGAGTGTCATGGTCTGGGGCTGCATGAGTGCTGCTGGCACTGGGGAGCTACAGATCATTGAGTGAACCATGAATGCCAATGTGTTCTGTGACACTGCCTTGCTAAAGAAGCTGAGGGTAAAGGTGATGGACTGGCCAAGCATGTCTCCAGACCTAAACCCTATTGAGCATCTGTGGGGCATCCTCAAATGTAAGATGGAGGAATGCAAGTTCTCTAACATCCACCAGCTCTGTGATGTCATCATGGAGGAGGGGAAGAGGACTCCGGTGGCAACCTGTGAAGCTCTGGTGAACTCCATGCCCAAGAGGGTTAAGGCAGTGCTGGGAAATAATGGTGGCCACACAAAATATTGACACTTTGGGCCCAATTTGGACATTTTCACTTAGAGGTGTACTCACTTTTGTTGCCAGCGGTTTAGACATTAATGGCTGTGTGTTGAGTTATTTTGAGGGGGCAGCAAATTTACACTCTTATACAAGCTGTACACTCACTACTTTACATTGTAGCAAAGTGTCATTTCTTTAGTGTCGTCACATGAAAAGATAAAAATTCGTACAAAAATGTGAGGGGTGTACTCACTTTTGTGCGACACTGTATGTTCCTGCAATGTATATATGCAAATAAGCCCTTACAGAAATTCCACTAATTTATTCTGAATGGGGCTGTCAACACACCTAGAGCATTAAAGTAAAAACGATTTTAGCAAATACTTTACATCTGTGTGTTGTGGTGCGCTGGTAATCTGCTTAGGGATGCCATTCAGAATTAGTTTTTATGAGTACTTGTATTAATGTTCATGGCGGTAATGAGTGACAAAACGCATGTTTAACTGTGCGTTACCAAAATGCCATTGTCTAAATAGACCCTAATTGTTATTCCCTTTCACTTTGAACGGAAAATAAATCCTGGCCCCTCCCACCATCCTAAAATGAGGGATACAGTAGATGTCCTATTTTGTGGATTTCTAATAAAACTGGCACAAGCAGTTAGCTTCTGTTTTAAAGAAACTAAACTCTTTCAATCAACATGAACTATTTTTAATCCTTACACTGCTAGCATTAATAAGATAGTACGATGTATTATAAATACTTGTTTAAACTTTTTTTTTTTTTAACATTTCTTAACCACTTGACCACCGGGAATTTTCAGCTTTCGGTGCTCTCACATTTTGAATGACAATTACTCAGTCATGCAACACTGTACCCATATTAAATTTTTGTCATTTTTTTCACACAAATAGAACTTTGTTTTGGTGGTATTTAATCACTGCTCGGTTTTTTTATTTTTTGCGCTATAAAAGAAAAAATACCAAAAATTCTGTAAAAAAATGAATTTTTCTTCGTTTCTGTTATAAAATTTAGCAAATTAGCAATTTTTCTTCATAAATCTTGGCCAAAATTTATACTACTGCATATCTTTGGTAAAAATAAGTACAAATTGGTGGATATTATTTGGTCTTTGTGAAAGTTATAGAGTCCACAAGCTATGGCGCCAATATCTGAAAATTGATCACACCTGAAGGAATGACGGCCTATTTCAATTCTTGAGACCCTAACATGCCAGAAAAGTACAAATATCCCCCAAATTACCCATTTTTGGAAAGAAGACATTCCAAGGTATTTAGTAAGAGGCATGATGAGTTTTTTGAAGTTGTATATTTTTCCCAAAATTCTTTGCAAATTCAAGATTTTTTTTTACCCACAAAATTGTCATATTATCAGGTTATTTCTCACACACAGCATATGCATACCACAAATTACACCCCAAAACACATTCTGCTATTACTCCCGAGTACGGCGATACCACATGTGTGAGACTTTTACACAGCGTGGCCACATACAGAGGCCCAACATGCAGGGAGCACCTTCAGGCGTTCTGGAGTACCCAGGACAATTCTGACATTTCTCTCCTACATGTAAAAATCATAATTTCTTTGCTAGAAAATTATATAGAACCCCAAAACATTATATATGATTTTCTTAGCAAAGACCCTGGAGAATACAATGGTGGTCGTTGCAACTTTTTATCTCACACGGTATTTGTGCAGCAATTTTTCGAAACATGTTTTTTTGGGGAAAAAAAACTGTTTTGTGCTTTAAAAAAAACAAAACAGTAAAGCCCCATGTTTTTGCATAATGTGAAAGATGAAGTTATGGCGAATAAATAGATACCCAACATGTCCCCCTTAAAAACTACACACACTTGTGGAATGGCGCCAAACTTCACTACTTAAAAATCCTCATAGGCGACGCTTTACATTTTTTTTACTGGTTACATGTTTTGATTACAGAGGAGAGGTCTAGGGCCAAAATTATCGCTCTCACTCTAACGTTCGCAGCGAAATCTCACGTGTGGTTTGAACACCATTTTCATATGTGGGCGGGACTTACGTATGTGTTCGCTTCTGTATGTGAGCACAAAGGGACAGGAGGGCTTTAAAAAAAATATTTTTTTCATTGTTCATTTTACTTTATTTATTTTAGTTTGACACTTTTTTCCCCAAAAATAAATTTTTTGATCACTTTTATTTCTATTACAAGGAATGTAAACATTCCTTGTAATAAAAATATGGCATGACAGGTCCTCTTTACAGTGAGATGTGGGGTCAATAAGACCCCACATCCCACCTCTAGGCTGGGAAGCCTGAAATAAAAAAAAAAATAATAAAAAAAGATCCTGGCTTTGATCGTAGCTGTGAGTTGGTAGAAGCACCAGAGGGCGGCAGGAGGGGGGATCCCGTAAGAATGATCAAGCAGCGGAACAGCCGCTATGATCATTCTTATGGTGAAGGGAATCGCCGGCTGAAAAAGCTGATATCTGAATGATGCCTGTAGCTGCAGGCATTATTCAGATATCCCCGCACAAAGTCAAGGACGTCATATGACGGCTGGCAGGCGGGAAGTGGTTAAAATGCATTTTTTTTTTTATCACAAAGTTGTCCATTTATACAATATTTCTAACACACAGCATGTACATACCAAAAATGACACCCCAAAATTGATTCTCCTACTCCTCCTGAGTACCGTGATACCACATGTGTGAGACTTCCACAGCCTGGCCACATATAGAGGCCGAGTACAGCCGAGCATGGCCGAGCATGGCCGAGTATGGCTGGGTATCACTGAGCATTGCAGATTATAGCTGGGTCTTGCACGGAATCACCGAGTATGGCTGGGTATTACAGAGTATGGCAGGGTATTGCTGGGTATTTCAGAGTATTGGCAGGGTATTGCTGTGTATTGCAGAATATTGCTGGGTATGGCAGAGTATTGGCAGGGTATTGCTGGGTATTGGCAAGGTATTGCTGGGTATTGCAGAGTATTGGCAGGGTATTGCTGGGTATTGGCAGGGTATTGCTGGGTATTGCAGAGTATTGGCAGGGTATTGCAGAGTATTGGCAGGGTATTGCTGTGTATTGCAGAATATTGCTGGGTATGGCAGAGTATTGGCAGGGTATTGCTGGGTATTGGCAGGGTATTGCTGGGTATTGCAGAGTATTGGCAGGGTATTGCAGAGTATTGGCAGGGTATTGCAGAGTCAATTGTTACAGAGCAGCGCTGTGGGCACTACAGATCTAGCCCACAGCGCTGCTGCCACCGATCTCTCCCCTCTCACAATGTACCGATCGGTACAGAGTGGGGAGGGAGGTTGGTTTACAAGTGATCGCTCCGCGATGAGCAGGCGTTTACCATGTTCCGGCAGTCACTGGTGTTCTTGGGTGCGCTCCCCGGGGGGCGCGCGAGAGCGGGATTCTGTGAGGACGTCATTGTACACCCTCCCAGTGTTAAGCAACCGCTCTGTAGCCGTCATTCGGCTATGGGTCGGTTGTTAAGTGGTTAAGTTGCTTTCTGGTTCCTGGCCTAGGCCATAATAATGCCATACACCCCTGGAGTCTTCATGGTCATTTGCTTTCTTTTATGTGGAAAATGGGCTTTCTTAGCTAAGCACACCTTCCTGCCTGTGTAGTGTCATATTTTGCTCCCCATAGTAGAATGCTCCGGAAGTGACGCCGCAGGCAGAAATTGCTCCATGTGTTCCAAAAGATTTGCGGCAATGCAGTTCAATAAAACCGTCATATAATGTTCCGGAAGTCACGTTAAAATTTAGATGGAGTGGAGAGCGGCGGAGAGAGAGCGAGTAACCGTGGCTCGGGGAGGGAATTATCTGACGGTTTCAGTGGTCTGCATTGCCGCAAATACTTTGGAACGCATGGCGCAAGTGTTTACATGCGCATGCGCAGTGCAAAATTTCTGGCCGCAACACCCTTTCCGGAGCATTCTACGATGGGGAGCAAAATATGACACTCCACCTGCATGCCCGAACTAAGGGCAGATGGATTGCAGAAAGTAAATCCTACATAAATCATCTGCCCTTACTCAAGATGGCCTCTGCTAGAAATGCTGGTGGCGGGGGGGGGGGGGGGGGTTTCAAAGCGACTTCTCAAAAAAATAAAGCATAGGGAAATGAATGGATGGAGGAGTCTGCTTTGAATATAAAAAAAATAATTAAATAGCATTTCTGGTTTGTGGTGTTCAGATACAGTTTAGTTCTGGTTTTAGAAGTCTCTACTATACTTTTTGGTTTTGCTCATACCTTGCACCCCAAGCCATAGCCCATAAAAGCCATAGTTCCCATGCACTGCACTTATGATGGCCATTAAGCCTGCAGTTGCAGTTCAGAATAACTGTCTCTGTAATAGTAGGCTATAATCCATAATCATATCCTTATGCTTTTAGATATACAGATACTTGTTGTCAACATTTTTGAACCAGGGTTCTTCTAGAGGTTGCGAGGGGTTCCTTGAGCAATAGGCAACTACAGCCTCTCAGATAAGTAACTACTGACCCAATGATCTTTTTAGGTCTGTTGGGGGCATTCATCCCACTGACCACCAATGTAAGGGACATTCTTCCCACTGACCACCAATGTAATGGACATTCTTCCCACTGACCACCAATGTAATGGACATTCTTCCCACTGACCACCAATGTAAGGGGCATTCTTCCCACTGACAACCAATGTAAGGGGCATTCTTCCCACTGATCACCAATGTAAAGAGCATTCTTATTATTGACCACCAATGCAAGGGACTTTCTTCCCAATGACCACCAATGTAAGGGGCATTCTTCCCACCGACAACCAATGTAAGTGGCATTCTTCTCACTGATCACCAATGTAATGAGCATTCTTCTCATTGACCACCAATGTAAGGGGCTTTCTTCCCACTGACAACCAATGTAAGCTGCATTCTTCCCACTGATCACCAATGTAAGGAGCATTCATCTCACTGATCACCAATGTAAGGGTCATTCTTCCCACTGATCACCAATGTAAGGGGCATTCTTCCCACTGATCACCAATGTAAGGGGCATTCTTCCACAACCAATGTAAGGGACATTCTTCCCACTGACCACCAATGTAAGGGACATTCTTCCCACTGACCACCAATGTAAGGGGCATTCTTCTCACTGATCACCAATGTAAGGGGCATTCTTCCCACTGACCACCAATGTAAGGGGCATTCTTCCCACTGATCACCAATGTAAGGGGCATTCTTCTTATTGACCACTAACATAAGGATCACTCATCCAAATGACAACCAATGCAAGGCTCATTGGCCATCCCACTACTGTACCAGGAGCTGTAGATATATAAATTACAAATAAGGGCTCCAAAAGACGTGAAAGTTATGTCAAGGGTTCCTTCATGTTAAAGAGGTTGGGAAAGACTGTCGTATGTTCTCAGGAGGTTTTACTGTGCAAAGTCCTATATTTCCATTAGGGGCCATTTACATTATTGCACTCTGAATGGCACCAAAACACACCCTCCCAGGTCACCAGTGTTGCAGGGCAGCAATGCACAAACAATTAGCAGTGTGCATTTGCTTCATGAGCACTTTTTTGTTCCCTTGTGGTTTGTTGGGCAGCAAATTCAAATGAATAGGCAGCACAATCACAATGCATGTTAATGAGTGAACCAACATTCAATAAAGCATGTGTTTAACACATCAGGGTGGACTGTGCTGGGGTGAATGGGCTCTTGATCAGAATATATTAAAGCTAGGGGGAAATAGTGTCGGCGTTTCTATATAAAATAGGAAGGTATTTTCCTATGATAGGAAAAAATAGCGGTGCCCCTTTATGTGTTGTACCAACATGTGTGCTGCCCCCATCTGGTGGGACATGTCATTGATGGGCAACTTGTAAGATGGGACAACTGCAAGCCATAAAAAGGGACATTTGGCAATGAAGTTGTGGGGCTGATGTTAGTGTTGAAAATAAATTTGTACATCGATGGAAACATATCCTTTCTACCTTGGCACCTTCTTTTCTGGCACCAATAACTTGTCACATTGCAAATACACCAACACTTCCATGGTGTACATTTTTGGTGTGACAGTAAGCTGCTAGTGACATAACAACTGCTATAGTATATACCATGGTGATAATATGATATTTATAGCCAAGTCTGTATACATTTTATCTGAGGTTCAACCCAATTCCAGGACCATGGCCATCCTCCTCTTACTCCCCGCAGGGCACCATGGTGGGCAGGTCCATGACACCTACTAAGTCTCCTATGTCTTAAAAGGCTTCTAGGCTGAAAAAAACTCCAGGCATCATTCAATAACGCTCTCTGCATCACTATTTGTGACTGCAGGGCAGCATGACGGTTGGGTTTGTAACACCCTGCACTCACAGTATGTCCTCAGTCTTCTGGGTTGAATGCCATGAGGCATCATTCCACCTGGACAACTGGGGGCATCTAGTGGTGGAAGGGAACTATTGCAGGAGAGAGACATGCAAGAGAGGAGCATAGTACTGCAGTCAGAGCTTGTTTTCTTCTTTTTTTTTTGGAGCTCCAGCAGAAACTGATAAAGAAAAAAAGAAAACGGAACCTAGAGTTGGGCTTTAGGGCTTTGTAATGCATTGCAGTAATAGGAGTTTCAACACACATTTTTTCTACATCCATTTATGCATCGCACAAACAAATGGCACCTCATTGCAAATGTATACTAAAATCTAGTGGAACCATTTCCACTGAGTGGGCATCACAGTGCTGCCCACTTGTTTTGGGTGGCACAGTGGTGTAGTGGTTAGTACTCTCACCTAGTAGTAAAAAGGGTCGATGGTTGGAATCCCAACCACAACACTACCTGCCTGGAGTTTGCATGTTCTCCCTGTGCCTGTGTGGGTTTCCTCCGGGTACTCCAGTTTCTTCCAACACTACAAAGACATGCTGATAAGTTAACTGGCTTTTGTCCAAAATTGGCCTTAGTATATGAATTGGATTGTGGGCTCCTTGAGGGTTGGGACCGATGTGAGTGTGCAATGTACAGGGATAGGGACAATTGTAGACACTCACTCAGGTTCAGCAGGATGGACTGGTGTCTTTATTCAACCTTACTAATTATGTAACTATATAATTGCCTTCAGAAGTCACCTAGTTAGTAAATAGAGTCCACCTGTGTGTAATTAAATTCAGAGGTTTGTTAGAGAACCTTAGTGAACAAACAGCCTCATGAAGACCAAGGAACACACCAGACAGGTCAGGGATAAAGTTGTGAAGAAGTATAAAGCAGGGTTAGGTTCTAAAAAAAAAATCCCAAGCTTTGAACATCTCACGGAGCTCTGTTTAATCCATCATCCAAAAATGGAAAAGAGTATGGCGCAACTGCAAACCTACCAAGACATGGCCGTCCACCTAAACTGACAGACCGGGCAATGAGATCATTCATCAGAGAAGCAGCCAAGAGGTCCATGGTAACTCTGGAGGAGCTACAGAGATCCACAGCTCAGGTGGGAGAATCTGTCCACAGGACAACTATTAGTCATTCTCTCCACAAATCTGACCTTTATGGAAGAGTGACAAGAAGAAAGACGTTGAAGGAAAGCCATAAGAAGTTCTGTTTGCAATTTGCGAGAAGCCATGTGGGGGACACAGCAAATGTGGAAGAAGGTGCTCTGGTCAGATGAGACCAAAATTGTACTTTTTGGTCTAAAAGCAAAGCGCTATGTGTGGAGGAAAACTAACACTGCACATCACTTTGAACACACCATCCCCACTGTGAAACATGGTGGTGGCAGCATCATGTTGTGGGGATGCTTTTCTTCAGTAGGGACGGGGAAGCTGGTCAGAGTTGATGGGAAGATGGATGGAGCCAAATACAGGGCAATCCTAGAAGAAAACCCATTAGAGTCTGAAAAAGACGAGACTGGGGTGGAGATTCACCTTCCAGCAGGACAACGACCCTAAACATACAACCAGAGCTACAATAGAATGGTTTAGATCAAAGCATATTCATAGAATGGCCCAGTTACAGTCCAGACCTAAATCCAATTAAGAATCTGTGGCAAGACTTGAAAATTGCTGTTCACAGACGCTCTCCATCCAATCTGGCAGAGCTTGAGATATTTTGCAAAGAAGAATGGGCAAAAATGTCCCTCTCTAGATGTGCAAAGCTGGTAGAGACATCCCCAAAAAGACTTGCAGCTGTAATTGCAGTGAAAGGGGGTTCTACAAGGTATTGACTCCGGGGGGCGCCATACAAATGCCCCCCAAACTTTTCACATATTTATTTGTAAAGAATGTTGAAAACCATTTATCATTTTCCTTCCACCTCACAATTATGTGCCACTTTGTGTTGGTCTATCACATAAAATCCCAATAAAACAACTTTGACTGTAACATGACAAAATGTGGAAAATGTTAAGGGGGTATAAATACTTTTTCAAGGCACTGTGCCTTATGTCGTGGTGTGCTGCATTGCAGAAGTGGTGCAGGAACCTTTTTCCGCATTACACTGCATCCAATTCACAGAACATTTTAAAATCTATTCGTTTGAATTAATCTGGTTCACATATGTGCATTGCATTCACACTCCGCAGTGTCCAAAAACGTGTGCGTTTTCTAGGCATTGCAGTGAGAATTGCAGGCACATAATCTTCCAGGCATCTGATTTGCAGATGCGTTCCATTCTGAACACATCTCCCCCTCTCCCAGGTCAGCTGATCCGCAGCTACAATGAAGAGGAACCACTAAACGGCTGCTTTTTCTCTTTGCAGAGAAACCGGAGCTGGAATTTCACATCAGACTAGTTTGAAACCAGTCTTAGTCCGTAGGGTTCAGTATTGAGTTGTCACACCCTTTGCAGCTATAACAGCTTCAACTCTTCTGGGAAGGCTGTCCACAAGGTTTAGGAGTGTGTCTATGGGAATGTTTGACCATTCTTCCAGAAGAGAATTTGTGAGGTCAGGCACTGATGTTGGATGAGAAGGCCTGGCTCGAAGTCCCCACTCTAATTCATCCCAAAGGTGTTCTGTCAGGTTGAGGTCAGGATTCTATGCAGGCCAGCCAATTTCCTCCACCCCAAACTGACTCATCCATGTCTTTATGGACCTTGCTTTGTGCACTGGTGCGCAGTCATGTTGGAACAGAAAGGGGCCATCCCCAAACTGTTCCCACAAAGTTGGGAGCCTGAAATTGTCCAAAATGTCTTGGTATGATGACGCCTTAAGAGTTCCCTTCACTGAAACTAAGGGGGCCAAGCCCAGCCCCTGAAAAACAACCCCGCACCAAAATCCCTCTTGCACCAAATGGTTTGGACCAGTGCACAAAGCAAGGTCCATAAAGAAATGGATGGGCGAGTTTGTGGTGGAGGAACTTAACTGGCCTGCACAGAATCCTGATCTCAACTCGATTATAAAAAAAACATTATGACCACTTTTTTTTTCTTTTTTAAAAGTGATCACATGACTTCTGTTTTCAGCTGCATAGGAGGCTTGGAGAGGTGGGGAGGAGAAAAAGCCGTGCACTAGTCTTCCCAGTGAATGGCTGTGCAGAGGCGCATGTCAGCACAGTTATCGGAGGACAGGCAGGCTGTTCTCCCAGCACAGCCAGAAAACCAATCATGCTGGGATGGATGAGCTCTCATGCCTATTGTGGTCAGTTTGAAATAGGAATGTGTTTCATTCAAGATTGCATTTCTACAAATGAATTAGAAAGTTTAGGTAGGCCCTTATGATACATAGGTTTGGTAGGTCTGGCTAAATTGATGGAATAGTTGAGGTAGGTCCTTGTTTCACACAAAGGAATAAATACAAAGAGAACATGATACATTTTAACACAAGTACATGGAAAAACCGGCACATATCAGGAAAATGAAATGTTGGGGTAACATATTTTTCAATACCCTTGTATTAAAGAATATGTTACCCTTGTGCTACCATTTAACACATTCCACTGATCATATCCAAGCAGAATCTCCCTATTAGATTGTAAGCTCCAAGGAGCAGGGCCCTCATAACCCTCTTGTATTGACATGTATTGTTGCTGTATTTTCTCCCTTTATATTGTAAAGTGCTGTACAAACTGTTGGCACAATGTAAATCCTATATAATAATAATAATCGAAAAAATTGTTGCCAACTTTAGGGACATCTCACACTATCTACCGTAGCTCTCCGGTACTTACAGCGTAGCTACATACTTAGCTGGCCAAATGCAGAACCTGATGCAGAACCTGGTCCCCACCCCCTTCACCTTGAGCTGTAAATATATATATATATATATATATATATATATATATATATATATATATATATATATATATATATAGTTTTGTCTATTGAAGGAACAACATTGTAGAAGCAGATTACTTTTTTCTGTGCTCTCTTAGCAATCGTATTGATGTCAACAGGATTACTGGAAAGACATTGGCCCAAAGATGACCCCACCCATTACAATCTGACTGTCCTATCTCCATTAGATACAGCAACAATTATTGATTGGATACAAAATGATTGGAACATTTAGGTAGGTGCACATTTTACTTAGAAAGTTTAGGTAGGCCCTTATGATACATAGATTTGGTAGGTCTGAAGTTAACTGTACAAAGATTGCATGGCTACAAATTGATGGAATAGTTGAGGTAGGTCCTTGTTTTACATAGTTTTAATTTATCTAAGGTTAATTGTACAAAGATTGCATGGCTACAAATTCATTAGATAGTTTAGGTAGGTCTGTACATTACATAGTTCAAGCAAATCTTAAGTCAATGATACAAAAATTGCAAGGTTACAAATTGATGGAATAGTTGAGGTGGGTCCTTATACTGTATTACATAGTCTTGATTTATCTAAGGTTGATTGTAGAAAGATTGCATGGCAACAAATTGATTGGATAGTTTAGGTAGGCCCTTATAATACACAGGTTTGGTAAGTCTGCGGTTGATTGTACAAAGATTGCATGGCTACAAACTGGTTGAATAGTTTAGGTAGGTCCTTATATTACATAGTTTTAAATTACATAAAGTTAATTGTTTGAAGATTGCATGGCTACAAATGAATTAGAAAGTTTAGGTAGGCCCTTATGATACATAGATTTGGTAGGTCTGAAGTTAACTGTACAAAGATTATATGGCTACAAATTGATGGAATAGTTGAGGTAGGTCCTTGTTTTACATAGTTTTAATTTATCTAAGGTTAATTGTACAAAGATTGCATGGCTACAAATTCATTAGATAGTTTAGGTAGGTCCGTACATTACATAGTTCGAGCAAATCTTAAGTCAATGATACAAAGATTGGTAAGTCTGATACAAAGTTTGGTAAGTCTGCGGTTGATTGTACAAATCGATTGGATAGTTTAGGTAGGTCCTTATATTACATTGTTTTTGTTTCGCTAAAGTTGATTGTACAAAGATTTCACTGTGGACTTAAAGCTGACCATACACGGAGCAAATTTCAGGAAGGAACCAGCCAAAATTTCAGCTTTGGGTGGCTTTTTTGTTTGCCCCCTTCCACTCAACATCCTTCAATCTGAAAAATCGATTTGGCCGGACTGAAAATTATCAGCTGAATAGTGACTGCATCCAATCAGGTGCTAGCTATTAGAATCTATTAGCCAGCAGGAAATATTTGTCTATCCACATCGTTTAACATGGATGGGGAAATTGATAGATTTCTCTTGTTCAACCCATGGAGTTGAACAAATGAAATCTTACAGTGTATAGCCAGTTAAAAGAAGATTGTATAGCCAAATTGTAAGATGTATGGTGAGTTTTAGACAAACCCAAGTACAGAGTATTGTATCAGTGACTTACCCTTGGTTGGAAGATAATCAGCTCTACTTCTTAGGCGACTTGGTTCATAAAATCGGTAAGCGTACAAGACCCCCAAGTTATCATTTCCCATGCCGCACTGTTCCATCCTTTGTGGAATTTCAGAAATCTCATACGAATAACTCATACGAAGTCCCCAACAGTTGTTCAATAAGCATCAAATAATTAAAACTGAGCGTGGAAGAGCTGGAATCCCTGGAAGAGGTCCAGAGCCCATTCAGAGCAGCTGAAATCCAGGCGTATTGGGGGCTGGCGAGCAGCGAAGCTGTTTGCAGTCATGTTGGTTATCGCTGTGGAACGTGTGTGTGTTGTGATCAAACATTTCTCCGAGACTGTCTGCAGTCAAACATGCAATAGGCTACAAGTGCAGGTCTCCGGAGAGCGGGGATGAGCAAGGGAGGAGGAGGAGGAGAGAAGATAGGGAGCCTTACCACAGCATCAAAGCCAATCTCCGGGGAAAGACGAGGAGGCTGAATTGTTTCCTTGCAAAACTAAAATGATTCATCTAGTGTAAGCTAAAAATGATCATCACCAACAGCGAATCCAGCCAGAGCAAGCCTGGGGGACGGCCATGCTGTCACAGCCAGACCTGCTCACACTTCAGCATGTCCTTCTCATCTATACTTCAAAGAAAAGGCTTACTACACGTCAACGTGGGAGCGAAGTATAAAAGCATATTGATACACAAAATTATAATAGTAATAATAATAATAATAATAATAGGAATAATAATAATACAAATCACGTGAATGTGAGAGCTAAAAATAAAGGCTTATTGATATACAAAATAATAATAATAATAATAATAATACAAATCACACTAATGTGAGAGCTAGGAATAAAGGCTTATTGTTACACAAAATAATAATAATAATAATAATAATAATAATAATAATAATAATATTAGTAATAATAATAATAATCACGTGAATGTGGTAGCTTAAAAAAAAAATCTTATTGATCACAAAATAATAATAATAATAATAATCATGTGAATGTGGGAGCTATGAATGAAGGCTTATTGATACACAAAATAATAATAATAATCACATGAATGTGGGAGCTAAGCATAAAGGCTTATTGATACTACTACTACTACTACTACTACTACTACTACTACTGCTTCTACTACTACTACTACTAATAATAATAATAATAATAATAACAATAATAAATCAATAATAAAGGCTTATTGATACACATAATAATAATAATAATAATAATAATAATAATAATAATAATAACAATAATAATAATAATAATCATGTGAATGTGGGAGCTAAGAATAAAGGCTTATTGATACACAAAATACTACTACTACTACTGCTGCTACTAAATAATAATAATATTAGTAATAGTAATAATAATAATAATCATGTGAACGTGGGAGCTAAGAATAAAGGCTTATTGATACACAAAATAATAAGAATAATATAAATCACATGCATGTGAGAGATAACAATAAAGGCTTATTGATACACAAAATAATAATAATAATAATAATAATAATAATAATAATAATAATAACAATAATAATAATATTAGTATTAGAAATAATAATAATAATAATAATCACGTGCACGTGGGAGCTAAGAATAAAAGCTTATTGATGCACAAAAAAATAATAATATTAGTAATAGTAACAATAATAATAATAATAATATTAATAATAATCATGTGGACGTGGGAGCTAAGAATAAAGGCATATTGATACACAAAATAATAATAATAATAATAATAATAATAATAATAATAATAATCATGTGAATGTGGGAGCTAAGAATAAAGGCTTATTGATACACAAACTATTAATAATAATAGTAATAATAATAATAATAATAATAATAATAATAATAATCACGTGAATGTGGGAGCTAAGAATGAAGGCTTATTGAAACACAAAATAATAATAATAATAATATTAATGATAATAGAACCTTAGTGACTGTGCACCGTGCTCAGCTCTACAACATGGCCCTAAAGTAATACTCGTTCAGAAGAAATCTTTGTAGGAACTTAGTGTCATCTACCTCCTACGCTTTATGACAAGGGGGGAAATAAGCTGGCAGAAGAAGTGTCCTCTAATTGCTTACAGTTCCTTATTTTTTGGTATCCTGTGTTCCCCCCACCTCCATCCAAGTTTAAGCAGCAATAAAAGACATTCTCTGGACTATTTATCAAGCCAGAGAGTGTGGAAAATTCTGTGTGCCCAGCTGTCTCCACACCAAGCAATCAAAAAAGAACCAATCAAAATCTAGCGTTACATTAACATTTGGCTTCATTGACTTCAACCATGGGGCTCAGAATCGGTAACAAGAGCTTCAGTAATATTTGGCTGGTCCCTAGTAGAGTGTTACCTTGTAGTACGTTCTGCAGATAATGTTCCAACTGTTGTAATTTTCCAAATTGGCAATTCTATGGTAAACACACAAACTTGTTTCTTTTGCACATTAAGCCCTTGTACACACGGTCGGACATTCCGACAACAAAATCCGTCGACTTTTGTCCGAAACTGGTGTTGCATACACACAGTCGGACAAAGTTGTCAGAAAATCTGATCGTTCGTAACGTGATGACGTTATTTAGTTACGACGGGACTACGTTCAGGCTAGTAGCCAATAGCTTTGGTCTAGGAATTTGATCTGAGCATGCGTGGCACTTTGTGAGATCGGAATTCTCTACAAACGATCGGACAAAGTCCGATCGGATCATGTTGTCGTAAATTTTTTATATCCAGCTCTCAAACTTTGTTGGTCGGACATTCCGACGGAAGAAGTCAGATGAAGCCCACACATGGTCGGATTATCTGACAACACGGTCCAATCGGACATTTTCCGTCGGAATGTCCGACCGTGTGTACAAGGGCTTAGTGTTTATTTTATTTATCTGGCTACAAAAGAAATGACTGGAAGTCTGACTAGGGGTGCGGCTGGGTTGGGTTTGTTGCTATCTCAAAAGTTCGGAAGGTACGTGCTTTGCCTTAAAACTGAGCTCCAGGCACCAAAAAAAAAGAACTCACCCTTTAATCTAGTTACATTATCATTAAAAAATCATTTGAAGTGTATTTCCAAAAACTGCCAGTTCGGCTGAAGTTCAGCCATAGCACATCGCTTATTAGGATGTATGTAGAGCTGCTGCCTGTAGACATGAAAGAAGAGCTTGAGTGTAAGCAGAAAACTTTTTGTAGTTTTATCATTGCAAACCATATAATACGTATTCAGTTGTCTTCCCGGCAAAAAAATTGTTAAATGAGTTAGGCACCTTACACACGTTGAAGTTCACCTGCTCAGCGGTGGATCTTTACACTGATCCCCACTAAGCAGGCGGATGACAGGTCCATGTCCACACCGCTTATGCAGAGCGGACACAAATACACACCGCTCTCCTCTATGGGCGGTCGGATGTAAATGGGTGGGCTGTCCGTTTATAACCGACTGCCACCCGATCCAAACCGCCAGATCCGTTCTGTCTGTTTTTAGTGGATAGGGTAGAATCAGATGTTGGCGGGTGTCCACAGACACATGTCCGCTGACTCCCACCACTCCAATAGAGCAGAATGGAGGATCCGATCTGGTCCACCTGAAGAACTGACAGGCGGACAGTCCAGCCAGTTTTAGAAGCACACAGCTAGCACTTCACCTGCACTCCCCCCCCCCCCCCCCTTCCTTCCTCAAGTAAATAGTACCATCTAGGGCATCCGCCCCTTCCTTTTTTAAGGGCCCCCTGACATAAAATCACACACATAGGTTGGACTTGATGGACTGAAGCAGATATTCAAAATAATACATTTAGTGAAAGCGGTAGTAAATTCAGTACTTTTTTTTAAGGGCCCCCTGCAGGTTCATGCCCTAATGTGCTAGTATGTACCACTCTACCTACTACAGGTAAGTCTTAGTATAAGCGCATCTACAGGTACAAGTTAAAGATGAGTGTTGACTACTGCTTTAAAGCCCAAAGGGCACACAGTAAATAAATATATAAAAAATACCCTTGCAGTGCCACCCCCTCCCCCATTTTTAAACTAGGAGTGGGTGGGGGATTTGGGCTAAGAAGGGAAATTGGGAGGGGGGGGGGGGGACTTGGGGAATGTCAGCGCAGCTGCAGTAGCCAACTACACACTGTGCAGATGTAAGGGAATCCAGTCCCAGCTATGTACTGTTTTAGGAGGAGATCTTCTGAGTGCCCAGGTTGTATGCAGTGCACGGAGTGGAGGAGCAGTGACCTTGTCCTCTTCTCTGCCAACCACTGTTTTCTGCCCTACTGGCCCCTGTACTCTGTCCTGCTGATCCCCTGTACCTTGCCCAGCTGACCCCTTTCCTATGCCCCGCTGACCCCAATCCTCTGCACTGCTGACCCCCTTTTGTCTGCCCTGCTGACCCCTTTTCTCTGCTGTGCTGACCCATATCCTCTGCCCTGCTGACCCCCTGTACCTTGCCCAGCTGACCCCTTTCCTATGCCCCGCTGACCCCAATCCTCTGCACTGCTGACCCCCTTTTGTCTGCCCTGCTGACCCCTTTTCTCTGCTGTGCTGACCCATATCCTCTGCCCTGCTGACCCCCTTTCCTCTTCCCTGCTGACATCCTTTCCTATGCTTTGCTGACCCCCTTTCCTCTGCCTTGCTGATCCCCTTTCCTCTGACCTGCTGACACCCCTTCCTCTGTCCTGCTGACCCCCTTTCCTCTGCCCTGCTGATCCCCTTTCCTCTGCCCTCCTGACCACCTTTTCCCTGTCTTGCTGATCCCATTTCCTCTGCCCTGCTGACACCCTTTCCTCTGCCCTGCTGATCCCATTTCCTCTGCCCTCCTGACTTCCTTTCATCTACCCTGCTGACCCCTGTCCTCTGCCGTACTGACCCATATCCTCTGCTCTGCTGACCCCCTTTCCTCTGCCCTGCTAACACCTTTTCCTCTGCCCTGCTGACACCCTTTCCTCTGCCCTGCTGACACCCTTTCCTCTGCTCTGTTGACCCCATTCCTCTGCCCTGCTGACCCATATCCCCTGCCCTGCTGACCCTCTTTCCTCTGCCCCGCTGATCCCCTTTCCTCTGCCCTGCTGACACCCTTTCCTCTGCTTTGCCGACCCCCTTTCCTCTGCCCTGCTGAACGTGTCTCCCCTGCCCCACTGATCCCCTTTCCCCTGCCCTGCTTGAACCCTTTCCTCTGCCCTGCTAACCCCTATCCTTTGCCCTGCTGACCCCCTATTATAATGTAATACTGATATAAAATCACACACATAGGTTGGACTTGATGGACTGAAGCAGATATTCAAAATAATACATTTAGTCAAAGCAGTAGTAAAGTAGTAGTACTTTTTTTTTAAGGGCACCCTGCATGTTCATGCCCTAATGTGCTAGTATGAACCAATGTACCTACTACAGGTAAGTCTTAGTATAAGCGCATCTACAGGTACAAGTTAAAGATGAGTGTTGACTACTGCTTTAAAGCCCAAAGGGCACAAAGTAACCTTGTCCTCTTCTCTGCTAACCAGTGTTTTCTGCCCTACTGGCCCCTGTACTCTGTCCTGCTGATCCCCTCTACCCTGCCCTGCTGACCCCTTTGCTATGCCCCGCTGACCCCAATTCTCTGCTCTGCCGACCCCCTTTTGTCTGCCCCGCTGACCCCTTTCCCCTGTCTTGCATGATAGCAAGCTCTGAGACAAGACTGAATATTCCACTTTCTTAGCTTTACATATAGGACTCTTGTGTAAGGAAGCAGTCAACTCCTGTGCAACTGCCCTTGCAAGCAATATGACCTTTTAAGGACTCGGTCAGTTTAAAATTACATTCCTTTGGTATGGAGTCATCTAAAGTAACCAGGAAATTGGAGGTTTTCTTTTTTAGATATTGTGAGACAGCTATGCAATTTCCCCATCAATAGGTGAATTTGAATTGGAGGACCTAAAGAGAAGAATCATTTTTACTACCTAACTATTGAGCTTACTTCAGCTTAAAATGACTAAAGGTCCACTAATAGACATTTCAGTCTGTGGACAAAGATCCCTATTACCTGCAAGTACAAAATAAGAAATTGGTTCATTTGACTTTAGCTGGTGTCAGCTTGGCTGCAGTACAGACAGGTCTACCACGCACGGTTCATATAAACTGTGTTTGGATCTAAGGCAGCCAAGTGAGAGCGTCTAAGATCGATATTCATACTGGGGGGCTACGGATAGGTTAGCTGCTGCTATTTTAACCATAATAACAAGGTGAGGAGCAATTTTTGGCGGCTCAATACCTGCCCGGAAAGCGGATGGCTTCTCACTGCAATTTTGGAGTTTAACGAAGCTTGTTAAAAGGCCAGCGTCTTGGTGTTGGGCGAGAGTTATGATTTTTCAAGAGTTTTCGTAGGAGAACTTTCTTTTAAGGTCACCGGCTCCATTGAAGTGGCAGCAGTCAACCAGATCCAGTCAGCGAACCTTGTAAGTTGTGATGAGATGAAGTGTTAAGGTTTAAAGTTGAACTCCGGGGCAAGCAAATATTGTCTAAATCCATTCATCGGGTGCATTCTACCTTGAATCTTGGTGTGCTTTGTGCATTTCTTCCAGATCCTTGCAGTAATCCAGTGTGAAGAATTGAAGCTTCCTGTAATAAATTGGAGTGCTCCCTCTCCTTGTGCAGGGTGACTGGTCTCCACCCCCTTGTAAGCAGGTGCAGTTAGCTAGTTTGCCACTAGGTGACTTTGTGCCATAAAAGTGTTTGGTTGCAGCAGACAGTGTCATCAGGTCCTAGGCCCATTTTAGGTAGAACTTTTCTGCAGTGATATTATTGGTGAGTCAGTGCCCAGTTATAAGCCAGGTTGGAAAGAACCATAATGCACTTGGGGCATTGGAGTCAAATAGCCCACATCAGCACATTTTTAACCAACTTGTGGAGGCTCTGTAAAGCAGTGGCGGCCCATCCATTAGGGGCCCATCCATGTGTCAGGCCCCCTAATCTACATTCGGGTTGCTGGCTGCATGGATTCCAATGGGTAGTGTGTTTTTTTCTAAGCATGTGACAAGAGCCAGAGGCTCTAATAGGCTTCAGAAAAGGGTGGGCTCGGGGTACACAACACTGCGCTCTGAGCCCACCCAGTTGTGTGATAATAGCGAATGAATCTCCTCCCCGCCAATCAGGAAGCGGGTCCTGAGACCCGTTTGCCTATTGGCCAAAACGACAAGCGATCCTATTGGATCACGACAAGGAGAGAGGAGGAAGTAGGAGACGCAGAGGCTGCCAGTGGAGACGTAGGGGGGGCGAAGCCGCCACCCAGAGGGAATCGCTGCCTGCAGGTAAGTGTGGGGCTCATCAACTGACCGATGGTTGTGGTGGCTGTGTGCAGACCCGACCAACCCATGAGGGGGGTGCGGGTAACCCAACCGACTGGGGGGGGGTGATGTGGCTGTGGGTACGTTGTTTGCCGCTAGCAACCCCCCCCCCCCAAATATACCACTGGTCGTCACTGTAAAGGGTAGGAGGCTGGGGAAGAGTGGATCTGCACCCAAGAGAGTCAGCTGTAGACATTCTAACCCATAGAGAGGTAGGGGCTATGGAAGATTGCAAAAGGCCACCTAGGCCAGACCAAGAGTTCACATGTGACTACTGTGGACCATTCACTAAATGTGATTGACTATGTATTGTCAAGCAACTACGGAATATACTGTGATGTGGCTATTATGCCATTCCCTGAATTCCTTCACTAAATGTAGCAATTCTACTTATTTGTGTGGGCATTCTTTCCCTGGGCTATAAAGGTCAATGGCTGGAAATTTAATTTGGAGGCCTCTAGCATGAGAGCGGGCACAAAATGGTGGAGGGTTCTGCTTCAACACGATGGGCAGTGTTCTAGAGGGACAGGAGGAAGCTGCTGATTGCTGCTGCTCTGTCAAAACCAGGAAAGCAGCCGAGGGATGTCAGTATGCTGGAGAGAAGGTTTGGATTGCTTGTGGCTCGCAGTGCTGAGCATGATGACGTCACCAAGGAACTTACACCACGTTTCTGAGCATGCAATTGTTTATGGATGACAGCTGCGCTATTTTCTCAAGAAAACTGCTAGGGGGCAATGTGTATATGATTCAAATGCAACAATACATGATCACAGATATATATATATATATATATATATATATATATATATAAAACAAAAGGATATAAAAAGGCCCACAATACCCTACTCAGCGCCTATTCCAGCAGACCAAATATTCAAAGAAATAGTAATATTACAAGGTATATGTAATAAATATGACCTGTCGAATTAATCAAAGTAATCGCAGAGGTCTATAGGACAGCAGCCGTTTAAAATTAAGAAAATCATAAAACAAATAGTACACAAATAAAAATCAGTCCAAGTCCTGAAAATATCAGTACTAAAACAGCGCTAAAAATAAAGTCCCAAATAGCAGCATATAGATTAAAAAGTTGTGCAGAAAGGGTGACAATGGTGGTTTGATCAGCGTTGTAAGGTGATAATGATGTTCATCAAAAAGTGCTGTAAATACTCCATCCACCAGGATTGCACCAGTATTTCACCACGTGTAGCTCGTATCCCCTTGGGGGGTTAAACTCACCAGATAAAACCCTAACAAGCGCCTTTAAGGGAATAATCACACTCTTGTCTACCACAATTCCATTGTCGTCCACCAGTCCGACTTTGACAGAGGGCGTGGCTACATGACTTTAGGGATAATTTAAATAGCCCCGTCCTAATTTTAGGACGTTCAAATATGTCACTCTAAGTATGGATGATGTAAATTCATTTTAATATCTCACCCTAAGTGGGGATGATATATATTTGTATATGTATATTTTTTCAAAAAAATATACTAAATGTGGTTTTCTCTATGATTTTGTCTATCATTAATTTGCTGCGTTTTAAATTGCATTGAAGTTGCAGCGCTATATATAGGGTTTTAATGATGAATAGGTATATACCCATTCTCCTCATAACATTGCATGGTCTAGCTTCTTAAATTGAAATATTGTTATTTATATGAAACAACAGCAGCTCTGAATGAATATGTCATTTTTAATATGTAAACAATGTATATCCTTTCCTTAGTCTAGCTTCTTTTTTGGCTGCTATTTTTATTTTTGTTTTGTTTTCTTTTGTCTTAGGCGATTGCCCTCAGATGTTATCACTGTGTGTTCTGCTCCTGTGTATGGCTGTCTTAGTTTTGCCATAGTGATGACCAAGTTCTATAGTTTATATTTGGCCAGTATCGATTGCCTGGTTCGCCGCTATGCAGTGAGCCTGATCCGCCTTGTTCTCATGGCAACCGGTGCGTCTATGTGCGATCAGGGCGCTCGGTGATTGGCTCATGCGGCGGAGGACGGGGCTATTTAAATTATCCCTAAAGTCATGTAGCCACGCCCTCTGTCGAAGTCGGAAGTGACGAAACGCGTCAGGGCGTAGTCTATGCGACGTTGATCGGAAGTTACAGTTGCGTTCCACAGCTATCTGATCCCAGAAAGTGACACAGTGTCAGCAGAAAGACACATGGGGAAAGTTCCTGGCATCCATTTAACACGGTGACAGAACACACTGTTGTTCTTATGCTTATTCTTTTTTATTAAATGTACGCAGATTGATATAAGGGTTTTATATATGTGTGACCATTAACTAATAAAAAACAGAATTACGCTATGTGCGAATCTCTTTATATTTTATGACGTTTTTGGAAGTGCTTTTGGTAGACGAACCCTGGTGGACGACAATGGAATTGTGGTAGACAAGAGTGTGATTATTCCCTTAAAGGAGCTTGTTACGGTTTTATCTGGTGAGTTTAACCCCCTAAGGGGATACGAGCTACACGTGGTGAAATACTGGTGCAATCCTGGTGGATGGAGTATTTACAGCACTTTTTGATGAACATCATTATCACCTTACAACGCTGATCAAACCACCATTGTCACCCTTTCTGCACAACTTTTTAATCTATATGCTGCTATTTGGGACTTTATTTTTAGCGCTGTTTTAGTACTGATATTTTCAGGACTTGGACTGATTTTTATTTGTGTACTATTTGTTTTATATATATATATATATATATATATATATATATATATATATGTATGACATCTGAAAATAATCTAAGAATGGCACAAAAAAAAAAAAAAAATATATATATATATATATATATATATATATATATATATATATATATATATATATCACAATTGTAGGGGTAAGATGCACTGAACGATCCTTGAAGTGCAAGCAATCTAGTCCTTCCCACGGACAGATATGTAGAAACAATGATGCGGATTGCTGCACAAAATTCTCTTATTTCCAAAAAAGATCACATCAGATAGAATTATCAAAAAAGTACCTGGTACTTGTTTGATATTTCTATCTGATGTAATCTTTTTTGGAAATAAAATAATTTTGTGCAGCAATCCGCAATGTTGTTTCTATATATATATATATATATATATATATATATATATATATATATATATATATATATATATATATATATATATATATAGCACTAACCCCCGAAGGAGCTGCTGAATTTTTCTGGACTTACCGATTACCTCCTCCAGCTTGTACTCGTTGTCCTTGTCTAGGGGTTCCCAGGATTCATGACCCAGTAACTGTAGAGAGCGACACTTGAATTCCTTGTCAGAATTTTTATTTTGCATAAAACAGTTGAACAAACTCAGTCTTTAAATTGGGAATAGAGGGTATCAGGGTAGAGTTTAGCTCAGGTGCTTGGAACTGCTGACTCCAATAAAAGTCTCTCTCTACGTACACAGTCCAGGTAACAGCCACTCGCAACTGGACTCTTTAACTGTTTGGGTCCTTAGGTTTTGGGTTTAGCAGCCAACAGGTAATTCTAGCATTCAAAGTCTCTCACACAAACTTGGTTGGAAACTTGGTTACGACTGGAAGGGTATGAGTAGGAACTTTTCTTACTGTACCAGAATCTTTCAGCTGGTCTGGCGATACTGTAAGAATTGTGGATTCAATCAATGTCCATGGCAGCTCAGCTTCCAGGCTCTTACCGAGCAGCCAGCCTTGTGCATGGCTTTCTCACTGAAGAGTCCTCCCCTGGTCACGTGTAGAGTTGCTGGGCCTCTCCAAAATCTGAGACGGCACCGGAACACCTTAGAATCCTCCTTCTAGCCAGTTCTGAGGCTTGGCAACAGATTGGGGGGGGGGGGGGTCTGGTCAAGAGGACCAGGACCACAGAGTCAGCAACAACTTCTGGACCGGAACTCAGAACCACGTGACTTCGACATCTTAAGTACCCCTTTCCCAGATTACGCAGTGAGACAAACGCGCCCCCACTGATTGGTTTCGAGATAGAGATTGGTACCCAATGCTTCCAACCAGACTGCGTTCTTTAGCCTCCCACAGGTGTACAACCCCATCTATGACCTGGCAGAACTTCTATACAGCCCATCCAAACTGATACCAAAGTACAATTTAACACAATTAACCCCAAAACTCACTATAGTTTTGGGAAACAAATAAATTTAAACACATAGTGCATACTCATTAGGAGTACTGGCGCTTTATATATATTATATGTATGTATATAAAATGTATACAAATTTGACTTATACTCCAGCAGCTGTGGGACTACAAGGCTCAGCCTAAACCAGTGAGCCTTTAAAGAGTCCACAGTAGTCTATGTTTGCAAATACGTTAATATAAAATATTAATCAAAATAATAAACTGTAACGGCCATAATAACTTTTTAAAATCAAGTATGTCAAAAATAGAAAGATGTAGATCCGTCACTGTGCCAAACGGTAAAATAAGAAAAACTATTTTTTTCAAGAAAATAAACAAAATAAATCAATAAAAATAAGGCAAAGAAATAGATAGCCTATAGAATATAGAAGAATTTATTATCTAACATTAAACTCGGGCCGATCCACTATTAATGCCCAATCATAATTATAATAAAAAACAATAGTGATGGGGCGTGGCCTGGAGCTTCATGGTGTAGGACGTGCTGAGTGAGAGCTCCGTCTGAGACCTTATCCTTTTACCTTATCCTTTGGGGATTTTTCTTAGCTATTTACCGTACAGACGCCCGGGAACCTTGTGCTCACTTTGTGCCTCATGTCGCCGACTAAAAGACCCTCTGAGGCGGCCGCCAAGCTGGCTAAGTTCCGCCACGAGGGCCAGGGCGCGACGGAGCAAGATGGCGCCGGCCCCGCACCTACCGCGGAGGAGTCTCCTGCAAACGACACCGCTAAGATCCTCGAGGCCGTCTCCTCCTGCCAAACCGCCCTCACTACCAAGATAGAGGAGGTTAAGATGGACATCTCCCATATTCGGCATGACCTGCAGAAGCTGAGGGACAGGGTGTCCGAGGCCGAACGAAGAGTGGAACACGTGGAGACAGACATCCCTCCTTTACAACACTCGGTCGAACGTTTGCAGCACCAACTTAGTGTCGTCCTTCACAAGCAGGACGACATGGAAAATAGGCTTCGACGCTGCAATCTTCGTTTCGTGGGCCTCCCGGAACGATCGGAGGGCTCCGACCCTCCCACCTACCTGGAAAACCTCCTCGTTAAAACCTTCGGCAGGGAATCTTTCTCCTCCACGTTCGTGATCGAACGAGCGCATCGTCTGGCGGCCCGTCCGCCTCCAGCCGGCGCACCCCCGCGGACTTTCATTGCCAAGCTACTTAACTACAGAGACCGGGATACGGTGCTTCGCCTCACCCGCGAACGTGGAAATATCCCGGTTGACAATGTTACGGTGGCAGTGTTCCCAGATTTTTCGGCGGAGGTCCAACGAAAACGAGCACAATTCACGGAGGTCAAGCGCCAGCTGCGAGTTCGCCATTTGCCATATGCAATGTTGTTTCCAGCTCGACTCCGGGTGACCCGTGAGGGCAAGACCCATTTCTTTGAAGATCCTGCTGCGGCCTCGTCATGGTTGGAACGGGATGCGGTGCAAGGCCCTGCTTGACAGCTGACCACTACAGCCCCCGAGTAGTGCCTACCTATCCACCTTGGCTACCGTGAGTGATCCCTGCCCTCTCCTGTTCCCTCTACTATACCCCCCCTCTTTTTTTCTCTTTTGACCCTATGGATCGCCTCCATTTTTGCTGCTATCACCCCCTGCATGGGAGAACGCTGTGCTGATTGCCCTCTGCGGTGACCGCCGCTGGACTTTCTCTGTGCCCTGAATTCACAGTTTCTGCCTCCCCTCCTTTGTCAGACTCCCGTGCACCCTTCATTGTTTTCTCTGAGATGAACACCGGTGTGATGGCGCAGATCGTGAGGGGGGCCATGTTCTGGGACGTGCCACCCCTGCCCCTGTCTCGCTCCATTTTTTCACTCTCCCCTCTCTCCCTTCCCTCCCTATTTTTACTGATGCACACGGAGGTAACCATGTACTGCTTGAACTCCTTGTCTCCCCTATTGGGCCCATTTTTTCCACATGCCTGGGTTCCCCCCCCCCCTTTTTTTTTTTTTTTTTTTCTCCCTCTTTCTTTCTCCTGTCAGCCCCACGCGTTATGCTTCTACCTGGTCTCTCAGACGACCTGCTGACTCTTGCTCTGAAACGTACACCCACTGCAACCTGCTGCACTGTCTGCTCTGCAGTCTGTTATAATTGCGCCCATGTTTGTGCTGTTTCCCTGGCCAGCAGTTACTACCGCGGCTGCGGCGAGTGACAGTTTTTTTGTTTTGCCCCGCTGGTCCAGAGTAGGCATTGTTATGACTGTTTTACTGGTTCTATGTGTTTTATATTGTGTTATTTACAGCTGTAACTTTATTGCAAATGTGTTCTTGTATTTGTTGCTGCCAGCCATGGAGGATCCGGAGGTTGCCCAGGCGCCCTGCATGCCCGAACTTTCTGGGCCGGGGGCCTACACTAGTTTAATCTGTGCCGACATGTTCCATGGCTGCGCTTAAATTTGTAACCTGGAATGTCAGGGGCCTTGGCGCTAAACCCAAGAGATTAGCCGTCCTTACTCACCTCAAACGCCTGAAAGTGGACATCTCGATCCTCGTCGAGACTCACCTTACAGGCCAGTCCCAAAGGGCGCTTAGAAAACCTTGGGTCGGCTGGATGTACAGCGCCCCTCACACTTCCCATTCCCGAGGTGTAGCCATTTTAATTGCTAAAACTGTGCAGTTCCAGTTACATGACCTATGCTCAGACCCTCACGGTAGATTCCTATTTTTACATGCCACTGTGAGCGGCCTGACGATGCTTATTATGGCGTTTTACATACCACCACCTTTCCAGTTTCAGGCCCTGCACGAAGGTCTTAATTTTATGACCAAATTCCCTACAGTCCCGGTAATCTGGATAGGTGATTTCAACATGACCATCAACCCCAGTCTCGACCGACTTGGCGCACCTGACCACACGTCTTCCCCCCCTCATACCACTAGATTCGGCAGATTTGCAGCTGAACTGGCCATGACAGACTCCTGGAGACATAAGCATCCAACAACACAGGCCTTTTCTTGCTTCACCCCCGCCCGCCGAGCTATGTCTCGTATAGACATGGCCCTGCTCTCTCCCTCCCTGCTTCCCGAATTATTGGAGGTCGGCTTTGACGCCAGGGTGCTGTCGGACCACTCTCCATACTGGTTGACGCTGAGACTGCCTGCGACTGTCCCCCCCCCGTGTGTGGAGACTGAACCCCTTCTGGCTTACGGTTATCCCAGATCTGGAGGACCTACAGAGGGAACTAGTTTTTTTTCTCCGCTCAAACGCGGGATCTGCGTCCCCTGGGTCAATATGGGAGTCATTTAAGCTTCATGCTAGGCTGCTCCTGATCACCCGTATTAACAGGTACAAGGCTAACTCTGGACAGGCACTGACACAGGCTGAGGAGCGCCTACAATCCCTTGAGCAACTGTTTGTGACGGACCCTTCCCTGGAACATGCCACCCAGCTCCGCCTCCAGTCCCGACTGACTGATCACCTTCATTATGAGAAAGCGAAGCAGGGCCTTTTCTTTAGTAGACAGCGTGTGTTTGAACACGGCGAGCGGGCGGGCAAACTGCTAGCTTATATGGCCCGGCTTGACCATAGCCCTCCGGTGGTGGTTCAGCTCCGTGGCGCCGCCGACGACTTGATCTCTGACCCTGACCTGATTTTACGTGAGTTTAGAATGTTCTACTCCAATCTATATACCTCCACAACCAGACACACACACGCTGACCTCACCCAATTCCTTCACTCCATAGATTTCCCCTCTATCAGCCCAGAGCAGAGAACCCTCCTGGAAGCCCCCATCTCCCCTGACTGTATTGCCGAGGCACTTGCCTCCCTCCCATCCTCCAAGGCGCCTGGCTCGGACGGGCTGCCCCTGGAATTTTATTCTCATTTTCAAGACACGCTAATCCCAGAACTGCACACGTTATACACCCATATGTTCGACACAATGTCCCTTCCCGCCTCTATGGGGGAGGCCCTTGTTGTCCTCATACCCAAGCCCGGTAAGGACCCCTACTACCCAGAGTCGTACCGCCCGATTTCCCTCCTACAGCTGGATGTAAAAATCCTGGCTAAAATTCTGGCCCTGCGACTCAATAAAGTTGTCCTCAGCCTTATACATCCAGATCAAACGGGGTTCATGCCTAATAAAAATACTGCCTTCAATCTCCGCAGACTCTTTATGAATCTGCAGGCCACCCACGATAACACCGGTTCCCGGGTAGTCGTGAGTCTGGATGCCGCGAAGGCGTTTGACTCCGTTGAATGGAGTTACCTATGGGAATGCCTGACTAACTTTGGCTTTGGCCCTAATTTTATTAAGTGGATTCAGCTTTTATATAGTGCTCCCACTGCCCGGATCCAGGTTAATGGCAGGATCTCGGATCCTTTCCCTCTGTCTAGGGGTACTCGCCAGGGTTGCCCGTTGTCCCCTCTCCTGTATGCCCTCGCGGTTGAGCCGCTGGCCATTGCCATTCGTGCTCACCCGCAAATTAAGGGCCTGCGTTCGGGCCTTTTGACAGAAACCCTCAGTTTATACGCTGACGATATGTTATTATACCTCGAAGACTCGGGTCCCTCTTTGCAAGCAGCCCTGCGATTGATAGAGCAGTTTGGGGAATACTCTGGATTACGTATCAACTGGTCCAAGTCCCAGATCCTCCCTTTAGACTTAGGTGCCCCGTCCGCTGATCAGGCGGCAATGCCCTTGGTCAGGGCAAGTCAGGTGAAATATTTGGGAGTGCAATGTTCACGATTGCTGACTGACTACACCCTTTTAAATGTGGAACCCTTATTCACCCTGCTCAAGCAAAAAACCCAGATTTGGTCCCGTCTCCCCCTTGGGGTGATGGGCCGTGTAAACTTGGTCAAAATGATTCTCCTCCCCAAGCTGCTCTATGTGTTTTGGCATGCTCCCCTGCGCATCCCTCTCAGAACCTTCAAATCCTTGGAGGCCATCTTAAACACGTTTGTTTGGGGTTCGTCTCGACACAAGCTCTCATGGAGTGTTCTGAAATGTCCTACCCACCTGGGCGGCACCGCCCTACCAGACCTGCACTATTACTATCTGGCCGCTCAACTGTCCCATTTCTACTATTTCAATCAGACTGACAAAGATCGCTATGCCTCACTGGTATGCTCCCCACACTACACTCTGGTCGTACACCCGCTCCGTCTCCTTATGCGTGGCTCCGGGGGACCTTCCGTCCCGATGAGAGACATGTTGTCCCACCACTGTTTGATTTGGCAACAGGCCACGTCCATTACTGGGGCCCCTAGGTTTCACTCCCACACCCCCCTTTGGGACAATCCCCTACTTCCCGAACTCTCTACGATCCCCGACCGCTCTGTGTGGCTAGCCGGGGGCGTTATCTTTCTGTCCCAGGTTATTACCAATGGCTCTGTCAGACCCTTCCAGGCCCTCAGAACTGACTTCAACCTCCCTAATAGAATGTTTTTTAGGTATCTTCAACTCCGCCATGCCCTTAGCTCTCAGTTTGGCTCCCATATCCCCAGGCTTGAAACACCTCCGATAGCAACAGCCGTGCTAGGTGATGACCCTAAGAAACTGATTTCTTTTTTTTACACCAACCTGCTCACGCCTGGGGCGACTGCCCGCGCCTACCGACTTAAGGCTAGATGGGAGGCCGACGTGGGGGCTATCGAAGACGCGGACTGGGAAACTGCACTTGACACCCCTAAGCTGGTCTCCCCGAAGCTTTCTGACAGACTTACACACCTCTACATGCTACATAGGTCATACCTAACCCCTGGGCGGCTGTCCAAGTTCAGACCTGGCTATGATCCAGCATGTCCTAAATGTGGTGATCCTCAGGCCACGTTCTACCATCTCCTTTGGTCCTGTCCTGAGTTGCAGGTTTACTGGAAGCAAATTGTTGACTTCCTTCATGACCAAATGGGCTCCCCTCTGACGCTATGCCCCCGCCAATGTTTGCTGGGGATTCTCCTCGCATCCGAGGAGGCAAGGGTCCCGACTGTTTTTCTACAGGAGACCCTATACCTAGCCAGACTGCAGATAGCCCGCACCTGGTTGCGCTCTGCGCCCCCCACCGCCCAACAATGGAAGGCGGCTGTTAATGCCACTCTCCCCTATAAAAAACTGCTGTATATGCATCGAGGCTGCCAGAGCAAGTTTGCTAAGCTGTGGGATAAATGGATGGGGGATTCAGATACATGTACCGACTAGTGTAGTCTGTGGTCTGTACGCCTCTTTACACCTATCCGGGTTCGGCCCGGCGAGTCCGGCTGTCACCGTGGTTGTAGTTGGGCTCCCCGCCCTCATAATAATGATTTTCTGCTCCTCTCTGCAAATTACTTTGAGTAGAATGTATTATGGCTCGGCATATGATTCCCAACCTCTGAGCTCCTCTTTTCCCCCCATATCTGAACACACTATATTGCCCCTTGTTTTTTTTATGTAACGTGCAATCTGTAAACAAAGAACCCCCCCCTCCTTGTGTTTTTCAGCCTGTGGTATTGTTAGCAGCTGTTTTATATCCGTATATTTGGTGCATGTTGCACCCCATATGTGTTACTGTTATCCTATGTATTTTGTATGCTCAATAAACGTTCTTTTTTTCAAAAAAAAACAAAAAAAAAAAAAAAAAAAAACAATAGTGATTATCAAAGTGGTGGAGAAAGGTGTGAGATTTCCAATATAGTATGTAATGCCCAGATTATTAAATACTGCTGGGGATTGGAGTAGAGTAAAGGGAAGGGAGGGTGGGGGGCATTTTTATTAGCATGTAATCTATAAAAAAATGTATCTGCTGTATAACCTATAGAGAAATGAACAGTGGCTCCCATATAGAATTTCCCAACGCCACAATATTGCAATATAATATGTACTTACTATGCTGGTGAGAGAGACCACCCACTTTGACTGTATCAGACCATCCAAATGAAAAAAAATCCCAGCTGTAAGAATGGACCTGGAAGTAATAATGTAATAATTATTATTCTGTAAATATAACTTATTTACAAGCAACAAATGTTATAATACCACCTCTAATTGATGCACAAATAAGTTGTTTCAAAAGATAATACTAGGCATATAAAGTTGTATAGATCTTTATGGAATTAGCAGAATGGTGGCAGTTTCTACTACCTCATTTGGTGCTCCTGCAGATAGGATGTCTAGCGGGACAGGAGCAGGGGTAGGGACTTATGCCCTTGGTGCCAATTCTAGCCAATCATCACATCTCTCTTACACCCTCCTGTAGTTTTCTACAGGCAACCTGCTGGGCCCCTCCCACAGTGCTGCTCTCTGCACAGGCTATGTACAGCACAGCAATGATGTCACTGCACACAATATGGGCATAGTGGCGAGTTTCAACACTACATAGATTTTGGACATATCTGCAGGCCAGGAACATGAACTTTGGCAACTGCAATGGGGCTCCAGAGAGACCCTTAATGGCAGTGTAGCCACCCTATTGGAGGAAGAAAGACCATCTTTAACGTGGGGCAAAAGGGGTAGTTGCCCCAGGCCCTGCCATTGCTGTGGGGACCAATGCGGCCACAAGTCATGCTTCTCCCTCTGTCAGGACTGGAGCTGCTGTGACAGGAAGTGAGGCAGAGCAGCTCTGTGTTCCCCTGCTCGCCCTCCTTTTCCGGTGAGCAGCATGGACTGTGTGTGGATGCTTCTTAATGCAAAAAAGATTCTTCTCTTCACCCTTCTCCTGTCAGCAGGAGAGAGGTTAATAGCGGGGGCAGAAGGGGGAGATTAATAAAGCAGCAAGACTAAAGTGCCTTGCAGAGGAGGACATTGGGTAATAATGTACAGTAACCTCTAGCAACCAATCAGTGAATGGTAATGATGCGCAGTAACCTCTATCAACCAATGGGTGAGCTGTGATGATGTGCAGTAACTTCAAGCAACGAATGGGTGAGTGGTTATGATGTGCAGTAACTTCTAGCAACCAATGAGTGAGTGGTAATGATGTGCAGTAACTGCTGGCAACCAATTGGTGAGCATTAATGATGTACAGTAACCTCAATCACCCAATGGGGGAGCAGTAACGATGTGCAGCAAGCTCTAGCAACCAATCGGTGAGCATTAAAGATGGCCCTGGGGGGAAGTACAGTAGAATTCAATGAGAATGGAAGAGTCCACTGAAAAGGAAGGATGCACATGTAGCATAACAGGCCCCTGACAGGTCCTGCAGCTTGTGCAAAGTTATATTCCAGAACTGGCATAAGCAGCCAGACATATGGTAGCTTCCCAGTTGCTTTACATAAGAACCAGGTAGGAAATGTTTTTTAGATTTATTGCTTGAAGAACTTGGGTAGGGTATGGGGCGAGCCTTGGAATACTGCAAATGAATTGCAAAAGATAATGGAGGACCCTCTCTGACTATAGTTTCAGGGTGAAACCTCTCTTGGGTAGTGATGAGTATAAAGCTCAGAAGAACCCAATCTAAGAGCAAACCTGAGCCAGCAAATCTGGAGCAGTCTCTCCAAGGGTTACCTAGGACAGTCTCTAGGATCTCTTTCAAGCTTGTACTAACTGTGCCCTGGGTACTTGAATGCTTTCCTACATTAACAGACAGCTTCTGTAATGCGAGCCTCCAGGTCAGATCCTCTGTGGACTTCCTTCAAACTGCTCCCAGTAACTTTTAGGCCCCTTTCACACTGGCGGACGTGATGACAAAATGCGTCAAGATTTAATCCCTAATATGTCACGTCCGACACAGACGTTGGAACACACGCTGGTCTGCAGACAGCATTACCCACACAAGCCGATAGCCATAGAGGGAACGACTATTTGTAGTTGGTTTTTACAGCGTTTTTTTAACAGAAAGAAGCTAATGTTTAAATAATAAAGCTTTTAAAGGTTTTTACACGATGAGGAGTCCTCTTTCTATATTTTAAAAACCTGCACATCTCGGTCCATGAGCGCTACAGTAGCAGATAAGACATCACAGCGGGAGCATTAAGAGGATATCATGGTGGGATAGATCCCCCCCAAGAGACCTAAAGCACAGCTGACTCCTTCTTGCCATAAGGAAGAGAAGTCCAACATATATGGTGAGTGCAGAACCATATAGCCTCACAAGAAGAGGAATAAAAGTCACAGTTGAAGCATGGAGCACAAGAGCACTTTCAAAGACTGTATTTGACCATGTATAATCACGTGTCACTTAATCATTGTAACTAATAGTCGCTATATTTATTAGTTATAAATATCAATTGACACACAAACGGGATCATATATTTATTTAATATTCATTGTTTTAAAGGTTCACAATATTATTTGTCTAGGCACAGACACAGAGGAATCACACAAATTAATGTAATTATACATATAGGTGGTGAGGCAAGCTCTGTTTAGTTAAGTTATCCCAATACGTTTGACAATATAGTGTATGTGAGTTTGTTGGACATCCCATTCCAAACCCATGGGCATCAATATGTAGGTGTCCCCAGTCCGTTGTGGCTATAACAGCTTTCCACAAGACTTTGGAGGGTGTTTGTGGGAATTTATGCCCATTTCAGCCAAAAAAGCATATGTGAGATCAGGTACCGATGTTGATTTAAAAGATCTGGATCACAGTTGGCTCCCAAAGGTGTTCAGTAGAGTGGAGGTCAGGGCTCTGTGAAGGGCACTTGGGCTCCTCCTCACCAAACTCATCACACTTTATGATGCCACGGGGGCCAGTCATGCTGGAACAGAAAAGTGCCTTCCCCAAACTGTTACCGCAAGGTTGGAAGAGCACAATTGTCTACAATATCTTTGCATCCTTTAGCATTTTCACTAGGAGTTCCCAATCTCAATGAATGGCTTCCACATACTTTTGGAAAGAGGTGTAGCTTTAAGTTTGTGGGTCCAGGTGCAAAAGTTGACTTGGGCCCCCCCCCCCCATTACCACCCACCTCTTCAACCGTGTGTGAAGATACACCCACCGCATGCCAAGATACTCAAATTGGCTTAAGAGTTTAGAGTTCCCAGAGTCCCTCCTTACATTAGAGGACAGGGATCACCCCTGAAGAATCAGAGGACAGGGATCACCCCTGAAGAATCAGAGGACAGGGATCACTGCTGGAGAATCAGAGAACAGGGATCACAGCTGGAGAATCAGAGGACCCCTGGCAGGTCATTTGGCAGAGCTCCTTTCCCATTCCAGCACTGTAAATAGCCCCCCCCCCCCACACACACACACACACACATCCACACAATACACAGGGCTGAAATCACATTCCTTTACGCAGAGTCTATCCGTCTTCACAGGGTGTATATGGCTTTCATGTTGCCATTCTTACCTGTGAAATCCCCTGGTCGGGGCGGCAGTGTAGTTGCAGTAGGTAGATACACCCTGTGCAGATCATGGTTGACTGGCTGTTGTAAAGGAATGTGATTTGAGCCCCACGAAGGAGCAGCAGTATAGAATGCTGTACTGGGAAAGGAGCTCAGCAGCGGGTATAGCCTCCAGGACGGAGGGGGTGGTCAGGGGGCTTGGGGGGGGGAATTAGATCTGGGGGGGGGGCAAAGCCATGTGATATGAAATCTGGAGCCTGCGGAGTCTCAGGAAGTGTTAAGGGATTTTTTTTAGAAATTTCTGAAGGTTTCTCTGTCAGTGTCGGCAGGTGTTGGGGGAAGATCACCTTCCAGAGGGAAGTGGGGTAAGTGGAAATCCCCGGGTGGGCGGGGGGGGGATTACAGAGAATCCCAGCTAGGGACTAGAAGACACGGCGCGGTGTCTTACCTCACCGGTGACATCAGTCCCATCGTGGATACAGGATAGCACTCTCCTCCTCTTTAATCGCTGAACTTAGTTACCGTTCCATGTTGCCAGCAGACAGCACAGACACTTCCCCATCCTGGGCTGTTTTAACCCCATGCTCCTCTCTATTCAGGAAATGGCTCACAGCTTCTCCCCAGCCAATGAGAACAGAGGGGTGCGGACTGTGGAAGGCAAAGTGGAAGCCCAGTACTGGAGCGTGGCTGTGGGGCCCTAGAGCAGATCGGAGCTGGACTTTGTGTAGAATATGATAATATTACAGGGAGGCTGCAGGGGACCCCTGGAGCTAGGGATGGGGTTGCAATTGTGACCCCTGCAACCCCTTATGCTATGCCCATGCTTTTGGCTATAAAGATAAGTGTGATGATCAAGTGTCTACAAACTATTAGTGTAGTTGCAAACTAAAAACACCCTAATCTAAACCAGGTGCAGTATTTACAATCAGGAAAGTGCACCATGCTATGAAATATAGGCTCACAGTATGTTTTTTTACTCTGTAGCCTTGAATACAAGGGGAAAAAAAAAGGTATTGAAAGAAGTTTTGAAATGTAAACAAATGGCCAAGCATTTGGCTATGACAGGGAGGTTTGGGAGGCTGCCTGCACACCACGCCTGCAGCAGATTTCCTCATTCTCTCCGGTGATAGACGTCTACAAACTTAACAGGAAACTTTCCACATTTACTGACAGCTAACATGGCACAACACTCTTCTGGGGATTTAAAAAAGAGAGAAAGCAGAAGCTGACACCTACACATTTGTGTGGGCATTTTCAAAATTCCAACCTTCTATCCATCAAAGCAAGAGGGTGGAATAGAAAATGGATAGTAAGCAACCATCCTTCTGCAAACCAATCTGTTCCGACTGCTGATCTGCTCAGGAACGTGCCAAAAACTCAGGTACTTGGCCAGCGTCTGACAATGGGAAATAAGGTAATTTAGCCGGGGAAGAATTGAGTATGAATTCTCTTACAGGAACGGAGAGCAGCTTGACAATTGTTTAATAGATCTAAACACTGAGCACTAAAAAAGACATAGGTGTGCGATAGACAATATGCTGTCCAGCACGTCTAAAAGGGCAAACTAGGGGTCAAAAAGAGAAAGTGAAATCCTCCATAGGACTGGCGTTCAATAATGAGATTTAATAGTCGGTATGCAAATGGAAATCCCTATCCCTATCAATAGGAATGAGCCAGCGGTTCAAACTTTGGTTGTTCGGATGGACACCCAAACTTTTATCTGTATTGGCCATATTGGAGAAGAGTGTCATACTGTATACAGAAGTTGTCAATGGTTCCTAAGGACTATGCACCACTTACTCACTCACGTGTGGAGTATTTGGTTGCCCCCTTTTCTTTTAAAGGGGGCTTCCAGATTCCGATAAGCCTCCTGCCCACAGACCTCCACAACCTCCAGACTAGGGCTGTGGGAAATACACCTTTTTCTTTATAAACATGGGTGCAATATGCTTTCCCTGAGGGTCGCCACTGGCATTGCACCCCCCCCCCCCCCAAGTTAGGAGCCACTGGATTTATGGGTCTACTTTTGCCAACACAGCCAGGGAACAGGAATTTTCAGCATTCATTTGGTAGTCAGAAACCAGTCCAGGGTGCTTTATTTTGTTTTTAGTCTATTGAGGAATAAACTCGGACATTGATGGGAAGATACGAGATGCCCAGAACTTAAGCTGAATGTAACTTGATGACTTGAACTCTCTACTACCAAACATTTTACGGCTATCCTCTTGTAAGAAAAATGCCAACGTACCCTACTTCTTTATAGGGTCCCTAAGCAAGAGGTGTAGGGTAGCTATGATGGCTTGAATGGCTCTAAGTTGTCCTCCTGTAGATAGGCTTTGGGGTGTAGCGGTTGAAGCTACTCACTCAGTCCCTTTGAAAGATCATGTAGCTCATGTGGTGACTGCGGAACGGGCCTTTTGCTGGACAGGTCCCAATGGTTCCCAGGGTGACTCAGCTAAGCCTAGTTGAGGCTGAAAGGCTGTGAGGCTTCCTCTGCTGTTCTCGCTCTCTTCCTGTCTCTTCTTTTTGCTGGCTCCTTATGACTGGAGGCAGACCCCCTCCAGGCCTGGACCCTGGACTCTGCTTCCATGTGGCCAGGTTTTGGAATACCTATGGGCTTTATCTCCGCCTTCTGAGCTGTCCTTACCCAGGGATTGGAGGAGACTCCAAAAATATTCAGGCCTCATCTCTGCCCCTCCGCCCCCTAAGTTCTAGAGCTCTCCATGAGTTTGAGAAGCCAGAGGGAGGCGGCAGAGACTCAGCTCTTGGAGCTCTGACATGCAAACTCGGTGGGTGTCGTGATTGGCGATGGATCTACATCGGGGTGGGGGGCATTTTTATTTTTTAATAAAAGAATTGTCAAAAACATGTCTTTATTAGTTTTTTATACTTTTTTAGTTATTCACATAGGGGAGGGCCAGGATCTGGGCCACCCTCATTAAAGAAGGCTTACATATTTCGATATAAGTCCCCCCCCATCTGCAGACCCCCACAACCTCTGCCCAGGGTTGTGGGAAAGAGGCCCTTGTCCCCATTAACATGGGGATAAGGTGTTGTGGGGTGGGGGCAGAGCCCTCCTCACCCCAAAGCACCTCCCTCAATGTTGAGGCCATGTGGCCTGGTATGGTTCAGGAGGTGAGTGCTTGCTCGCCCCCCCCTTTCCTGGCCTGATGGGCCTCATGCTCAGATAAGGGTCTGTTGTGGATTTGGGGGAGGGGGCTACTCCGTTTTTTTTTAAAGAAAAAAATAACATGGGGTTCCCCTTAAAATCCATACCAGACTCGAGGGGCCTGATATGGATTGGAAGGGGACCCCATGCTGTTTTTTCCCTGAATTTTCTATTCCCGGTTTTCTTTTGTTTACACCACCAAGCTCCTCATTAACTCCCTTGTTATCTCTTGCCTTGACTATTGCAACTCCCTTCTCATTGGCCTGCCTCTCCATAGGCTATCCACTCTTCAGTCTATCATGAATGCTGCTGCCAGACTTAGCCACCTTACCAACCGCTCAGTGTCTGCCAACCCTCTCCTCTAATCCCTACACTGGCTCCCAATCACCCAGCAAATTAAATTCAAAATACTAACCACGACAAACAAAGCCATTCACAACTCTGCCCCGAGCTACATCACCAACCTTGTCTCCAGATATCACCCAAATCGTCCCCTCCGCTCTTCTCAAGACCTCCTGCTCTCAAGCTCTCTGGTCTCCTCCTCCCATGCTCCTCTCCAGGATTTCCCCAGAGCCTCTCCCATCCTCTGGAACTCGCTACCTGCACCTCTCTACTATCCCCTACTCTTGTTATCTTCAGGCGATCCCTGAAAACTCATCTCCTCAGGAGAGCCTATAACGTCTCCAACTAATCTTCTACCACTTCCATCAGCTCATTGCCCAGAGTTTCAACCTTTTGTACCACCTGCCCCACCGTATTAGATTGTATACACAGACATGTTTCTATTGGCTGAGAAGGTACTGGAGAGGTGGGGCAACTATAATCTCTGGATTTTTAGACCAAAAGGATGTCGGTAAGGGACATTTCAGAGACAGATGTAAAAAAAACACAGATTTTTACATACGGTCCCTGGTTTTACTGAGGCTGGCAACCCTGATGGGGCCCCCTAGTGGCCTGGGGGCCCTCGGGCAGTGCTCGAGTGGCCCAATGGTCAGTCCGCCCCTGGACATGTGATTTTAGTGGGACATATGTGGGGGACAGGTGTTTTTATTATTTGGGGACATGTGTGTTTTGGGGACATTTTGTGGGGACATGTGTGTTTTGGGGACATTGTGTGGAGACATGTGTGTTTTGGGGACATTGTGTGGAGATGTGTGTTTACACTAGGCTGGTGATTAGTGAGTAAAAAGCTATAAAAAACAGCTCATACTCACTGATCACCAGCCGGCTGCAGCGATCCGCTCTCCTCTCCACAGAGACGACTTCCATGTGAGGAGAGGAGAGCCAGTTGCCTAGCAACCGGCTCTGTGTTTACATCACATGATGGCTGTGATTGAACACGGCCGTCATGTGATCAGGAGGGCCAATCACAGAGCCCTCCTGCCGAATAGAGATGCGCCGTGTCCGGGATCGCGCCACTGCGCGGGCACGCGCGATCCCCATCCTTCTGAAGGACGTTCCTGAAGATCCATTCAGAAGGAGAGAGCGCCCACCCGGCTGTATATATACATTGGCCGGGTGGGAAGTACCGTATATACTCGAGTATAGGCCGACTCGAATATAAGCCGAGGCCCCCAATTTACCCCCAAAAAAACTGGCAAACTTATTGACTCGTGTATAAGCCGAGGGTGAGACATGCCTGTCCATCCCTGTGTGTGTGTCCGTCCCTGTGTGTCCGTCCATCCCTGTGTGTGTGTGTGTGTCCATCCATCCATCCATCCCTGTGTGTGTGTGTGTCTCCATCCATCCATCCATCCCTGTGTGTGTGTGTCCATGTGTGTGTGTCCGTGTGTGTGTGTGTGTGTGTGTGTGTGTGTGTGTGTGTCCAGCCTACCTGTGTCCCGAGCCTCCGTCCCGTGCCTTGCCTCCTTGCCTCCGTCCCGTGTCGTGTCGTGCCTTGCCTCCGTCCCGTCCCGTGCCGTGCCTTGCCTTGCCTCCGTCCCGTGCCTTGCCAGGATCGCCTCGGCGGCCATTCTAAAATTCAAAAGCCCCGCCTCCGCCTCCGCCTGTGATAGGCGGAACACTGAATTTCCCAGCAGCCTGTGTTCCGCCTATCACCGATATCGTCTCATCCTCGTACTACGGACGAGGATGAGACGATGTCCGTGATAGGCGGAACACAGGCTGCTGGGAAATTCAGTGTTCCGCCTATCACAGGCGGAGGCGGAGAAGGAGGCGCGGCTTTCAAATTGTAGTATGTCCGCCGTCTGTCTGCTCGATACGCTGATCGAGCAGTCAGACGGCGATGACTCGAGTATAAGCCGAGGGGGCACTTTCAGCCTCAAAAAAGAGGCTGAAAATCTCGGCTTATACTCGAGTATATACGGTAGTTAAGGATGCGCCAGCCGTCTTCCTGGCCTGCTCCTTGACAACCAGCTATTCTTCTCTTCACACAGAATTTGAATCGGTTGATCATTTTTTGACCGATCCGATTTCAAATCGGTACAAAATTTAGGAATTCATTAGAAAATGAATAAATTAAATTAAATGAAAAACAAAACTAAACGAACTCCGAAATGAAACAAAATTAGTAACATAATAAATCTATCCGAAACAAAATAATTGTTTCCGTTCTGCACATGTCTACACAGGGGGTGCTACATTGGGGGGCCTCCAGACTGATTGATCCTTTAGGAGATTTAATGTTCCAGTGTTTGTACATAAGCATGCGCCATTCTTTACCCCCACTTAGGAAAAAAAGAAAACGGTGGACATTTCCCTCGACCTAACATCTATTTTTTAGTATAATAATAAAAATGGCAAACCAATCCTCCACAGAGAGCAAAGTATTTTTAGTCATTTAAAAGCAACGCTGGAAGAGCGGGGTCACCTCAGGGTACGGCGATCGTGTTGGCTTGTTTTAAAAAACACTCGCTCTCCGACGTCTCTATCTCTCCATCATCCGCTTTCCATCATACGCGGCAGTCTGTAACACATGTGACACGGTGATGTGACACTGATTTATACGTGCGCCGGCTCTGGCGGCTGATAGGATCTCCGGCACAATCCATTTACAAACGTGGCAGACAAAAGTACATTTGTTTGGAGTTTTGCTTCAACTTGTTTTTTTGTTTTTTTGTGTTTTTTTGTTTTTGAGATTGGAAGCAAAAAACTGCTGTTGTTTTAGATGGAATGTTTTGTGGTCATGTAACAGCTCCAGGAATAAAAGAGCAAATATGAGAAGCTAGAGATAAAGTGGCACGCAAATGATTTATGACTCCATTTTTTTTTTATATCCACCCTCCCCCCCAAAAAAAAAAAAAAATCCTGATCTAGCTATTTTATCTTTATTTCTTGTATTTGTTTATATATATATATATATATATATATATATATATATATATATATATATATATATATATATATATATATCTGTGTTTATATATCTGTGTTTATATATATAATTTTTACGACTCTGCCAGTATTATGACAGATTTAGAACCCATTTACATCTACACTATGGGGGTTATTTACGAAAGGCAAATCCGATTTTGCACTGCAAGTGCACTTGGAAGTGAAGTCGCTCTAAATCTAAGCCCGCGTACACACGGTCGGAGATTTTGACAACCAAATCCGTCGGATTTTGCCCGTCGGATTTAGTCCGACGGATTGTGTCCGAAACTGTTGCATACACACGGTCGGGCCAAGTTGGCGAAAAATCCGATCTTTCAGAACGTGATGACGTAATTTCGTTATGATGGGACTACATTCAGGCTAGTAGCCAATAGCTTTGATGTAGGAATTTGATCTGAGCATGCGTGGCACTTGGTCCGATGAAAATGCTCTACACATGATTGGATTAGGTCCGATCGGACCAGTTGGTCGGGAAATATTTCCAACATGTTGGAAAATTGGGTCGGACGGAGATTCGGATGGAATCAGTCCGATGCATACCACACACAGTCGGATTATCTGACGACACGGTCCGATAGGACACATTCCGACAGATTTTCCGACCGTGTGTACAAGGGCTTAGGGGCTGATCTGAAATAAGCTCTTCTGATTTTATCATCCAATCGTGTGCAAGCTAAAATGCTGTTTTTCATTTTCCTTGCATGCCCCCCTTGGATCTACGGCGACTGCACTTCCAAGTGCACTTTCAGTGCAAAATGGATTTTCCTTTAGTAAATAACCCCCTATATTACCAAAAGCATTGGGAGGCCTGCCTTTAAAGCCTCATGAACTTTAATGGCATCCCAGCCTTAGTCCGTAGGGTTCAATATTGAGTAGGCCCACCCTTTACAGCTATAACAGCTTCAACTCTTCTGGGAAGGCCGTCCACAAGGTTTAGGAGTGTGTCTATGGGAATGTTTGACCATTCTTCCAGAAGCATATTTGTAAAGTCAGGTACTGATGTTGGGTGAGAAGGCCTGGCTCGCAGTCTCCACTCTTATTCATCCCAAAGGCATTCTATCTTGTGGAGGTCAGGTCTCTGTGCAGGCCAGTCAAGTTCCTCCAATCCAAACGCACTCATCCATGTCTTTATGAACCTTGCTTTGTGCACTGGTGCTCAGGCATATTTAAACAGGAAGGGGGCCATCTCCAAACTGTTCCCACAAAGTTGGGAGCATGAAATTGTCCAAAATGTCTTGGTATGCTGACACCTTAAGTGCTCCCTTCACTGGAACTAAGGGGCCAAGCGCAACCCCTGAAAAACATCCCCACACCATAATACCCTCCTCCACCATAGGATTTGGACAAGTGCAGATTTTGGAATGAATAGAGTGAACCGCAATTGCCAAGGCTTGCTAATACCTGTTGCCAATGCATGCAAAAAATTGTTGCACAGACGCCGCAAGCATTTGCAGAGCCATCACGAATGATTGATGTAATATGTGTAATATGTTTATTTCCTATGATTGTCAACTGGCGACCATAATAAGATATTTTCCCGAAGTACCTCAATCAGCAAAATACATGCATTATGGCCACTAGATGGAGCTAAAAATCATAGGAAATAAACAATAAACATTTTTTTTTTACTATATAAACCCTAAAGTTGTGAAGTTAGAGAGAAAGCGCAAACTGTTCACTTATTATTATTCCTATTTAGCCCTCCTAGTTCTTATCCTAGGACTACCAGTCAGTTAGCGCCTATGCTTCAGAGAAGAGAGACGGAGTGGTTAAGCAGTTTAGAAAAAGAAAATTGGGCAGGGACACCGCCAGTTCACAAAAATGCTGTGTGCTGTCAGCCCAGAATAGGAAAATAACAGCTAAGAGCATTTCTGGCAGGTTCTTTAACCGCATTCCAATCGCTGAAAGACAGCTACAGCGTGGTCATCCAATTCTGGGAGGGCGTCTATTGACATCCTCCCAGATCCCCCGTCCCTGCGTGCCCTCGGGGCAGACATCAGACACAGCTGATCACAGGGTAAAGGACCAATCACAGTGGCCCTTTACCATGTGATCAGCTGTGTCCAATCACAGCTCATCACATGTAAACAAATGCCAGTTATCGGCATTTCCTTTTTTCAGCGTTGTGACTGTGCGAGTAATGGTTACAGGAGGCATTTACACTGATGATCAGGGCACTGAGTGCTCATCATGGCAACATAGCAGTGCCCGTCAGTGCCGCTTATCAGTGCCACCTTATTAGTGCAGCCTCATCATTGTCTCCTCATCAGTGCCAATCAGTGCGGCTTATCAGTGCCCATCAGTTCCGTCTCATCAGAGCCCATCAGTGCCACCTCATCAGTACCGCCTCATCAATGAAGCCTCATCAGTGCCCATTAGTGCTGCCTCATCAGTGCCCATCAGTGGACCTTATCAATGCCCATCATTGCCGCCTCATCAGTGCGGCTTATCAGTGCACGTCAGTTCCGTCTCCTCAGAGCCCATCAGTGCCACCTCATCAGTAACGCCTCATCAATCCAGCCTCATCAGTGCCCATTAGTGCCCCTTTATCAGTGCCCATCAGTTGACAGCGCTGAAAGCTGAAAATTGGCCTGGGCAGGTGAGGGGGTGAAAGTGCCCTGTAGAAAGGAGGTTAAAGGGTTAAAACATTGTGGAAACATGCACATAATATAGAGATGTACTGCATATGTTTGTTTTTTTACCTTTATTAATTTACACCCAAATTAATTCCACCCCTGGTCCACACACACCATCACTCAGTAGTCAAGTAGTCAGAGAAGCGACCTGATGATTTGAGTAAGCGATATATATACATATATATATACATACATATATACATATATATACATATATATATATATATATATATATATATATATATATATATATATATATATATATATATATATATATACATACATATATATATATATATACATATATATATATATACATATATATATATATATATATACATATATATATATATATATATATATATATATATATATATATATATATATATATATATATATATATATATATATATATATACACACACACACACATATATATATATATATATATATATATATACACACACACACATATATATATATATATATATATATATATATATATATACATATATATATATATATATATATATATATATATCAACTTCTCTGAGTTTCTTTGAACTGGACTTCTACTTTGATCCAAACGGCCATATAGCTTGGAAAAGTGCCATCTTCCGGTCACGTTGCATCGTATCAAAACGGGCACACGCTCTGACACATGGTTGACATATTAAAGTAGCATTCCGTTCTGCCATGATTGCTCTTCCAAGAATATCTTGTAGTTGATGCCTTACGTCTTATAAATGACATCCATTAAGGTTTCTTTCTTATCCAGGTCATGGTATACCTAGTAGTAGTTACTCACACTCAGCTGGACCTAATCTGCAATTTCTACACATGAGCGGAATGTCTGACAGAAAAAGTCAGACGGAAGCTTTTCATTGTATATTCCAATCGTGTGTGGGCCTCATCTGCCTTTTTTTTTTTTTTTTTTTTTCGCAAATTCTGACGGACCTAGAAATAGAACATGTTTTAAATATTTCAGATGGAACCAATTCCTATCGGGAAAACCGTTCGGCTGTATGCTGTCCCGACAGACCAAAAACTACGCATGCTCTGAAGCAAGTACGAGATAGCAGCTATTAGCTACTGGCTATTGAACTTCCTTTTTCTAGTCCCGTCCTACATGTTGTACGTCACCGCGTTCTTGCCGATCGGACTTAGGAGGGATCGTGTGTACGCAAGACAGTTTCAGCGGAACTCCATTGGAAAAACCTTCAGAGTTTATTCCGATGGGAAAACCGGTCAGTGTATGCGGCATAAGACATTTTGACACTCACCCAAATAGCTTCCTCAGTTGTAATGGTCGTTGGGAATATTCCCCGGCATTTCTAACCATACGGTAGGGTTGCCACTTCTTCCCTTTAAACCCGAACACATATGAATTACACAGGTTCTGAGACTAATTTAATGCAGATAAGGAAACAAGTGAGTTTAATTACCACCTTAAAGGGGTTGTAAAGCTCTGTTTTTTATTTTCTAAATAGATTCCTTTAAGCTAGTGCATTGTTGGTTCACTTACCTTTTCCTTTGATTTCCTTTCTAAATGTTTTTTTTCTTTGTCTGAATTTCTCACTTCCTGTTTCTCCTCAGTAAACTTCACACCATCATCCGAGCGGTGTTTAGCTTACTGAGGAGGAACAGGAAGTGAGACATTGAGACAAAGAAAACAAAGAAAAAAAACATTTAGAAGGGAAATCGAAGGAAAAAGTAAGTGAACCAACAATGCACTAGCTTAAAGGAACCTATTTAGAAAATAAAAAACAAAGCTTTACAACCCCTTTAATCAGCCACAGAACCTGTGTAATTAATATGTGTTCCGGTTTAAAGGGATGAGGTGGCAACACTACCATACGGGCTAACCTCACCCTAACCCAACCCACCTAACCCACCCTAACCCAACCACCAAGGACGATGTCAAAACAGTTCTTGATTGTCTATGAGTCTGAAACATTATGAAACCCAACTACACAAACCAGTTTTACAACCTTTTTTTTTTTTTTAAAACATGGCCACAGCATCCAGGCAGTTAATCCTTTCCAAGGAGCGGACACTTGATACAGCAGCAACACCTAGATTATTCAAGGGATTTTCAGCTTTTTTCACAAGTAACAAAGACGACGGAGCACATAGACCTTCCCCAACAAGCCCCGTCTGTGCATTGCATTCACATCCACGACGTAATGAGTCCAGGCTCGGCCGGGAAGACGCTGTCTATCACTCAGCAAAATATAGGCAATGTTCAAAGGAGAAAAGTTTTTTAATCTGCTGCCTGATTGTGGAGACAGGGAGGTCCCCTTACTCTCCAACAATAACGGCATAATGATGTGTAGCGAGAGGCCCGGAAAATACAAGGGCGGTGCATAATTGTATTTTCTAGGCATCTTCACCTTTAATTAGATGTGCAAAATGGCACCTTTTGTACCCTTACATCAACCGGGGAGGGAATGCTGAGAACAGTAATGCTACCCCTACAAACATAATCATTCTGAGCCCTTATCTTTTACAGCCTCTGAAAGTGGTTTTCCAATCTACCCAAAGATTTTTCGAACCCCCTCTTTAACCACTTATCTACTGGGCCAACTCTGACATGTCTCTCATACATGGAAAAATCATTAAGCATTGATAATTAAGTGATTCCCCAGACCACACATGTAAATTGCCACCATCCCTTGGTAATACGCAAATTAAACTTAAAGCGGGAGTCCGCCGGGAGTCCGCCGTTTTTTTTTTTTTAAAAAGTCAGCAGCTACAAATACTGCAGCTGCTGACTTTTAAAATAATGACACTTACCCGCCCAGCGCGCCCGCGATGTCGGCACCCAAGGCCGATCTCTCGATCGTCTCTCGGGTGCTGCCGCCGCCATCTTGGGTATGGGAATCAGGAAGTGGAGCCTTTCGGCTTCATTTCCCGGTTCCCTACTGCGCATGCGCGAGTCGCGCTGCGCAATGAGGATGGTCCCCGCTGTCGCTGGGATCCGTGTGTTTCCCAGCAGGCAGTGGGGGACCTTTGGAAAGGGGTGTAGATTCTGCGGAAAGGGGCGTACCTTCTGCAGAATCTACGCCGGAAGTGGGTGCACATATAGAAAAAGTTATTTATTATAAAAAAAAAAGTCTCATATTAATAATAATACAAAACATTGTAAGAATAGCACTATTAACATTGCACATTGCATGAATGATGTTGGTAAACATTGCACATTGCACAAATGCTGTTTGTAAACATTGCACATTGCATGAATGATGTTGATAAACATTTCACATTGCATGAATGATGTTTGTAAACATTGTACATTGCATGAATGATGTTTGTAAACATTGCACATTTGGCTGTTTGGCGCTAAAGTGGTACTCCCCATCTACTTGTTGTTTCCTCGAATCATGAATTTTGGACAAGGAATATTTCAGAGGGGGATACCAACGCGTTTCAAAAATTTTGTTTTAAATCTTCTTCAGGGGATGCTGCCACTTCTGAAAAAAAAATTATACATTATCTGAAAATAGACGCCCTAGAAAATAAAATGACGATTGTTGCAATTTTTTTTTTTATGTTAAACAATATTTGCACAGTAGTTTATCCAATGCAAAAAATGTAGAAAAAAAAAAATACACTTTAACCACTTGACCTCTGGAAAATCCCCCCACCCCCTTAGTGGCTAGGCTATTTTTGTGATACGGCACTGCATTATTTTAACTGACCATTGTGCGGCCGTGCGACGCTGTACCCAAATACAATTTATGCCTTTTTTTCCCCCACAAATAGAGCTTTCTTTTGGTGGTATTTGATCACCTCTGTGGATTTTATTTTTTGCGCTATTAACAAAAAAAGACAGACAATTTTGGAAAAAAAAACATTATTTTTTACTTTCTGCTATAAAACATATCCAATAATTAAAAAAAAAAATCTAATTTGTTAATAAATTTAGGCCAATTTTCTGCTACATATTTTTGGTTAAAAAAAAAAAATCCCAATAAGCGTATGATAGTTGGTTTGTGCAAACGGTATGGCGTCTACAAACTATGGGATAGATTTATTTTATTTTTATTTATTTATTTTACTAGTAATGGGGGGCAATCAGCGACTTATAGCGGGACTTCGATATTGTGGTGGACTAACGGACACTAACTGACACTTTTTTGGGGACCAGAGACATTATTACAGTGATCAGTGCTAAAAAAAATGCACTGTCACTGTATTAATGGCACTGGCTGGTATGGGGTTAACATTAGGGGCAATCAAAGGATTAAATGTGTGCCTAGCCTGTGTTTGTGTAAACTGTGGGAGGTACTTTTACTAGGGGAAGGCATTGATCCATATCCCTACTTTGAAGGAACACAAGATCTATGCCTTCCCTAGTGATGGAGCAGCGATCTGCCTTGTTTGCATAGGAAGATCGTTGTTCTGCCTGTGTACTGAACAATCGGCATGTGCCGGCAGGATTCCTCGGTACCCATCTCAAGGCTCCCGCTGTGTGTGATCATAGCGGAAGCGGGCTGCCGGTGGTGCGCATGCGCAGGCCCTACGCAGAAGAGTAGGTTTACACACACACATGGGCAGCACCTGTGCGCCAGACCACGTATATATATATATATATATATATATATATACGTGGTCTGGCGCACAGGTGCTGCCCTGTAGCAGTAAAACTGCCAAGGGATGGACCCGAAGCAGTTAATTAATTTTAATGCACCGTCACGCCTTGTATTTGTTTCAGTAAATACAAGGTGTTTACTTATTGGACAAGGTGAAAAGCCATGGTGGTGACCTCATGGTCTCCATTTGGTCCAATCTGAGTATATGCATTGATATGAATACTTACATTGATCCTAGCTCAAACAATGTAACTTTGCAATAAAATTCATGATTACATTTTAGCTTTCAATGAAAACGAAGCATCCAAGGGGTGCTGGGACTTTGATGTGAGTTTATACAAAGTAGTAAGAGAGCAAAAAGGTTAGGCTGCTCACAACAGACAAGACTACCCTCCAGGGGGTGCCTCAGCAGGTTACCAGAAAAAAAAATGCATACATGGAAGTGCCAGACCAAAAGAGGAAAGAGTCCAAATAAATTGATTGGTATTGTGCTAAAAAAACAGCCAACACATTTCGGGGGTCAAAGGAACTTGCCCTTCATCAGGGCTTCAGGTAAGAATAAGAAGCAATCAATCTCGTTGCTTATGCAGATACTGCCGGCCAGTAATTCTTCTGATTTAGCAATCAGCTTCCCTGTTCATCACACAGGAACGCTTAACTTTGAGTCCATTCAAGGTTATCATTCTTACCTGAAGCCCTGACAAAGGGGGAATTTTGACCCCCGAAACACGTTGGCCGCTTGTTTTTTTTTTTTTTTTTTTTTTTTTTTAGCACAATACCACTAAATGAGTTTTATCTTTTGCTCTGGCACTCCTTCCACTCATGTATATACATTTCAGCTTTAACTGTAATTCAGAAAAGTGAGGTCTTAGATCAGACTATGCAGGATTGTAGGGATGTCTAAATCAGTTGAAAAAAAACGACAAATCTCATGGCAGGTAAAACAGTATCCCGGCTGTGTATTAGCTATTTGTTCACGATTCCCTTTAATTTGTAACACTGTAAAAATGTAGAAAATCAAACATACAGCATTTATGGTTTAGAGGAGAATATTAGGTAAACCTAGACTTTTAACAGAAATTGTAAAACATTCTAATTACACCCAAGCATATGTAGCAAGGTCCCGGACCTCTAGAGGCCTAATGGCGACCTCCAGAGTCAAGGAGAGCTGACATTCGTCTTTGTAGAGTCTTTGTAGAGTGGGTTACAAGGCATGGTGGGTGTGATGCAAGATGGAGTGATGGGTGCCAGACACTTTTTGAATGTAAAAGAGATTTTTTGTCTCTTAACAGAACTGTGGGAAAAAGGGTTAGGTCCAGGAGCCCTACTGAGTATGCGCGAGGCCCCACTCTTCTCTCCTACTGGCTTGGCGACTGGGGAAGGAAGAGGGAGCCCCGCGGTGTTGTCATGGGCCATGGCGTGGACTCCCGGAAGTGGGAACAGGATACCTGTCAAAGACAGGTATCCTGTCCACCCCCCCCGAAAGGTGCTAATTTTGTCACCGGAGGGGTAGAGCAGACAAATGAGCAGAAGTTCCACTTTTGGGTGGAACTCCACCTTAAGTAGATGCAATGATAATTGGCAGACTCCAAGACTTCTACAGGTAGACAGCTATACAGAGGAAGGCCTCCAGCTGGACACCACTTCTGTATAGGTAGGACCACTATCTCCTATGGCAGTGATGGTGAACCTTGGCACCCCAGATGTTTTGGAACTACATTTCCCATGATGCTCAGCTACATTGCACAGTGCACGAGCATCATGGGAAACGTAGTTCCAAAACATCTGGGGTGCCAAGGTTCGCCATCACTGTCCTATGGCAACAAATCTTGTAACAGTCACTAACGGTAGTTGTATTTAACGATTGGTAACACAAATAGTTCTCCTCTACAGTCTCTCACTGTAGGTCTTCACTCACCGAGCTCCCAGTCTCTCACTAGACTCTCAGACCCAATTGCCACTGGATCCCCGGAGCTCTTCCACTTCCATAACTCGGTATCTTCCTCAAGCGTCACCCCCACTTCCCTGATGGGCCTTTGGCTTGCCACTCACTGATGCTCCTTAAGCGTCACCCCTGATGACCCGCTAGGTCCCTGGCTTGGCACTTGCTGAAGTTTTCCCACTTCTTCCCCATCCCCGGCTGGTGAAAAGTATGCCCTGGTACTGGCTCTAGCTTACTCACAGTGGTCTAAGGTAAGAAGGTGGATGGTACTTTAGTGGCGACAGCTTCCCCTCTACCTCGGACCACAACTGGTTCCCCGTCCGGCTGAACCGTTATTCTCAGTTGGACTCCAATCCTGCAGTCCCAACTCTGTGCTGCTTCTCTTGCTTCTGGATAGGTCCACAGACTGCCTAGCAGCCAGATGTCCCCAGGATAGGCCTCGGGCTTCCGGCCTAGCAGCCCCGGGCACCATAACACACGTCCACCCAGACAGCCATCCAGGTTGCACAGAATCTCGATCACCTGACCCCCCCAAATAAATAGGCTCTCCCAGCAGGCCAAGGGACTAAAGAAACCCCAATTGGCTGAGACACCCCATCCATTCATAACCTGACCTTGCTAAGCCCTTGTATATCTAATGTCACAAGCATAATGCCACCTAGTGACAGAAGAGAGAAAGTGCAGCAAGTCCAGAATGAGAGGAATCAGTGGATCTACTAACAATTAACCAGGGCAACTACCGCCTGGCAAACTAAATTTACTAGTAACCCTGCCTAAACACAAGGGTGCTACACATATAAAATCCCCCACAGAAAAATTGAGGCCCCCACCCCCAAATATACGCACGTACAAACGTAAATGCACATGGCAAGATGCCTACATCTGAAAACGTTGATTGCGATACACATGTTACATATGGTCACACAGGCCGGAATCAGAGCAATAATTTTAGCACCAGACCTCCTTCGTAACGCTTAACTGATTGCCTATGGAAAATATAGGGTAGTGACATGTTTAAGGTTTGACATGTTGGGTCAAACCTCGCCTTTGACCCAATTTGCTCGGTGCAACCTCAGCTTTTATATTTTACAAAAGAATTTAATAATTTATTGCATTTTTGTGCCCCCTAAAACCAACTTTTAATCCGTTTTTTAAATGAAATTTGTGGTGATATCGTGCGACATAAAAATTGTAACTACCACTATTTTATTATAAAAATATAAAAATGGAGCAGCACTCATAGATTCAAAAAGTAAATAGGAAGTGAATCCAAAGACGGTGTTCAACACACATCACATCAAAGGTGGTTAACAGAAGGTGAAAGAGGAGGAAACCATCACCAGCACCCGATAACACAGCCGCTTACCCTACTTAGTGGACCCTCATTATAAAGGTCACACAAGCAGTTGTAAAGAAAGACTGCCCTTCAACCTCCATGCATTCCGGTCAGGGCCAGCAAACAGAAAATAGATGTAACAACCCTGGTCTCAGCCTTCTCCAGGTGCTCCAGCAATGACCACCATAGGTTATTCCATCCCATACAAATGTAAATAGATACACCTCATGGTGCAGTATATCAAAATATGTTTTACTAAATTAAAATGAGATAAACTCACATGCTCTGTATAAAAATTTGTCATAGCATTCCTGATTTACAAATTTTTATTTTATAATAAAAATTGTAAATCAGTACTGCTTGGACCTTGAAGAGGGTGACATACCCCGGAAGCTGTAAAAATTGTATGTTAGGCCGCGTACACACGGGCGGACTGTTCGCCCAACTTTGTCCGTCCAATAGTTTCGGCAAACAGTCCGCTCAAAATTAGCATGGACGGACATGGCCACACACGACGAACGAACAGTTTGCTGAAACCGTGCGCGATGACGTGAACGGCACGTACGACGGGACGAAAAATACGACGTCCTATACACTGCATTATAACTTTCGGCGTGAAAATCCTTTCTGAGCATGCGCGCAACTTTGTTTGACGAACAAGCCTACACACGAGCGGACTGTTCGCTGAAACAAGGTTTCAGCGGACAGTTTTTCGGAAATTCCGTAAAACCTTGTTCGTCAAACTGTCCACTGAAACTGTCCGCTGAAAGCCCACACACGAACGGACTGTCCACCCAAACACTGTTCAGCGGACAAAGTTGGGCGAACAGTCCGCGCGTGTGTACGCGGCCTTAGTGCAAATAAAAAAAAGTATCACGGTCACTACTCAATTTTCTCTGTCACAATTGCACTAATAGGGCTACAATCACATTAAGTATCATAGCATTCCGTATTGCCCACCAACAAGATGGCCACCACATCCAAGCGTACACCAGCATCACGTCGCCGACTCCAACCTACGCGTTTCATCATAGAGTGAGGTAGTCAGGGACGTGGCTTGACGGACACTCGGATGTCTTATATACAATCTACTCTAAGTGAACGGCGGAGATGCGCTGTGTTCCAATCTCCGGAAGAGGAGAAATCAATCACGGCTATGGAGGAGCTGCTATGATTGGTTAAAAATGCATTTTGCAACAAAGGTTAAAAGATATATTCAATAAGTTAATCCGTCATAGAAAACTACTGAATAATATCTACTTAATTATTGGCGGATATTTTAATATATCAAAAAATCTAAAAACAAATTAGCAACTGATATAACTAATGTCCTCTGTAAAAACAGTAATACTTGAATGTAGCGCCGTCTTTTGGTCATAAGGAATAGTACACAGTAGTTAATAAGATCATTAGAAAACATTAAAAACAATAAAATTACACCATCCTAAATGAATCACATAATAAAACTAATAAATAAATGTATTTAAAAAACAAAAGGGAAGATACATAGCACCAGATCTGCAAAAGGTTCAATCAAGGAGGAGCCAAAAATGTCATAGATCAACATATCTTATGCATTACTGATAAATTAATTTACATCCCACTCTATACTCATACCATAGGGGCTATATGTTTTGGCCTTATGAATCCATTGGGTTTCCAGTTTGGAAACCTCTCTGGTCATATGGCTCCCCCTCCAATTCCCAGCAAACTTATCTATACCCAAAAACACAGTCCCCTTTGGATTCCGATTGTGGTGAGTAGCATAATGCTTTGAAAGTCTATGCTTTGGGTAGCCATTTTTAATATTGGTTACATGTTCCTTAAGTCTGGTCTGAAGTTGACGGATAGTACGACCTATGTACTCCAACCCACATGGACACCGTATAAGATAGACTATGTTTTTAGAAGTGCATGTTATAAATGTTCTTGGCTGAAGTTAGACTCAAAGGAGTCCACCCTCCTAAAATCTGGCAGATAGAGCATTTCCTACATAGAAAGAAACCCCTCATATTGTGAAAAAATTGATAATCTGTTTATTTAAAAAAAATAAAAATCTGTCTCTTTTATTCTCTAGGATGTCTGCTTTCAGAAAATATATAATGTTTGGGGGTTTTATGTAATCTTCAGGCCTAAAATGTTTTTTTAAATCGTGTGCAAATAGCGCAAAAACGGCTCTGGCTATGAAAGGGTCAATGGATAGGTTCACCTTCGGGAACATATTACATGCTCTACCCGTAAGATCTGTTGGTTAAAAAAAGTGACTCCTAACTTTTTTAGCTGGCTCCTAGAGTCAAAGAAAATTTGTCAAGCGTTGGCTTAGCATGTTCTGAAACCAGTAAGAATAAAGTATTTGTGTTTATTGTTTATCTGTAAATGTAACCTATAAAGTTTGTAATAATTAAAAAAATATTATAATTTCTGCTTCAATTGTGGCTGTTTTTTTTTACCTATACAGATACTCCTCGTTTAACGACTTAACTGTTTAACGACCACCCAGACTGACGACCAGCTCTCCCCACCTGAACGACGTGCTATACATCAGTGTACTCTACAGTACAGTATAGAATTTTTGCTAGAATTTTTGTAAAACAACGTTATTGATCTGGAATTTTGTGTTTTTAGACCTTTTTTTCACAACACAGTACAGTAGTTAACCACTTTCCGACCGGCTCACGCCGATATATATGTCGGCAGAATGGCACGGACAGGCATATTAACGTACCTGTACGTTGCCCTTTAAGACGCGGCATTGTGAGCACGTGTGCGTTGCCGCGAGCTCTGTGAGTGTGATCGCGGGTCCCGCGGACTCGATGTCCACAGGGATACCCGCGATCGTCTCTCGCAGAGGAAGAACGGGGAAATGCTAATGTAAACATTCATTTCCCTATTCTACTGGCAAGACACTGATTACGGCTCCCTGTGATCGGGAGCGGTGATCAGTGTTTTGACACACATAGCCCCTCCCCCCACAGTTAGAACACATCCCTAGGACACACTTAACCCCTTCAGCGCCCCCTCCTGGTTAACCCCTGCCAGTTACATTTACACAGTAATCAATGCATTTTTAATCGCACTGATCGCTGTATAAATGTGAATGGTCCCAAAATGGCACCAAAAGTGTACGATCTGTCCGCAATAATGTCGCATAAAAATCGTTGATCGCTGCCATTACTAGTAAAAAAAAATATTAATAAAAATGCCATAAAACTATCACCTATTTTGTAGAAGTTATATCTTTTGTGCAAACCAATCAATAATCGCTTATTGCGATTTTTTTTTTTTTTACCAAAAATATGTAGAATACATATCGGCCTAAACTGAGCCTCAATTGAGGAAAAAAATATTTTTTTATATATTTTTATAGGATATTTATTATAGAAAAAAGTAAAAAATATTGTTTTTTTTCCCCAAAATTGTCGCTTTTTTTTTTGTTTAAAGCGGAGGTCCACCCTAAAATGGACCTTCCGCTCATCGGAATCCTCCCCCCCTCTGGCGCCACAATTGGCACCTTTCAGGGGGGAGGGGGGTGCAGTTACCTGGATAATCCAGGTAACTGCACCCACTTCCGGGATAGCTCTCTGCGGAAAGGGGCGTAGATTACGCCCCTTTCCGCAAGTACCCGCCCCTTTCCGCAAGTGCCCCGCTGCCTGCTGGGAAAACACACAGATCCTAGAGGCAGCGGGGACCGTCCTTATTGCGCAGCGCGGCTCGCGCATGCGCAGTAGGGAACCGGGAAATGAAGCCGAAAGGCTCTATTTCCTGATTCCCATACCCAAGATGGCGGCGGCAGCACCCGAGAAGGGATCTACAGATCGGCTTCGGGTGCCGACATCGCGGGCGCGCTGGACAGGTAAGTGTCACTATTTTAAGAGTCAGCAGCTGCAGTATTTGTAGCTGCTGGCTTTTAAAAAAAAAAAAAAAACGCGGAGTCCCGGCGGACTCCCGCTTTAATGCACAGAAAATAAAAACCGCAGAGGTGATCAAATACCACCAAAAGAAAGCTCTATTTGTGGGAAAAAAAGAACGTTAATTTTGTTTGCGAGCCATGTTGCAACGACCACGCAATTGTCAGATAAAGCAACGCAGTGCTGAATTGCAAAAAAGTGCTCTGGTCTTTGGCCAGCCAAATGGCCCGGGGCTGAAGTGGTTAACAATGCTTAAAATATTGATTACTTGTGGCTCCTCGTTTAACGACCAATTAGTTTAATGACCTGGTCGTTGGAACGGAACCTGGTCGTTAAGTGAGGGGTAGCTGTACAAAGAAATTTGCATTAAACCTTTGCCGGCATTTATATTAAGTTTTGCCAAGTCAGTGTGCGCGTTATGTATCAAATGTCTCTTTACAGCACAAGTACAAGCCTGGTTGCTACTTGAGAAAGGGTTTACAATGCTCCCAGGCACACAAAAATTGTAATATGTTCTCCATCATTTTAAAGCCATTCGGAGACCCAGGGCAATTGGCTACCTGACACCAAGTTGAGAAGTCTTTGATTCAATCTGCGCAGAGGGATGGATATTGCTGCACCACACCTCGCGTTAAGTGATTGGCTTTCCACCCTCATTAAATGTGTGCCCGTCACTGCCTCATGGCTATTTCACATTGTTCTACAAAGAGCAGTCTAATGCCAGTGCCATGGAAACACCCATCAGGGAGACACAAACCCGGCAAGGTGGGGAAGTTGGGAATGGAGCAGCATGCTTCGCAAAGTCAGCTGCACGTTTAGCTGCTATAGAGTGCTGCTAAGAACAGCTTCTATTATGTGCTCTGTGTAGGATTCATCTCCAATTAAAGCAGACAGCATAACTATACAGGTTATGGGGAGAAGGAACTAAAGCAATCAAAAAGTCCTCCAACCGAATCAGCGCGTAGCGCAGTAATGGCTTCCTAAAACCGAAGGTATTCACATTGTCTCATTCCATCACACATCCCAAAAAATATGAGGCTTACTCCTCATTTCTGGACAATAAGCATGCAAAAAGGGGATAGTGTCCCTTTTAGGGTGGTCTTGGCCCATTCTCTAACCAAGCTGTGATGGACTTCCTCTGCCTGCCTCAGGTATATAAAGTGGGGGAGGAGCTGCTAAGTGGTGGTGCATGAAAGAGCTACCTATAAGGAACTCCCTGAGATGGCAGCAATATAGCCACATGCTCCTCGTTAGTGGGCCCCAGCTTAGGACTGGTTCAGCAATGTTGGGGTAATGGACTGTGAGAGCAGCCTGTTTAGATACAGGGCACTGGCAACCGATACCTCTATACAGGACCATACGTTTATATGGAGAGGATTGTTGTGCCAATTATTTGAACTTTTGTGCTATCAGTTTCATCAAGTAAAGTATTTAGGATGTGTATTAACACCCAACATGATATAGTGGGTTTTCACACCATGGTGGGCCTGATGCATAGCAAGAATAGATGTCTTTGTCCCTCACCAGTTCAGCCACCCACGGACTTTAAGGTTGCATTCACTACAGTAGGGATGAGCTTGATGTTTGGGTCGAACATATGTTCGACTCGAACATCGGGTGTTTGCCCGTTCGCCGAAGATCGAACATTATGGGGCGTTCGTAACAAATTTGAGCCATGAACGACCCATAATGCACCTCGAGCTTGCAGTGCATTGCTGTATGATGATTGGCCAAAGCATGCACTTGACCTGCATGCTTTGCCCAATCACAGCGCCCTCTGCTCAGAGAACCATAGTTGGCCAAAGGCAGGGTGCCTTTGGGCAATCATGGCTCAGGGGGGATAAGTCCACACCCCACACTATATAAGGCAGCTTACACAGCAGCCATGTGTAGTGTTGTTGGTGTGGACAGAGAGATGGCTTGAGTTAGATTAAGCAGGCAGGTTATTCAGTTAATGGCAATGTGTTTGATATAAATATATATATATATATATATATATATATATATATATACAATCAGTCTAATATATATATATATATATATATATATATATATATATATATGTATATATATATATATATATATATACATACAGTGGTGTGAAAAAGTGTTTGCCCCCTTCCTCATTTCCTGTTCCTTTGCATGTTTGTCACACTTAAGACCCCTTTCACACTGGGGCGTTTTTCAGGCGTTTTTCATGCGCTTTAGCGTTAAAAAATACGCCTGAAAGAAGCCACAACTGCAATCCCAATGTAAACGCCCGAGTGCTTTCACACCAAGGCGCTGCGCTGGCAGGGCGTCAAAAAAAGTCCTGCAAGCAGCTTCTTTGCAGTGCTTTTGGAGCGGTGAATAAAGCGCCCCTTCCCATTGAAATCAATGGGAAGCGCCTGTAAAATGCCTGAAAAACGGCTGAAAAACGCTATTGGCAGCAGCGTTTTGTGGGCGCTTTTAACCCTTTATTTGGCCACTAGCAGGGGTTAAAAGCGCCCCAATAACGCTCGAAAAACGCTGGTAAAGCGCTGCTAGTTTAAGCGGCGCTTTACGAGCGTTTTTCGGGCGCTGACATTGTGAAAGGGTTCTTAAAGCACTTGGGCTTCCAATTGGGACTGCAGATGAGGCTTCTTTCAAGCGCTTTACAGGCGCTTTTTTTAACTCTAAAGCGCCTGAAAAACGCCTGAAAAACGCCCCAGTGTGAAAGGGGTCTTAGTGTTTCGGAACATCAAACCAATTTAAACAATAGTCAAGAACAACACAAGTAAACACAAAATGCAATTTGTAAATGAAGGTGTTTATTATTAAAGGTGAAAAAAAATCCAAACCATCATGGCCCTGTGTGAAAAAGTGATTGCCCCCTTTGTTAAAACATACTATAACTGTGGTTGTCCACACCTGAGTTCAATTTCTCTAGCCACACCCAGGCCTGATTATTGCCACACCTGTTCACAATCAAGGCATCACTTAAATAGGAGCTGCTTGACACAGTAAGGTCCACCAGAAGATCCTTAAAAGCTACACATCATGCCGAGACCCAAAGAAATTCAGGAATAATTGAGAAAGAAAGTAATTGAGATCTATCAGTCTGGAAAGGGTTATAAAACCATTTCCAAAGCTTTGGGAATCCAGCGAACCACAGTGAGAGCCATTATCCACAAATGGCGAAGACATGGAACAGCGGTGAACCTTCCCAGGAGTGGCCAGCCGCCCAAAATTACCCCAAGAGCGCAGTGACGACTCATCCAAGAGGTCACAAAAGACCCCACAACAACGTCCAAGGAACTGCAGGCCTCACTTGCCTCAGTTAAGGTCAGCGTTCATGCCTCCACCATCAGGAAAAGACTGGGCAAAAATGGCCTGCATGGCAGAGTTCCAAGGAGAAAACCACTGCTGAGCAAAAAGAACATCAAAGCTCGTCTCAATTTCTCCACAACACATCTTGATGATCCCCAAGACTTTTGGGACAACATTCTGTGGACCGATGAGACAAAAGTGGAACTCTTTGGAAGGTGTGTGTCCAAGTATATCTGGCGTAGAAGGAACACTGCATTTCATAAAAAGAACATTATACCAACAGTAAAATATGGTGGTGGTAGTGTGATGGTCTGGGGCTGTTTTGCTGCTTCAGGACCTGGAAGACTTGCCGTGATAAAAGGAACTATGAATTCTGCTGTCTACCAAGAGACCCTGAAGGAGAATGTCCGACCATCTGTTCGTGTACTCAAGCTGAAACGAACTTGGGTTCTGCAGCAGGACAATGATCCTAAACAACCAGCAAGTCTACCACCGAATGGCTGAAGAAAAACAAAATGAAGACTTTTGAGTGGCCTAGCCAAAGTCCTGACCTGAATCCTATTGAGATGTTGTGGTATGACCTTAAAAAGGCCGTTCATGCTCGAAAACCCTCTAATGTAACTGAATTAGGACAATTCTGCAAAGATGAGTGGGCCAAAATTCCTCCAGGACGCTGTAAAAGCCTCATTGCACATTATCGCAAACGCTTGGTTGCAGTTGTTGCTGCTAAGGGTGGCCCAACCAGTTATTAGGTTTAGGGGGCAATCACTTTTTCACACAGGGCCATGATGGTTTGGATTTTTTTTCACCTTTAATAATAAACACCTTCATTTACAAATTGCATTTTGTGTTTACTTGTGTTGTCCTTGACTATTGTTTAAATTGGTTTGATGTTCCGAAACACTTAAGTGTGACAAACATGCAAAGGAACAGGAAATGAGAAAGGGGGCAAACACTTTTTCACACCACTGTATATACTCTGCATCCAGTGTAGCCTATATCTACAGTGTATTCTGTGGTGTACTGTTTCTAATACACTTCAGGCGGTGTACACAGTATCTAATTAATTGTGTACAGTGTCTACTACAGTTCGGGTGGTGTACACAGTATAAAATACAGTGCAGCCATAGTTAGGGTTCCCACCTTTTCTTCAAGCCAAGCCCAAACACTTTAGCTTTTTTTGGGTGGTCTTTTGGTGGCTGGAAAGAGAGTAGTAATGTGGCGCATAGCTTGCCGCAGCAAACGGTGCGCCTGGCTGAACTGTGAGTGTTCTGCATGGAATGGAGGGTCAGATATGTCCTGGGGAGAGGGCTAGTGCTAGCAGGGGGGTGGGGAGAGTTAGATATTTGCTGGGGGGCAGTGGCGGCTGGTGCTCGAAATTTTGTGGAGGGGCACAAACAAACTGAAAAATTCTGAAAAAAAAATCAATTGCAGCCACACTGTGCCCCATAAAATGCAGCCCCTGTGCCCATCATATGCAGCATCTGTGCCCATCACATGCAGCCTCTGTGCCCATCATAGTTAGCCTGTGCCCATCATACAGCCTCTGTGGCAATCATACAGCCTCTGTGCCCGTCATATGCAGCCTGTGCCCATCATACAGCCACTCTTCCTATTATATGCAACCTCTGTGCCAATCATATAGCCACTGTGCCCATCATATGCAGCCTCTGTCCCCCTCATATTCAGCCTCTGTGCCAATCATACAGCCACTGTGCCCATCATATGCAGCCACTGTGCCCATCATATGCAGCCTCTGTGCCCATCATACAGCCACTGTGCCCATCATATGCAGCCTCTGTGCCCATCATATGCAGCCACTGTGCCCATCACGTTTACTAGAATCGTATCCCCTATATTATGACCACATTGTAGTCTCCGTGGTTTGTTTATTTTGCTGTTTTATTTGTTGTGTTATACCCATTCCCTTTGTGAGTAAGGGCGGGTTCACACAGCGAGCCGCGGCGAGGCGTCTCCGACTTACCTCGCCGCGACTTGCGGGGAGCTCAGCGGCGACTTGCAGAGGACTTCTGCATAGAAGTCAATGCAAGTCGCCCCCGAAGTCGCCCCGAAGTAGTACAGGAACCTTTTTTCTGAGTCGGAGCGACTCGAGTCGCTCCTCTCAGAACGGTTCCATAGTACTGAATGGGGGCGACTTGCGGGAGCGAGGCGAGGCAAGCCGTGTCGCCTCGCCTCGCCTCGCAGTGTGAACCGGCCCTTACTTGACCCTGTGGTGGAGGAATTAATTTTTTACGGTCTTCTCAGTTCATGCTTAGCACAATCTCTAATATCGTGTACATGTGGTCGAACTTTCCGGCAGAAAAAGTCAGACGGAATCATTTCATCTGATATTCCAGTCATGTGTGAGCTTCATCTGACTTTTTTTTTTCAAAAATTCTGACGGACCTAGAATTAGAACATGTTTTAAATCTTTCCGACCGAATGTATGCTGTTCAGATGGATCAAAAACGACACATGGGCAGCTATTGGCTACTGGCTATTGAACTTCCTTTTTCTAGTCCCGTCATAAGTGCTGTACGTCACCGCGTTCTAGGCGATCGGAATTTGGTGTGATCGTGTGTAGGCAAGACCGTTTCAGCGTTTTATTCTGATGGAAAAAACGGTCGTGTGTACGCAGCAAAAGAATCTATGAAACCAGGACTGCAAGCCTGAATTTTCTTCAGAATCTCCATATTTTATTAGAGACATCATGTAATGTTCCCAAAGGCTGATATAAGCAGCATAGTGTCCTAAATTCAATGTCATTTGAAAGTCAATTTTATTATATTCAGGAAAGGATGGAGCTGAACTGCATCATAACAGAACTGCATGACAAGAGAAATTCAATCACAGCTCCTACACCGTAATGTATGTGGTTACTATAAATATTTAAAACCTATAGAGCAATGTAGTTTCTTAGGCACTGGCAGCTAACCCAAGGCTAAATGTGTTTATACATAAGCGGTTTTCTTTACATGTTAAGCATCTATCAGTGATATCTTGGCTTTTCGATTGCTGCAGACACCAAAGTGTAGATTGTGTTCACAAGAGAGGCTCAGCGTCCGTGGACTCATTTATTAGATGGGATCCCAGCCTAATTTTCTGCGATGGGAAGGAGGGACAACCTTTAACACCATCTGAACCAAATACGTTTATCTTGGTCTCATCAGACCACGGGGCATGGTTCCAGTAATCCATGTCCTTAGTCTGCTTGTCTTCAGCAAACAGTTTGCGGGGCTTTCTTGTGCGTCATCTTTAAAAGAGGCTTCCTTCTGGGACGACAGCCAAGCAGACCAATTTGATGCAGTGTGTAGCGTATGGTCTGAGCACTGACAGGATGACCCCCCCACCCTTTCAACCTCTGCAGCAATGCTGGCAGCGCTCATACTTCTATTTCCCAAAAACAACCTCTGGATAGGACGCTGAGCACGTGCACTCAACTTCTTTGTTTGACCATGGCGAGGCCTGTTCTGAGTGGAACCTGTCCTATTAAACCGCTGTATGACCTTGGCCACCGTGCTGCAGCTCAGTTTCAGGGTCTTGCCAATCTTCTTATAGCCTAGGTCATCTTTATGTAGAGCAACAATTCTTTTTTTCAGATCCTCAGAGAGTTCTTTGCCATGAGGTGCCATGTTAAACTTCCAGTGACCAGTATGAGAGAGTGAGAGTGATAACACTAAATTTAACACACCTGCTCCCCATTCACACCTGAGACCTTGTATCACTAACGAGTCACATGACATTAGGGAGGGAAAATGAATAATTGGGCCCAATTTGGACATTTTTACTTAGGGGTGTACTCACTTTTGTTGCCAGCGGTTTAGACATTAATGGCTGTGTGTTGAGTTATTTTGAGGGGACAGCAAATTTACACTGTTATACAAGCTGTACACTCACTACTTTACATTGTAGATAAGTGTCATTTCTTCAGTGTTGTCACATGAAAAGATAGAAGAAAATATTTACAAAAATGTCAGGGGTGTACTGACTTGTGAGATACTGTATATCAGTGTTTCTCAACTCCAGTCCTCAAGGCACCCCAACAGGTCATGTTTTCAGGCTCTCCATTATTTTACACAGGTGATTTGATCACTTCCATAATAATTACCATAGCCCTTTCATCTGATGGAAATCCTGAAAACATGACCTGTTGGGGTGCCTTGAGGACTGGAGTTGAGAAACACTGCTGTATATCTTTGCTGCTGAAAAAGCTACTGCAAAAAATGCAATTGTATTGTGCAGACGCGTGGAAATTGTTTATCCAGCTGCCTATCCCATTTTACAGAGTCTGAACATCCAAAGGATGCTATTCTCATTTTACTTAGACGCTGTCATCTGTAAAGGTCTAAATTTAGATAATAGCCTTAGATTGACAAACTTTAAATTAAAAATGGATGAACTCCATTTATATAGGAATACCTGAGTCTAGACACTTAAAGAGAACCTGTGCTTTGTTAATGCCGTGCAAAGTAACCAGTTTACTTTTACCATCCCCCCCCCCTTCGCACATACGCACATACTCAACTTTGTTTCACTCCCCAGCCATCTTTTGCTCCTTCAGCCAGGAGCAGCCACACCAGTACCGGGACAGAGTTATCCAGAGCCCAGGGCAAGGATCTAAAACAGTGCCCCCCTCCTCCCAATGGAAATTTAACAATAGAATGGGTGTACCACCCTGTGTTCTTTTTCCCCTTACTTAACTGCACCTGGGGCAGCTTTCCCCCATGCCCACCCCTTTTACCCTGCTCTGAGCCACACTGTGTTATGGGCTTTCACCATGTAATAGTCCTGATACTTGGCCCAGTGTTGTCACATGGATTGAATCACATACTCCTCCATACCTGAGGAATATTTTCTTAACGTTCAGCAGATGACTGGAGCTGCAGAGGAGCGAAGGAAGGGGGGGTATGGGACATTATAGGACATTATAGGACACTGGGAAGGGATAGAACATTAAGAACTTGGTTGGCTTTGTCCCGTACAAAGCACAGATTTGCTTAAAAATTAAACCTTCAATTTAAATTAAGTAGATCAGTGTCTTACAGTTATTTTTCTTTCTAAAGCAGCCACAGCCTAAGCATAAAAAAGCCTGTCCCCTGCCAGCATGTTGCAAAGAAGGACCCTTGATCTCTGTGTGGAAGAAAAGGCCCTCATTTTATACTTCATTGCTACACACCGATTCAGCCAGGTGTGAATATGACTTTTATATTCATCATTAGATGTCCTTTAAGTTAGGGTACCATTGCCATTGCCACTCACCCAGGGTATATAAGTAATAGGAGATGATGTGACTGGGCTTTTGAGTGGGCAATGGACCAGCAGAGGGCTATTTCTTGTCTGAAGCTTAAACAGAAGACAACATGTAAGTGCATGTTTATCAGGACTATACATCCCACCCCCTTTTCTCTAGTAAAGAGGGGAAGGAAGCCATAGCACCCCTTAGTTGAGAAAAGAATGTATGAGGAAGTTTATGCAGCACATGGGCACAAGTCTCTCCAAGAGAGCCCAGTGGATTGGAACTTTACCAAGACTATGTGCCACAGAAGTCACTGAGAAGTAGCAGATGTCTCTGCAGATGTTGTAAGTAACATTACTAACAATGTAGACCAAAGGATTTATCTTGTTAAATATGCAGCTCTGGTCTGGGCTGTCACTATTCCTTCATCAGGAAGGTCTCTTGATCACAAACCTGTATGCGGTGCCAAGCGGGCAGATGCTGGCAAAGAGTTTGCGCTTGATGGTGGGACTGTAATCTGGTTAGGCCAGGTAGGGTTGCCACCTGTCCAGGATTCTGGGTTTTAATTCTTGTGTCCGGGTTTCAGATAGACTGAAACTCAGACGCATTATTCAGACCGGGCTGTGGCACCCCAAGTAACCAAGATAGTCACACACAAATCTGGTTCCATCTGGGAGCTGCGGGCGGCTGTCTGGGGGCAAAATCAACATCACAGGGGGGGGGGGGCAAGGTGATTATGTCAGCAAGAGTAATTTGGCTACACCCACTGTTCACTGCTGCACGCTATGCACACCGCATTTCTACTCTCCTTGGGGCACCCAAAGGTGTCCCAGGCCAATAAAGTGTTTGGGTTTGGCTTTTTAGAAGGTGACAACCCTAAGGCCAGGTGATGTTGTATCACTGTTCCATCCATTCTTAGAAAAGCAGGAACTTTGGGGAGCCCTTTGCAAAAGTTTACAGTGATAACATGCTAATTGTTCTAATCTGAGGGTGCTCTGCAGTAAGGGATTAATGACCTTATGATACTTTCCCTATGAGTGAGTGCTGCAACCTAACAGATGATTGATTGTTGTGTCTAGTGATGGCCGAACGGTTCGCCCGGCGGTCGTTTCGCGGCGAATTTCCGACATTCGCGGTCCGCACGTTCGAACGCCTTTTTCCGTCGTTCGCCGCGGCGGACTTACGTGTTTAATGTATACAAGAACTTTAACCTTTGGTGACACGTTTATCATGTGATACAGGACAGCCAATTGAGACATGACAGCACATGGACACTTGTACATTCCCCCTAACCTATAAATACACCCGATCCGGTGGCCATTTTACATTCTTTCTTCTGTTACGATAGGGACAGGTTCCTGTGTGGAGTAGGGAGAGATAAACCACTAGCTATTTGGTACACAAAAGTTCTTTTCAGGACTGGTATAGGTGTTAGGTGTTGATAGGTTTGCTGTGCTGCTGATTCTTGCAGCAGCCTGAGTGTCTTTTGTTAGTTTAGAGAAAGGGAAAGGACGGTGTATGCTACAGGGACAGCCAGATTAGTCTTTCATCATCATCATCATCATCATCATCATTAGCTGTTACTATCAAGGTCCACAAAAGAGCTGTTCCAGTAACCACTAATCGTTCTCTTTTTTTGCCAATTTGTATAGGGACAGGAAGGAAGCAGTGTTGTCAGGCAGTGAGGGTAATTTTAAAGACTTGCTGTTATTATTAGTTCCACAAAGGTTCTTTTCAGGACTGGTATCAGTGGTACAGTAATAGGCTTGTACATGTATAATATTCTTTCTTCCAAATATAGAAAGGATATTATACTTGACTGCTGCCCTTCTGCTGCAGTCTGCTAAACATTCACAACTCACTTGTTCCACAAAAGTTCTTATAAGGACTGGTAACTTGGTATAGGGTGCTACGGTACATAGGCTTGAGTGCGGTACAGTCTGCTGTTCTGTAAGGACCGCTATCGGTCCACAATAGATAGGGTTGACGTGCACCACTGCTGACCGCTGCCCTATACTGCAGCAGTCCTTCAGCGGTATAGGGACTGACGTACAGTCTGCTAATCACTAACACACAACCTGCTTGTTCCACAAAAGTTCTTATAAGGACTGGTAACTTGGTATAGGGTGCTACGGTACATAGGCTTGAGTGCGGTACAGTCTGCTGTTCTGTAAGGACCGCTATCGGTCCACAATAGATAGGGTTGACGTGCACCACTGCTGACCGCTGCCCTATACTGCAGCAGTCCTTCAGCGGTATAGGGACTGACGTACAGTCTGCTAAACACTAATACACAACCTGCTTGGTCCACAAAAGTTCTTATAAGGACTGGTAACTTGGTATAGGGTGCTACGGTACATAGGCTTGAGTGCGGTACAGTCTGCTGTTCTGTAAGGACCGCTATCGGTCCACAATAGATAGGGTTGACGTGCACCACTGCTGACCGCTCACCTATACTGCAGCAGTCCTTCAGCGGTATAGGGACTGACGTACAGTCTGCTAATCACTAACACACAACCTGCTTGTTCCACAAAAGTTCTTATAAGGACTGGTAACTTGGTATAGGGTGCTACGGTACATAGGCTTGAGTGCGGTACAGTCTGCTGTTCTGTAAGGACCGCTATCGGTCCACAATAGATAGGGTTGACGTGCACCACTGCTGACCGCTGCCCTATACTGCAGCAGTCCTTCAGCGGTATAGGGACTGACGTACAGTCTGCTAAACACTAATACACAACCTGCTTGGTCCACAAAAGTTCTTATAAGGACTGGTAACTTGGTATAGGGTGCTACGGTACATAGGCTTGAGTGCGGTACAGTCTGCTGTTCTGTAAGGACCGCTATCGGTCCACAATAGATAGGGTTGACGTGCACCACTGCTGACCGCTGCCCTATACTGCAGCAGTCCTTCAGCGGTATAGGGACTGACGTACAGTCTGCTAAACACTAATACACAACCTGCTTGGTCCACAAAAGTTCTTATAAGGACTGGTAACTTGGTATAGGGTGCTACGGTACATAGGCTTGAGTGCGGTACAGTCTGCTGTTCTGTAAGGACCGCTATAGGTCCACAATAGATAGGGTTGACGTGCACCACTGCTGACCGCTCACCTATACTGCAGCAGTCCTTCAGCGGTATAGGGACTGACGTACAGTCTGCTAATCACTAACACACAACCTGCTTGTTCCACAAAAGTTCTTATAAGGACTGGTAACTTGGTATAGGGTGCTACGGTACATAGGCTTGAGTGCGGTACAGTCTGCTGTTCTGTAAGGACCGCTATCGGTCCACAATAGATAGGGTTGACGTGCACCACTGCTGACCGCTGCCCTATACTGCAGCAGTCCTTCAGCGGTATAGGGACTGACGTACAGTCTGCTAAACACTAATACACAACCTGCTTGGTCCACAAAAGTTCTTATAAGGACTGGTAACTTGGTATAGGGTGCTACGGTACATAGGCTTGAGTGCGGTACAGTCTGCTGTTCTGTAAGGACCGCTATCGGTCCACAATAGATAGGGTTGACGTGCACCACTGCTGACCGCTCACCTATACTGCAGCAGTCCTTCAGCGGTATAGGGACTGACGTACAGTCTGCTAATCACTAACACACAACCTGCTTGTTCCACAAAAGTTCTTATAAGGACTGGTAACTTGGTATAGGGTGCTACGGTACATAGGCTTGAGTGCGGTACAGTCTGCTGTTCTGTAAGGACCGCTATCGGTCCACAATAGATAGGGTTGACGTGCACCACTGCTGACCGCTGCCCTATACTGCAGCAGTCCTTCAGCGGTATAGGGACTGACGTACAGTCTGCTAAACACTAATACACAACCTGCTTGGTCCACAAAAGTTCTTATAAGGACTGGTAACTTGGTATAGGGTGCTACGGTACATAGGCTTGAGTGCGGTACAGTCTGCTGTTCTGTAAGGACCGCTATCGGTCCACAATAGATAGGGTTGACGTGCACCACTGCTGACCGCTGCCCTATACTGCAGCAGTCCTTCAGCGGTATAGGGACTGACGTACAGTCTGCTAAACACTAATACACAACCTGCTTGGTCCACAAAAGTTCTTATAAGGACTGGTAACTTGGTATAGGGTGCTACGGTACATAGGCTTGAGTGCGGTACAGTCTGCTGTTCTGTAAGGACCGCTATCGGTCCACAATAGATAGGGTTGACGTGCACCACTGCTGACCGCTGCCCTATACTGCAGCAGTCCTTCAGCGGTATAGGGACTGACGTACAGTCTGCTAAACACTAATACACAACCTGCTTGGTCCACAAAAGTTCTTATAAGGACTGGTAACTTGGTATAGGGTGCTACGGTACATAGGCTTGAGTGCGGTACAGTCTGCTGTTCTGTAAGGACCGCTATCGGTCCACAATAGATAGGGTTGACGTGCACCACTGCTGACCGCTGCCCTATACTGCAGCAGTCCTTCAGCGGTATAGGGACTGACGTACAGTCTGCTAAACACTAATACACAACCTGCTTGGTCCACAAAAGTTCTTATAAGGACTGGTAACTTGGTATAGGGTGCTACGGTACATAGGCTTGAGTGCGGTACAGTCTGCTGTTCTGTAAGGACCGCTATCGGTCCACAATAGATAGGGTTGACGTGCACCACTGCTGACCGCTGCCCTATACTGCAGCAGTCCTTCATCGGTATAGGGACTAAGAGTTTTGTCACAGGGTCATTTAAAAAATGACAGGCAGAGGAAGAGGCAGGCCCTTCCGCAGGGGTGGTAGGGGTAGGGCAGGAGCAACAGGCTTGAGCCAAAGTGGGAAGTTGCAGAAGGTGCGTTCAATTACTTTAAAGGATGCACCAGACTTGGTTGAGTGGCTCGCTCAGCCTTACTCTTCTGCACCCTCCTCATCCTCTCGATCTGCACCCTCTTCTTCACTCTCTGCTATGTGCACCCCCAAAGACACTACCACCAACAACACGACCACCACCACCACCACCACATACCTTCCGCTTGAGTCACTGGAATTATTTTCCGATCCATATCAAGAGGACATTTCTGATGCGCAGCCACTCTTGGTATTGGATCAGGAAGAGGAGGTAGCAACAAGCGCTACTCAGCAGTCTGACGCCAGTACCCAGATCAGCCCAAGGAGGAGGTTGGTCCCCGGTGTTGCTGCCTACTCCGAGATCTCTACTTATAGCGGTGGGGAAGGTGACGTTGATGATGACGTGTCTAGTGATGTCACGTGGGTGCCCACAAGAGAGGAAGAGGAGGGGAGTTCAGAGGGAGATATGGACCAGCAGATAGGGAGGAGAAGCAGCAATGACTTACATTGCACAGCAGGGACAAAGCAGACTGCAAATGTATCAGGAGCGAGTCATCGACCATGTACGGTCACATCTGGCGCTCCCAGGACACCGGCACATGGCTCCGCAGTGTGGGCTTTTTTTAACGTGTCCGCTGCTGACAATAGCGTTGCCATCTGCAATCTTTGCAGTCAACGCGTTAGTCGCGGTAAGCCCAATACTCACCTAGGGACGACCGCCTTAAGAAGGCACATGAGCAGCCATCACCGAGCCCAGTGGGAGCAACGGAACACACAAAGCCACACTGCAGGCTCTCACCGTCCAGCCTCGTCTTCTACTTCTCCTTCTCCTCTCTCCTCACAATTGTCCTCCACTCCACCTTCCATCACGCCAAGCTCACATTTTTCTGCAAAAAGGCAGGCTTCCGTGGGCCTAATGTTTGAGCGTAAAAAAATGATGACGCCGGATAACCCTCTTGCCCAACGGTTGGCGGCTGGCTTGTCAGAACTCATAGCCCGCCAACTACTGCCATATAAACTGGTGGACTCGGAGGCCTTTCGCAAATTTGTGGCCATTGGAACACCACAATGGAAGGTCCCAGGAAGGAAGTATTTCTCAGAGAAGGGCATCCCAGAGCTATATGGCCATGTTCAGCGGCAAGTGAATGTATCTCTGGCACACAGTGTCGGTGCCAAGATACATCTGACCACAGACACGTGGTCTAGCAAACACGGGCAGGGAAGGTATATCAGTTTTACTGCCCACTGGGTGAACCTTCTGACGGCCGTCAAGCATGTAACCCGTGGCACCCGTGTAGATTTGGTTTTACCGCCACGGATTGCATGCAGGCCTGACTCTTCTTCTCCTCCTCCTACTCCATCCTCCTCCCTCTCCTCCTCAGCTGCCTCCTCCTTTTCCGCTGCTAGCGTCTCTTCCACTGCACCGCCCAAGCTCCCCAGAACCTATTCCACATGCCAGGTGAGACGTTGCCATGCCGTGCTGCGTCTGTTGTGCCTGGAAGCAAAGAGCCACACTGGCCCGGCACTCCTTTCAGCTTTGCGTTCACAGGCAGATGAGTGGCTAACACCGCTCAATTTGACAGTTGGTAAAGTGGTGTGTGACAACGGTGCCAATCTGCTTAGCGCATTGAAACAGGGCAAAATCACGCACGTGCCGTGCATGGCACACGTCTTAAACTTGGTCGTGCAGCGATTCCTTGTCAAATACCCTGGGGTCCAGGACATCTTGCGGCAGGCAAGGAAAATCTCGGCCCATTTCAGAAGATCTTACACGGCCATGGCTCGCCTTGCTGACATTCAGCGGCGACACCATCTGCCGGTCAGACGTCTTATTTGCGATTGCCCGACGCGATGGAACTCAACCTTCTATATGCTTGATAGGCTGCTCCAGCAGAAACGTGCAGTTAACGTCTACCTGTATGAACTCTGCGAAAGAAACGGTTCTGGGGAGCTGGGTTTTTTTTCACCGCGCCAGTGGCTGCTCATGCGCGACACATGCAGACTTCTGCGGCCATTTGAGGAGATCACCAAACTGGTCAGTCGCAGCCATGGCGCCATCAGTGACATGGTACCTTATGCCTTCTTTCTGGAGCGTGCATTGCGTCGTGTCATTGATCAGGCTGTGGAGGAGCAGGAGCGGGAAGATGAGGAAGTCGCAATGCTGGATGAATTCCCAGGGGGGGCTACTCTATCTGAGACAAGTCAACAACAGGAGTCTGATGAGGAGTCAGAGGAGGATGGTGCCGGGGCGGATGAGCAGGAGCAAGAAGAGCATGCTTTAAACCTTTCTGGGATCCCTGTTGTGCGAGGATGGGGAGAGGAGAATGAAGAGGACGACATTATCCTGGATGATGAGCAGGAGCCAGGCCACCACACCGCTTCCACTTTAGTGCAAATGGGGGCCTTCATGCTCCAGTGTTTTAATAGGGACCCCCGTATAAAAAGCATGAGGGTCAAGGACCAGTACTGGGTGGCAACGTACTTAGACCCCCGGTACAAACACAAAATGGCGGAAATGTTACCGCCGTCGCAGAGGGCTGTCAGAATGCAGCACTTCCAGGCCTTGCTTCGAGAAATGCTGCATTCTGCTTTTGCGTGCGCTGGCAGAGGAGCAATTCCCACTCCCAGAGAAGGATTTGCGGGTACCAATCCAACAGCGCCTGCAAGAAGAGGCCGGTTTGAAGATGTGTTGGTGACTTCGGATATGAGGTCATTCTTTCAGCCGACCCATCGACAGGTGTCATCCGGATCCAGCATCAGGGAACGCCTAGACCGTCAGGTGTCCGACTACATTGGGTTAACGGCCGATGTGGACGCTCTGAGGAGTGATGAACCCCTAGACTACTGGGTGGGCAGGCTTGACCTCTGGCCAGAGCTTGCCCAATTTGCAATCGAACTGTTGGCTTGCCCCTCATCCAGTGTCCTGTCCGAAAGGACGTTCAGCGCAGCAGGGGGGATTGTGACCGATAAGCGTACTCGCCTAGCTCACCACAGTGTTAACTACCTCACATTTCTAAAAATGAATGAGGCATGGATCTCGGAGGAATTCAACACATGTGACCAGTAGACCATGTATATGTCTATAAACTATTTTTTTAATCAAGCACACAGACCTTCTTAATTCATTTGGCTCACTTCCTTGACCCAAAAAAGCACACCGTACTATATGCCCCTACCCTCCTCTTTGAAGAGGTTGAGCGGTGTCATATTTCTACTGGGGCTGCTTATGATATCCCTGTGCTGTGCTGACTTCCTCCTGGGGGTTCTTATTATGAAGGGATCACACTATCCCTGTGCTGTGCTGACTTCCTCCTGGGGGTTCTTATTATGAGGGGATCACACCATCCCTGTGCTGTGCTGACTTCCTCCTGGGGCTGCTTACGGTGCTGCTGTCAGTGCTGTATGTCACGGTGCTGCTGTCAGCGCTGTATGTCACGGTGCTGCTGTCAGCGCTGTATGTCACGGTGCTGCTGTCAGCGCTGTATGTCACGGTGCTGCTGTCAGCGCTGTATGTCACGGTGCTGCTGTCAGCGCTGTATGTCACGGTGCTGCTGTCAGCGCTGTATGTCACGGTGCTGCTGTCAGCGCTGTATGTCACGGTGCTGCTGTCAGCGCTGTATGTCACGGTGCTGCTGTCAGCGCTGTATGTCACGGTGCTGCTGTCAGCGCTGTATGTCACGGTGCTGCTGTCAGCGCTGTATGTCACGGTGCTGCTGTCAGTGCTCTGTATTACGGTGCTGCTGTCAGATGCCTCTATCACGGTGCATGTGTCATTCCGGTATGTCACGCTGCTGGTGATCATCTCCTGCACCCTCTTCTTTGCCTACCCTGGTCCCTGACCTTCCCTCTCCTCCATTGCCTTCATTAGCTCCATAGTCCTGAATTGTTAGAACAATTTCCCAAATAAAATAAAAATGCTTGTAGTTATCGATCCCAAATTCACCTCATACATGTATTATGTCATTGTCCAGATGGTGGGACTACGTTTTACCCCCTAATAATTACCACGTGGCCGCAAATTCGACATGAAGGTTTGCAAAGTTCGCCTCCCATTGAAGTCAATGGGGCCCGCGGCGAACGTTCGGTTTCGCGAACGTTTGGGTCCGTTCGCATTTCGCTTTCGCGAAACGTCCCGTCGGAAGTTCGTCCATCACTAGTTGTGTCACGGTACACTATGGTTAGTCATACTTATCGAAATAGTGCTGCAAATATGAAAATTACATTAAATATAAAAACTACTATTACTGACCTCCCTTATCAAGGAGTCGGAAAAGACACACTGTATTATGGACTGTCTCTATGTCACAGCGATGGTGTTTGAAGGTTGGTCAAGCATTGTTACATTGAATAATTCATATACTTCTCTATACTTAGTATATTCTTCCCTCTGGGCAACTGAATGTTGAGATGGTGGGGTGAAGGAAAAGTGACTTATGGGGAGAGGAAGGGTTAAAGCAAATCTGTTGCTTATAAATGAACCTGTGTTTTCTTTTAAGCTCCTAACCCTTTGGTAGGCACATGGCTTTCAGATCTTTCTAGAATTCCCCAATCCTGGGGAGCACAAACATGCAAAAAGCAACTTCAAATGTTCTTAAAACATATTTTTGGTCTGTTCCCTTTTTTTAACTCACTATTAGTCAGATAGACTGTCCATCATTATGATGGCCTAGTAGTATGGGACGAGAGATATGAGTGGACAGGACTAGAGGACCTTGAGGCATAAGCTTCTATTCGCACATTAGAGGCCTCTGTACTTTGCCCTTTAAGAGTACCTACACTGACCCTAAGGCATTGATCAATTTGCTTGTTCCTAATATTTTTTGTGTGTAAAGCACTTGTAGGAACATAGCACATTAACATTTGTTTTGGGTATTGTCACCTTTTTTGAAGGGAAGTGTCTCTAAAAACATTGGTTTTGTCTTCCATGAAACTTTAATAAAATCTCAGAAGTTTCTCATTTATCCAGGTCATGGTCTAGTTAGTAGTAGATAGTCATATTTAACTGAACCTGTTCTGTAATATTGAAGACTTTTTATGGCTTATCCCAGCCACTTCTTCATTTCTAATTAGCGTCAGGTACTTACCCCAGCATTTATATCCTCCCATCCTGTTCTTGGACAATCAATATCTGCTTTGACACATTTTTTTTTTTTTTTTCAGTTAAATTTTATTAAAAGAATAGCCAGTTACAATACATCATAACAGAGCATAATAATCGCAGATGCAACTGCCTGAGTGAACAATAGGGTAGCAACAGTGGTACAGACTCATATTATTAGGCATCTTGGTTGTGCATAAGCGGATTGACAAAGATCCCATTAAGCTAGGGAGCCCCTCCAAATATAGAAAAAACCTCTTAATAAAAGGATAGGTACATTGCCATTCCCAGTGTAGCAATAAAACCTAAACATAAACAATAAAGTATTATAAAAGCCTGTCCAGATATATCTGCATCGTAACTATATATCAATCGGGTTACACCCTACTACTTGTAATCCAAGAGCCAGAAGTGGCAAAAGAAGATAGAAAAGAGGTGACAGCCTGTCTCAAGGCTGGCACCTTGGAAAAAGAGGAAGAAAGAAAGGGAAAAGATGCGGTTGTCCCTAAGGAAAGAGCGGGCATTGACAGCCCAGGCACTCAGTGACACTTCCTCCTCAGGCTCGTGTCAGGGAGGCATATGCAGAGGAGTATATAAACATGACCCAGGGTCGCCAGGTAACGATGTACTTGTCTGTGCTTTCGTGTGCTATGGCTCTAATCTCTTCCATTTTGTGAAGATATCTTATCTCTCCCAGCCATTCCGTGATTGAGGGGGTCGTAGTGTTTTTCCAATATCTCGGTACAACCGCCTTTGCGGCCGTAAGTAGGAATCTGATCAGCGATTTTTTATAGTTTCTCATCGAAAGGTTAGTAATGTGTAATAAACAACAGTTAGCGTCTAGGGGGATCCGTGTATCGGTTATTTGTTGTATAATGCTAATCACTTGAGTCCAATATGGTCGAATTAGGTCGCATTCCCACCATATATGTTGTAAGGTGCCCTTAGGTTGGTTACAGCGCCAACATAAGTCTGGAACTGCGGGGAACCACTTATGCAGTTTAATTGGCGTATTATACCAATTCGTCAAAAGTTTAAAAGAAGTTTCTTGTAATCGAGTGCTAATTGCACATTTATGGGCAAATACACATGCCTGTAACCATTGATCATTTGTAAATGATGCATTTAATGCTGCTTCCCAGAAAAGCTTATGGTTGTTGGGTTCCAGACGGGCTGCGGATTGCAACCAAGCATATGTAAGGGAGATATTTTTCGTAGAGGTGGTGGCTTGAAAGCAAACCGCCTCAAATGGCGTTAGCGGTCGTATAAAATGTTTGAGCCTCTGCGGGCTCAAAATGTAGTCATGTATTTGTCTATACGTCCAGTGGCCTAGAAAGGTTAAGCCCAGATCTTGCTGTAGGTTCAAAATTGATTTAAATTTGTCGCCCTCGAGGCAATGAGTGGCCAGTAGTGGCGAATTCCTGCATGTGAAGTGCCGAATAGGTTTGTGCATGCCCGGTGGAAAGTCAGGATTATCCACTAGCGGTGTTAAAGGGCCAGGGGAAGTAGTCAAGCCCGTCGTTTGAGTCACTGTTTGTAGTAGTCTTAATGTGGTCCCTATAAGGGGATGTTGCTTAAGCTGTTTAGGGCATAGGTCCCACGGAATCCATGGGGAATGTGTCACTGGAGTAGGGCCTACACCGTTCTCCAGTGCCACCCAGTCTTTATTGTCTGCATGGCAGGTCCAGTCAATCATTCTAGTAAGATGTGTAGCCTTATAATAATTTTTGAAATTGGGGAATCCCATTCCCCCACTGCCTTTATCTCTGGTGAGTATTGCAAGGCTTATGCGTGGCTTTTTGGACGCCCAAAGAAAGTGTCTAAGAATGGCATTCAGTGACCGAAAGAAGTTTGCAGGTAACCATATGGGCAAAGTCTGGAAATAATACAGAAATCTGGGCAGGATTGTCATCTTAATAATAGCTGCCCTGCCGAACCAGGAGAAATGTTTAAGGGTCCATCTCTCCAGATCCTTTTTTACGTTTTGTAACAGTGGTAAGAAATTTTGGCTGTATATCGCGTTTAAACTAGGGGTCAAAAGAACTCCTAAGTATTTAAGGGAGTGGGGTTCCCACTTAAATTTGCAATTGCGTAGAACGGCCTCCCGCGTGGTCTCGTGCAGTGTTAGATTTAAGGCTTCTGATTTTTTGTAATTAATTTTGAAATTCGCTATATAGCTATAATGCGTAAATATAGTGCACAAGTTGGGCATAGTGATGTGCGGCTGAGTTATAAAGAACAGTAAATCGTCCGCATAAGCAGCACACTTGTATTCCCTGTCGCCTACGTGAAAGCCATGTATAGAGGATGATAAGTTTACTGTGCGGATTAACGGTTCCAAGGTGAGTATAAACAGCAGGGGTGAAAGAGGGCACCCTTGCCTGGTCCCATTCCGTATCAGCACCTTGTCTGACAGTGTCCCATTCACCTTAATTTGTGCCGTCGGGTTATAATAAATGGTTTTAATCCAGGATAGCATATGTGCTCTCAGGCCTATGTGGGAGCAGGTCGCATACAGGAAGTCCCACGACATGCGGTCGAAGGCCTTCTCTGCATCTGTGGATAAAAGCATGCCTTCAAATTGTTCTGTTTGGGCTTTGTGTATAAGATTAAGAGCCTTGATCACATTATCTTTCGCCTCCCTACCAGGCATAAAACCTACTTGTTCGGGGCCTATAAGTTTGTGTAATAGTGGTCGTAATCTGTTCGCTAATATTTTCGTGTAAAGTTTTAGGTCCACATTCAATAAAGAAATTGGCCTATAGCTGGCACAGTCTAGAGGGTCCTTGTTGGGTTTAGGCAGTACTGTAACGTGCACTCTCAGAAAATCTTCTGGTAACGCTTGCGGGTCTCGAAAGTGGTTAAACGTCTTCGTCATGTGTGGTATCAGTAGTTCCGTGCTTTGACACATTTGATGCTGATTGGATTAATGTGTCTGTGCTACCTCCGAGGAATTCTGGGGTATGTTCCCAACACTCACTAGAGCTGAGAAAGCTATTTGGAGGAGTGTCAAAATGTCTTTAGCATTACAAAGTCCAGTTAAATGTGACTACCTTCTACTACAGTGATTCTCAACCAGGGTTCCTCCAGAGGTTGCTAGGGGTTCCTTCAGCATTGGGCAATCACTGCCTCTCAGATAAGCTCCCACTGACACCATTTATCTTTTTAGCTATCTGTAAGGAGGCAATTCTTCCCAATGACCACAAGTGTAAGGACCATTCTTCCCACTGACCCTCACACTAATGTATCATGAGTTGTAGAGTTCAAGTTTTTAGCAGGGGTTCCTCAAGACTGGAGAACTATTTCAATGGTTCCTCTGTGTTGAAAAGGTTGAGAAAGGCTGTTCTACTAGGTATACCATGACCTGACACTCAATAGAACTGAGAAAATGGTTTGCATAAGCTAAGAAACATCTTCAACATTACAGAACAAGTACAGTTGTATGTGACCAACTACTATTGCGTGCATTTGGTGTGCTGGGTTTCTATAGTAATGGATATTTGATGGTGCCACTGTTGGCCAAGTACCCATTAAACCATCTGGAAGTTTGGAGACACTGCAGCAAAAACTGATGATGTTGACATTAACTTGTCTCTGGCAACAATTCACCAGCAACAAGATCGCTAAAGACAGAACTTATCTTCTCCTACGTCCTCACTCCCTTGCTAGGCCTAAACATTTATCAGCATCTGAGTGGCACCTCGTTGGTTCAGCCAGTGAGGGTGCATCATCAAAGGAGCAGCTGAGTTCTTCGTTAACAATCGCTAGTGACAAGGACATGGACCTTAGCACAAAGCTTTTATATACACTTCAGCATTTTTGTGACTAACAATTTTCAAAAGATATCTCTTGAATTATTGGGATGTTTGTATATCACAAAAAAAAAACCTCTATAAGTTACCAGCTATGTATAAGAAAGGTATGCTCACCACAGCAATGAAGGGTTGTCACTCTGAATATGCACTGGGCTTACCTTTTTCTTTTTAGAGATACAATGCACCATTCTTGTCTATTCAACACTAAGGTTATTAATGCAGAAAAAGCTCTGTACGCTCCCATATTCTATCTTCTGTTGAGTCGGGGAAGCTGACAGAGGTCAGTAAGACAGCGAGTGTTGCTATGTCTAACTCTGAGGCCCCCCGCTATCAACCGAACATGGCTTTGTAGCTGAGAATGCATGCTGACTGATGTACAAGAGGTTTTCTTTGTAATTAAAGGACAGCTCCGACCAAATGGAAAAGCTGTATATATATATATACAGTGGTGTGAAAAAGTGTTTGCCCCCTTCCTCATTTCCTGTTCCTTTGCATGTTTGTCACACTTAAGTGTTTCGGAACATCAAACCAATTTAAACAATAGTCAAGGACAACACAAGTAAACACAAAATGCAATTTGTAAATGAAGGTGTTTATTATTAAAGGTGAAAAAAAATCCAAACCATCATGGCCCTGTGTGAAAAAGTGATTGCCCCCCTTGTTAAAACATACTATAACTGTGGTTGTCCACACCTGAGTTCAATTTCTCTAGCCACACCCAGGCCTGATTATTGCCACACCTGTTCACAATCAAGGCATCACTTAAATAGGAGCTGCTTGACACAGTAAGGTCCACCAGAAGATCCTTAAAAGCTACACATCATGCCGAGACCCAAAGAAATTCAGGAACAATTGAGAAAGAAAGTAATTGAGATCTATCAGTCTGGAAAGGGTTATAAAGCCATTTCCAAAGCTTTGGGAATCCAGCGAACCACAGTGAGAGCCATTATCCACAAATGGCGAAGACATGGAACAGTGGTGAACCTTCCCAGGAGTGGCCGGCCGCCCAAAATTACCCCAAGAACGCAGCGACGACTCATCCAAGAGGTCACAAAAGACCCCACAACAACGTCCAAGGAACTGCAGGCCTCACTTGCCTCAGTTAAGGTCAGCGTTCATGCCTCCACCATCAGGAAAAGACTGGGCAAAAATGGCCTGCATGGCAGAGTTCCAAGGAGAAAACCACTGCTGAGCAAAAAGAACATCAAAGCTCGTCTCAATTTCTCCACAACACATCTTGATGATCCCCAAGACTTTTGGGACAACATTCTGTGGACCGATGAGACAAAAGTGGAACTCTTTGGAAGGTGTGTGTCCAAGTATATCTGGCGTAGAAGGAACACTGCATTTCATAAAAAGAACATTATACCAACAGTAAAATATGGTGGTGGTAGTGTGATGGTCTGGGGCTGTTTTGCTGCTTCAGGACCTGGAAGACTTGCCGTGATAAAAGGAACTATGAATTCTGCTGTCTACCAAGAGATCCTGAAGGAGAATGTCCGACCATCTGTTCGTGTACTCAAGCTGAAACGAACTTGGGTTCTGCAGCAGGACAATGATCCTAAACACACCAGCAAGTCCACCACCGAATGGCTGAAGAAAAACAAAATAAAGACTTTGGAGTGGCCTAGCCAAAGTCCTGACCTGAATCCTATTGAGATGTTGTGGTATGACCTTAAAAAGGCCGTTCATGCTCGAAAACCCTCTAATGGAACTGAATTAGGACAATTCTGCAAAGATGAGTGGGCCAAAATTCCTCCAGGACGCTGTAAAAGCCTCATTGCACGTTATCGCAAACGCTTGGTTGCAGTTGTTGCTGCTAAGGGTGGCCCAACCAGTTATTAGGTTTAGGGGGCAATCACTTTTTCACACAGGGCCATGGTGGTTTGGATTTTTTTTCACCTTTAATAATAAACACCTTCATTTACAAATTGCATTTTGTGTTTACTTGTGTTGTCCTTGACTATTGTTTAAATTGGTTTGATGTTTGATGAACACTTAAGTGTGACAAACATGCAAAGGAACAGGAAATGAGGAAGGGGGCAAACACTTTTTCACACCACTGTATATATATATATATATTTTTTTTTTTTTTTTTTTTTTTTTTTTATTTTAACAAGAAGGTGCTGAAAGCACGAAATACAGGCAGGTGAAATGATTACCCCCTGTTTTTAGGAGAAAGGTCTATATTAGTTTATAGATCCTATACTTGTGTCTGGGTCCGCTGCTTTCCTCATCATCGTGCTGCCTACTCCAGCATGATTTATGTAGAGCAGAACATGGAAGGATCCTACTGTATTATGGGAGATGAGTTTTTCCCTGTTCTTCCTTGCTGTGTTTTAACATACTGCCTTGTCAAGTACAGACACCAATTCCTTATAGCCAAATGGAAGCTAGGGAATTAGCGTTAGATTAGACATTGTACTAGCATCCTCCATTTTTTGTGTGTTACCTCCACTTTCCCGTTAAAGTACTCGTGCAGGATGTCTAAATATGGGTGTGCGGTCTAGCAGGGACCAGAGTTTGACTGCACTGCCACTGCTCTAACAGAGTTGGTCAGAAACACCTTCTATCTTCCTTCAATGCACCTCCTCTCTTTCATCACTTAGCCTACTCTCTTACTTTGAAGAACCCCTCTCTTCTTTTAACACCCCCTCTCTACCTTCAATGTACCCCCTCACTTCCTTCAACACCCCCTCTCTTCCTGTAATGCACCCCCTCTCTTTCTTCTATGAACCTCCTCTCTTCCTTCAATGAACCTACTCTCTTCCTTCAAAGCACCCTTCTCTTCCTTCAGTGCACCTCCTCTTTTCCTTTACTGCACCCCTGTCCCCTTCACTTCATTCAATGAACCTCATCTCTTCTTTCCATGCAACCCCTCTCTTTCTTCAATTATTTTCCTCTCTTCCTTCAATGAACCTTCTCTCTTCGTTCAATGCACCCCCTCTCTTCCTTCAATGAACGTCCTCTCTTCCTTCAATGAACCTCTTTTCTTACTTCAAAGCACCCTTCTCTATCTTCAATGCACCTCCTCTCTTCCTTCAATGCACCCCATCTCTTCCTTTACTGTACATCCTCTCTTCCTTCAATGCACCCCCTCTCTTCCTTTAATGCACTCCCTCTCTTTCTACTATGAACCTCGTCTCTTTCTTCAGTGAACCTCCTCTCTTATTTCAAAATACCCTTCTCTTTCTTCAATGCACCTCGTCTTTTCCTTCAATGCACCCCGACCTTTCTTCTATGAACCTCCTCTCTTCCTTCAATGACTCCCCTCTCTTCCTTCAATTAACCTCCTTTCTTCCTTCAATGAACCTCCTCTATTCCTTCAACACTCCCTCTCTTCCTTCAATGTCCCATCTCTTCCTTTTCTGTACATCCTCTCTTCCTTCAATGCACCCCACTTTTTTTTCTATGGACCTCCTCTCTTCCTTCAATGACTCTCCTCTCTTCCTTTAATGGATTTCCTCTCTTCCTTCAATGCACCCCCTCTCTTCCTTCAATGAACCTCCTTTGTCCCTTTAACTCACCCTCTCTCTTCCTTCAATGAATCTCCTCTCTTCCTCTGCACCCATTGGCACAGACCTGTAGTGCAGAGGACAAAAGGAGGTGCATTGACAGAATATAGGGTGTGCATTAAAGGAAGGGAAGGGGGTTCAATGAAGGAAGAAAGGGCTTGTTGAAAAACAAGAGGGAGTGCATGAAGGAAGATAGAGGGGTGCATTGAAAGAAGAGAGGTGCATCGAAGGAGGGAGGGGGTGCATTAGTGGAAGAGAAGGGTGCTTTAAATTGAGAGAGGAGATTCACTGAAAGAAGATAGGAGGTTCATAGAAGAAAGAGAGGGGATGTTTCTTACTTTCTACTAATCAAGCCATTTTGAAGAACGTAAACTCCAGTTGAAGTCTCACACCTCTTTTTCTCCTTATAGTCCTGAATCTGTACAAAATATATAATAATACATTTAAAACATATCTTTAAGTTAGGTGCTTCTTATGCCGCATGCTCACGATCGGACAAACTGCCGGACTTTGCAGCGGAGGTCTGCCGGACTTTGCAAACAAGCGGACCTGCCCACACACGACAGGACTTTTCCGTCGGACTAGGTCCAGTGGACAATCCGCCGGACTATGGCGGGAGTCCACCGGACTTTTGAAATTAACGGACTTGCCCACACATGGAGAAAAGTCCATTCATTTTGAACGCGGCTCCAGGTAGACGGGACTAGTGAAAGAAGTCAATGTCGCCGCCTCCATCGGCGAGATTAACACCTCGCTGGCCCCGTCACCTGGTATGAACTTACAGGGGAAGCCCTACGTCAAAAAAACGGCGTGGGGGTCACCCCAAAGTCCATATCAGACCCTTATCCGAGCACACAGCCCGGCCAGTCAGGAAAGGGGGTGGGGACGAGCGAGCACCCCCCCTAGCCATACCAGGCCACATGCCCTCAACATGGGGGGTGCTTTGGGGAAGAGGGGGCCCGCCCCAAAGCACCTTGTCCCCATGTTGATGAGGACAAGGGCCTCTTCCCGACAACCCTGGCCGTTGGTTGTCGGGGTCTGCGGGCGGGGGGGCTTATTGGAATCCGGGAGCCCCCTTTAATAAGGGGGCCCCCAGATACCGGTCCCCCACCCTATGTGAATGAGTATGGGGTACAATGTACCCCTACCCATTCACCTGGTAAAAAAAAGGTTAAATAAAAAACACAACACATGTTTTTAAAATAATTTATTGGACAGCTCCGGCGTAGGGCTTCCCCTTTAAGTCCATACCAGGTGACGGGGTCAGCGAGGTGTCAATCTCGCTGATGGAGGCAGCGACATTGACTTCCTGCGCTAGTCCCATCTACCTGAAGCCACATTCAAAATGAACAGACTTTACTCCGTGTGTAGGCAAGTCCGTTCATTTCAAAAGTCCGACAGACTAGCATACAGATGGCCTGATTGTCGAGTCCGGCGGACAATTTTGAGTCAAAACTTCTTTCTAAGTCCGCCAGACTTTTGGAAAGAAAAAGTCAGCTGGAGTCCACACACGGGCGGATAGTTGGCCAGATAGTCTGATCACGTGTACACGGCATTAGTTTCCCAGTTCAGTGCTCTATGGCTGCCCAGATGAGTGATGGGCATAGATCTGTAGTGCAGAGGAAACACCCCCTCTTTTTCTATGAAACTTTTCTCTTCCTTCAATGAACTTACTCTCTTACTTCAAAGAACCCTTGTCTTCCGTCAATACGCCCCCCTTCCTTCGACATCCCCTCTCTTCCTCTGCACTTCAGGCCTGTACCTATTACTGATCTGAACAAACATAGAGCACTGAATTGGGAGAGTAAGAGGCAAATTTTTTACTAACTGAAAGATATATTTTACATTTTTTGTGTATGATATATTCTGTACACTATAAGGAGGAAAAGAGGTGTGATACTTCAACTGGAGTTTAAATTCTTCCAAACGGCTTTATTAGTGGAGGCATGAAGACCCAAAAAATATAATTGTAGCGCTGGCTCCTGAAGAGCACGTGCTATATGTTTTTGAAAATTAATATTCCTAAAACCACAGTTGGGTTTTGGGGCTAATTTTGCTAAATTATGGTTTCAGTACCAGCCTAGCTGGATTGCACTGAGTTCTCCTTCTTGGCTGCAGGTGTCGCTTTCACTGCCGGCAAGTGGCAGAACGCCATCTAGTTGGGTGTATTGAGTGCCATCCTTGTCTCAGAACCAGCCCAGTGGAAGTGTTTTCCTGCTGTGCATTCTGGGAGGTGATATTTAAGGTACTGCGATCACGTGCTTCGGGGTTCCGGTCTAGAAGAGATTTTCTGTCTGTTTGGTCCTGGTCCTCCTTACCAGCCCCCATGGCCCTGCTGGCATGGGGTGCGGATCCATGCAATTCCAAGCCTCGGGGCTGGACAGCCAGAGGCAAAGCAACTGCAGGGACAGGCCTGAATGGATATGAGGCCGTAATGATTCAAAGGTGGTCCGGTGCCGTCTCATCTAGGGAGAGGCCCAGCAACTGGAGAAGCATCCAGGGGAGGACTCTTCGGGAGAAGGCCATGCTTAAGGCTGGTATCTCAGAAGAAGCCTGGAGGCTCAGTTGAAGGACACTTTGTGGATCTATATTCATACGGTATCGCCGGACTGGCTGAGAGATAATGGTACCGTATGATAGTTCTCTAAATTTGTCTATGTCCCTCAGTTACATCCAAGTCTGTGGCAGAGACTTTTGCTTTTCAAGTGTTCTACATCCAAGTCTGTGGTAGAGACTTTACTTAACACCCTACCGGCTGCTAGGCCTAGTGAGAGGAGGTCTATTAGGAGGTTGTGAGAATCCAGATGTGAAACGTTTATTCTCTGGATTTTGCAGTTCCAAAAGTACCTGAACTTCCTTTCTAACTCTCTACCTTTATTAAGAAACTCTGTTATCTTCTAAAATAAATAACCCAAAAGATGATCCAGTGTCAGTTTCTGCATTTCTTTGGACCATCTACCACGGTAACCCCTAGACGGAGGAGAGGTCAAGAAGGTAACGGTAAGCTCAACAAAACCAGCAGCTCCTTCGGAGGTCAGTGCTACATGATCTTCAAATGTAATGCCCTTCCCAGTATGGATAACTACCAATTCATGCATGTTTTATAAATGTCTAAAGGCCAGGTAACTGGATTTAAATGAAACAAAAAAGAAACATGTCCCCTCAACAGGCTCCTTTCGTTCTCACTGGGTAGCCAGCATGAGAAGAGGGTGGAGGACCAAGTGGTGAAGAGAGCAGAGAGAACTCTGAACAAATCCTGGGAAGAGACAGCAAAAACATACCTTAAATTGGGAAAATGTAGGGACTGACAGACACTGTAACACATACAGTATGTGTGAAGTACTTCCACTGACATGTTTCTGGGGCAGTCCCCCCTTCATCAGGGTGAGGGGGCAAGCCCCCAAAACATGTCAGGATTTATTTAATGTCCTCTATGGTCTCTAATACAGATTAGGATAGTAGATAGTGCAGATTAGACTTCCTTTAATGGATATACAGTAAAAATTGTACTCGCAAATTCGCAAACTTGGATCAGGCATATCATCAGAGACACCTCTTCAGATGGAATATCAGGTCATCTTAAAAGAGTTCCCTCTGTGCTCACTGGGTAGAGGAGGTGGAAGAGAGGGCAGAGGGGCATGTGGGAAGGAAACCATAGCGATCACTGAAGATATCCTGACATGTATTGGGGCTACACCTCTTGACCTCGATGAAGGGGCACAGCCCCAGAAACATGTCATTGGAGGTGCTTCGCAGTTGCATGTTGCAGTGTTCACATTTGGAGGTATGTTTTGTGGTGCCTCTTCCCAGGATGTATTCAGTGTCTTCTACGGTCTGTTCCACCTGGTCCTCCACCCTCTCCTCATGTTGGCTACCCGGTCAGAAGAGACTGAGCCTGTAGAGATGACACTGAAACGTGCAAGTTTGAAGCACCTCCACTGACGAGCTTTTGTATCTGTGCTCCTTCATGATCCCGAAATCTCAGGATATATTCAGTGTCCTGCCCGGTCTCCTTTCACTCTGGCCCTCCACCATCTCCTCATATTGACTACACAGTAAGAATAGACGGATCCGGATGAGGTCATACGCCATATGAATAGGTGTCTCTGATGATATGCCCTGATCCAAGTTTGTGGATTGTAAGTGCAATTTGTATCTTTTCTCTATTAATGGAAGTCTATTGTGCATAGACTAGGGCAATTTGTTTCTTTTGTTTCAACCCCCAAAATATAAGCTTGTCTTTGTCAGTTTCCTGCAAAGAAGAGCGGCCCTACAGCTTAGGTCTCCGATCTTCTTATGCTAAGAGCTAAGCCGGCTGAAGAATTTTTAGCATTCTACACATTTCTCCACTGTGTGCCATAGTCCTACCTGACAGCAGCTATGTTACTACTTGTGTCTTCAGGTAACATAGCGGCCAGGGGTGGGGTGGTGGAGGTGACCACAGCCTACAAAAAAGCATGGAAGAACCCTATACAGTATATTCCCTTTCAGCTTAGGTGTTAAAGCTGAGTTCAACTGTTTGTGTGGGCAGGTGGGTATGTCAGCCCCACTCTTGCTGTTAGAGTGCACTTTGCCACCTATCAGAAACTGGATTCTCCTTTGCCAGATGGTGTCAGGAGCTTAGATATTTAAGTCCATTATAGTAGCAATAAAACAACCTTTTATACAGAGCCATTAATCCATATAACACACACCTGTTCCCAAATTCTTAACATCTATTAGTGCAAGAAAGGAACATTATCACATTATTTCTATACACTGATCAGCCACAACTTTGACCACCCACTTAATATTGAGCAGGTCCCTCTTTTGCCACCAAAACAGCCCTAACCCATCACCACCAGTGGCAGCCTGTCCATAGGGGGGTTGCACGGGTGCCCCCTCCCAAAGTCTGTCACAAAAAAAAGAGAAATGGTCCTCAAAAATAAAAAAATAAGGTCCTTTGTGCACTGTGTATGGGTGCTGGACACAGTGCACTATGGGCAGCATGGCATTTATGCAATCACGTGATTGCAATTGAGACACTTCAGTTGTCTTGTTTTCTGAGTGCTTGTGGTGCAAAGCAGCGCACCGCAACATTCCCTTATTGGTCAGTCTCCCTGTTGTGAGGCGTTCCTTGGAGCCGCAGCGGCACTTCCGGTTTCTCTGTGCCAGTGGGAAACTAGAAGTGACGCGGCGGATTCTTGGATGGAACGCATGGCCCGAGCAATGCTTTCTTTCATCTCTCAGCCAGATTGGTAGTTTCTGAGAGAGTGCTGGGCTGAATTACATATCTGTGATGCTGGGCTGTATACCATATCTGTGATGCTGGGCTATATACCATATCTGTGATGCTGAGCTGTATATCATATCTGTGATGCTGGGCTGTACACCATATCTGTGATGCTGGGCTGTCTATCCGTGATGCTGGGCTATATATCCCTGACACTATGGGTGGAAAACAGGAAACAGAGTCGGTGGATTCTATAAGGGGTGGGCTTATGAGAAGTGGGATAGGTCTAAAAAGAAGGGCAGGGTCTGGTGCCCCCCATCCTAAAACTTCACCAGCCGCCACTGCCAGTTACAGCATGAATGATGCTAGACCTCTGTAGCTATGCTGTGGTATCTGGCACCAAGCCATCAGTAGGAGATCCTTTAAATCCTGTAAGTGGCAAGGTGGGGCCTCCATGACTTGGCCAGAGACTGACGGTTAAAGGCCACCCCCTTTATCACCACACTTATGCAATACATGGGGGGCAAGAGCTTAAAGGGCAAACATGGAGTTATTCAGTGAACTATAAGGCTGGGTTCACATCTGCGATGGCTTGCAGCAGGGGTCCGGTGCATCCCTGTTCACCATTTCAGGGACGAATCAGGGTGGAATTTTTGCATGAATTCAGCACTGAAACAGAGCCAAAGACGCACGTTCCTGTGCAAGCCAGAACGGAGATATGTGAACCAGCACTATAGAGATCTGCTCACAATCTCATGTCATGCGAACTGTATGTGGGGAACCCACATCTAATTCACATAGGTGTAAACCCAGCCTGGATGTTAACCAGCAAGGTCAGAAAATTCTACACAATTTACCTTAGGCTTATCACAGACGTAAGACAGCAGAAGAACCAAATGATTCCAGGACAAATGGAAGATTGTCGATACTAAAATATCCTTTGTAGACAGGCAGACAGAAAAATAGATCTGTAGTACTGGAATTTTTCGTCTGTTTTTTTTTTTTTTTTTTTTTTTTTTGGACAAGCGATCTTTATGCATGTTTAATCAGAACTATAAGATAAAACATCTGTCTATGTACAATAACCATTGGCATTTCAATGTATACAATAACCATTGGCATTGCCATGTATTTGTAAGCATCAGTTAAAGCCCAACTCCAGTTTTAGATTATATTAAATGATATTCGGCTTTATATTATTAAAAAATAAAATAAAAATTAGCTCACACTGCAATACTCATGCTGTCTCCTGTGCTATCCCCACACAGTTAGTCATTTTCACCACTAGACAGTGCTGCTCTTCCTGTGAGCCCAGGGCATCAAGGACCACCTCCCCGGGAGTGCATCATCAGGCCACCCCTGGTTCATAGGAGAAAGCTACATAGAGTAGCATCACATCAGTGTGTGGTGTCAGTCTCTGAGTCATTTATGCCCCACCAACTGCAAGAGGAATAGGAGGAAAAAGAACAGCATAGACAGTCTGATGGGGACCCTGAAATAAGGGGGACTCCGATTGGTACCCTAATATAAGGGGGACTCTGATTGGGAGGCTGGTGTAAAAAACAATTGGGGGGTGTTGTAAGGGGTGGCTGTGATGGGGACCCTGATGTAAGGGGGATCCTGATGGGGAAGATCCTTTAAGGGAGGGGGGGGGGTTCTGATTACAAAATAGATTTAGGGGAGATTCTGATTTTAAGGGGGATTCTGATGGGAAAGCTGATGTCGGAGGGGGGGGGGACTCTAAAGGGGAAACGTATTTAAGGGGGATTATGATGGTGGAGAACCTGATTTAAGGGGGAATCTTGATGTATGGGTGGGCTGTGATGGGAACCTGTTGTAGAGTGAGGCTCTGTTGTGTGTGTGGGGGCTATGATGAGAACACTGATGTAAGGGGGAAACTTATTTAAGGGGGATTCTGATGTAAAGGAGGACTGTTATGGGGACCTAGCTGTAAGGGGGGACTCTGGTGGAGAACCTGATTTAAGGAAGGATTCTGATGTAAGGGGGGACTGTGATGGGGATCTAGCTGTAAGGGGGGACTCTGGTGGAGAACCTGATTTAAGGGAGCATTCTGATGTAAGGGGGGACTGTGATAGGGACCTAGCTGTAAGGGGGAACTCTGATGGAGAACCTGATTTAAGGGAGGATTCTGATGTAAGGGGGGACTATTATGGGGACCCTGTGGGGCTCTAAAGTAAGACGGACTTTGATAGAGAACCTGATGTAATAGGGACTCTGCTGGGGATTTTTTGGGGTCTACAAATATTTCCATAATATACAATGTTGCTCTCATTCTGAAAAGTGTGGAGACCACTGTTGTGGATAATAGGAGAGTTGCGGGGCTCTGTAGTTCTATCTTGTTTCTGTTGCCCAGTATAGAAGGGTGAGTGAGAGTTGTCACCCTAGCACACGAAGCGTGTTACTGGCAGGATCACCAGGTGAAAATAAAGGGAAAAAAATCCTAAAAAAAAGAAAACAAATGCAGCTCCTTAGCTACACTTAGATATGCTTTAAAATGTTTTTGTTTTTTTGGATAGAGTAGAAAAGGTTAGGCTCTTTATTTTTCTTTGCATTTGTGTCCTTGCTGGGGTAATTTCTACTCCAGTTCCAGAGACATGACAGGACGTTGTAGGAAACCTCTGAGGTTGTTAGAGTAAATCCAACCCTGAAGTGATACTAAACCCTGGCTAAAAAGTTCTATTCCAAATCTCCATGTTCCTTTTTCTCAGGTCAGAATTGACGCTGAGTTGGCGTTTGTTTGTAGGCCTCCTATACACCTTTATTTTGATTTCATATATATATATATATATATATATATATATATATATATATATATATATTTATTTATTTTTATTTTTTTACAAAGTATCGTTTTCATCTTTTTTCGAAAATATGATTTACCTGGACTTTTGGGGGCTAGTATATATAAAAAAGAAATCGCACAGCTGTCGTGAATAATTGCTGTAATATTTAACATTTTTGTTTTATGTAATCGTCAGCTCCATCTAGTGGCCATATTCCAGTATTTTCTTGATTCAGTTAAATCAGGAGGAGTATATTGCAATATGGCCACTAGATGGAGCTGGAGATCACAGGATATAAACATAATAGACACATTATGGTAACTGTGTAAATGCTTGAGGAATTTGCTTAGTACATTTTTTTTTTCTATCAATAGACTCTTTCTTTTGCAAGTTCTCTTGAGCTAGTGCTGCAGCCCGATGTGCTGTGCAACCTCCTTCTTTGAGAACTACAAAGGGCGGTTCTTAGAACCTCGAAACACCCGGCCAAGGTTTCATCCTAACCAAATTCAGGGATTGAGAATACAGATGACAGTAGCTGTAGGAATTCAGGAAATGGGTCTGTGAAGATGAAATGAAACATGAAACAATTCCATTTTACATAGATATTTATATTAAAAAAAATCCCATAGTGAAGTTCACTCTGCCAAGGTGCTTAATTATGCATCATTAAGCTCAATAAATGTTTTTTTTTTATTATTATTTACAAGAAGCTTTATAAACCAAGTGCTAATTAGTCTAAAAAAAAAAATGATGTGTTGTGAATCTTAAACCGCTAGGGATGCTACCTGTCGTGATAAACATATATGATCTCCAAGATGAACCCAGAGATGATAGGGTTCCAAGTCGGAGAGATCCCTAACAGGATGTCAGGTGTGAACCGATTGGAGCCGTCGAGGGAAAAATGTTAATGTTGTGCGTTAATGTTACACGTAATTATGCATGTTTACCTTAAATTATCACAAAGGATTTACTTCACTGATCGAGCCATTAATCAACGTGTAATTCATAAACATATTCAACCAGACAAGTGTATGGATAATGGGGAACTCTGATGGCTGTAGACAAGGGTATTGATTACATTTACTCTGATGTGGAATAATTGTAATATCTGTCTAGACTTCATTACATACAGGAGAAGTATTCGGAAGCTGTAATGTACTGTAACGTAATTAAAGAGACTCCATTTAAAAAAAAAAAAAAAAAAAATAAAAGATTTTTTTTTATTGGCAGACCTTAGTGCTATCAGTGCCTCCATGCTATAAGGCTGCCTTGACTTGAGTAATGGAGCTTCCAATTTCTCAGGCTAAAATTGTTAGTCTAAAGCAGCCTTCTCGACCAGGGATCCGTGGAGTATTTGGGTTCCTTCAGAGCAGTGGTCTCCAAACTGCGGTCGGTGTGCCGAATGCAGCCCTTTGCTTGCCTATATCCGGCCCTTGGGGCGCTATTCTTCCCATTGACACCAACATGGAGGGACCATTCCTTTCACTGACACCAACAATGGTGCAATGTTTCTTCCACTGACACCAATGACAGGCGCTATTACCTCACTAATACCAATAACGAGGCAGTATTCCTCCTTCTTCTGAGTATTATTATTATTATTGTTATAAAGGATTTATATAGCGCCAAGAGTTTACGCAGCACTTTACTATATAAAAAGGAGACAATACAGTTATAATACAATAAAATAAAAGCAGATTAAAGAGGAAGTAAACCCTGATGGGTTTACTTCCTCTTTGTCTCCCTGCAAAGGTAAAGCATAATGGGCTACTATGCATCGCATAGTAGCCCATTATGTGTCACATACCTGACACAGGAGCCAGCGATGTCACCGATGTCCCCTGTAGTATGGAGCGTCCATCTTCTTCTGGGTATCGCTGCTCCGGCCACTCACAGCGCCGGAGCAGTGATGACGTCACTCCCGTGTATCGCTGTTAGCAGCGGCATGCCCAGTGCGCCTGCACGCTGATGTCTACGGAGCATGCCTGTCTTTTTGTAAATATCTCCTAAACCGTGTAGGTTTAGGAGATATTTCTTGGACCTACAGGTAAGCCTTAATCTAGGCTTACCTGTAGGTCAAAGTGGTTTGTAAGTGTTTACAACCACTTTAAGAGGGCCCTGCTGAGAAGAGCTTACAATCGAATAGGGTGGGGCACAGGTTACAAAAGGTTGTAACTGTGGGGAATGAGCTGATGGAAGTGGTAAAAGATTAGTTGGAGACATGATAGGCTTTCCTGAAGAGATGCGTTTTCAGGGATCGCTTGAAGGTAACAAGAGTAGGGGATAGCCCAGACAGGTGGAGGTAGCGAGTTCCAGAGGATGGGAGAGGCTCTGGAGAAATCCTGGAGCTGAGCATGGGAGGAGGAGACGAGAGAGCTTGAGAGTAGGAGGTCTTGAGAAGAGCGGAGAGGACAATTTGGGTGATATTTGCAGACAAGATTGGTGATGTAGTTTGGGGCAGAGTTGTGAATGGCTTTGTATGTTGTGGTTAGTAATTTGAATTTAATTCGATGGGCAATTGGGAGTCAGTGTAGGGATTGGAGAAGAGGGTTGGCAGACACTGAGCGGTTGGTAAGGTGGATAAGTCTGGCAGGCACTATGTGATTTTTTTAATCACACTGATGCTGGGGCATTTTCTACTCCCACCGGCCTCCCCAACCCCCTAAAGTCTGAAGGACAGTAAACTGGCCTTTGCTTATACATTTTGGAGACCCCAGATCTAGAGTTTGCTAGGATTCCTTGACTAGCAGAGAGGCTCATTTCTACTCTGTGGATCAGAAATGGGGGTGTAAAAAAGGTTGGATTCACATCAGTAAAAGGAATCTAGAGTGAGCACAGGCACAAGTGCATAACACTACCCAGCACACAAACAAATTGCGTACACGATTGGCTCTGATATTGGTGCTCCATGGCTTATATAAACAGAAGGACCACTGAAGGAAGTTACTCAATGGTCTTCATCTTGTCTTGAGACGTGACCTGATTTTGCCTCACCGAGTATGACCCAGTTTGCTTGCCAACCTGCCTCTGGCCTCATTGTTGTGACCTTAGTCTGCCTTCTGGATGTTACTTACCACCTTCTACATTCTAACTTGTTTGCCAAGCTATTACTGACCTCAGCTTGTTTCCTGTACACTTTCTTTGCCTACTGATTTGGTACCAAACTGCCCAGCTTTTCTTGACCCGACTCGGCCTCTGTTTCCTGATCCAGCACCATGATCATCGGATCCCTGCTCTACTTACCTGACTGCAACATGGGCCGAAATTTTACTCCAGATTGGCATTTGTTTGATCATTTTAGATAGAATGAGTAAGATGGGTGTGTATAGCAGCCCTTTTAGTGAGTGGTTGATGACATCTGTTGTGCCCTAGTCAAGTGTGAAATAGGTTACCTGGAGAACTAATTGTAGCCAGCTCAGGTATTTTTGAACAAAAGTGTAATACAATCCTAAATGTGCAGAATTTAATTGGATATTAATATGTATATATAATAAAACCAGAGATTGCTGGTTTAGAGAATATCGGATTGCCTTAGGGAATCAGGAAGAAATTTTTTCCCCTGCTGGAACAAATTGGCCAATTTCTTTTGCCTTTCTCTGGATCAACTGTGGTTATAACTTTCTGTTAATGGAGGTTTTCTATTTTTAGTTGAACTTAATGAACTTTCACTTGTTTTCAACCTAACTATGTTACAATGCTACACGGCAAAGCTAGCAGGATGAGACCAGTATCTCTCCCACCAGTAATGGGTCTCCTCTACTAGTGACCTCCTGTGTAATGGGATACCACAATTTCCACTATCTGTATTGCTTTTCTGGCCATAATAATTATTTATTTTGTGGTTGTTGCTAAAAATAATTTTATTTCTGTAGGCTGTCATTTATGATCTTCTCATAGTGTCAGATATGCTAAGTATGCTAAATTGAAAGAATGTTGCCAATTGCCACAGCTGCTGTAATGTAGGAGGTCATCGGGACCTGGGGTTCGTTCCTGAACACAATAGCCACCGGTGAATGCCACTGAAGGACCCCTGTTTACACATGGACTCTACCTTAGCAGGTATGCCAGGGCAGCACATAAGTTAAGATTAGGAATGTAGTAAGAAGAACTGTTCTCGCATGCTGGGCTCTGTAACATTTTGCACTTTTACAGGTAAAGCTTTGAAATATTGCTCCCGCCTGGTTTGAAGTTACTCAAGGGGTGTAAGCAAGTAACCGGCACATTTCTACTTCTCAGGTCACTCAAGCACTTTGGGGTATGAAGACATCAGAGCAAGGAGTTTATACAGTGTGAAGACACAAATGGTTACCAATGGTAACGGAGGTTTACCAAGCAGCCTGTCGTAAAGCTTATACCTGCGTCAGTTGGGACAGCCTCTTGCAGCAAAGGAGTTGTGAAGTGCATGCATGGAGTCCATGCTATGTGTACTGTGGGACCCCGTACTCTTAATGGGAGTGAGGTAGCTGTAATATGCTGGACGAGTGGAAGTGGACAGGGCAGGGATTGTTCCTTCTAAATGCAAGATACAGTGAGGGTGTACATTTATACGGGGACCTGAGAGTTAACTGGAGAAAATTTACAGTACAAGTATACATGGTGCACATTCATCTCTAAAAGTAGAGGCCCACCTTAAGGTTGAGTATTCCCCTATGGCGGCCTCAACCTTGTCCCAAGGCATTGATGACAATGGTACAAGAGTAAAGGTACCCCATATATAGTTAAATGATCCTGATACAGGTTCCTACCGTAGTCCAGAAGAACCTACTCCAGGGCAGTCCTTCCATGTGACCCATACTTGGCGCCCAACAAGGAAGGTAGCATGGAGGAGGTACCACCTGCATACTACTACCCTACAAAGTAGGGGTCCCAGATATCATAGCAGATCACTTGCAGACCCTCAAGATCCAGATCAATATCCAGCTTCACAATATGAGAATCTTTAAGCTGACCGGCAACATTGCAAGTATGTTCCCAAATGTCAGCGCATCCACCAAGTGGATCACCAGACCCTTCTGAGAGACCAGCCTTCTTCCTGTCTCTCTCCAGCAATGGGACTCCTCTGGGTCTCCTTGTTGGCACAGCTTCCTCCAGACCAGGCAGGACAGCTTCAGCACATGTTAGACCCCAAAACAGGCTATTGGCTACATGCTAACAGCAGAGCACCATCCAGCAGCACCTCCCTAAGCCTTAGCCCAGGAGAAGAGAGTGAGCCCATGGCTTGTCCCAAATGTTTATATCATCCCCCAGCATGCACCAGTGGCCTGAACCTCCTACTGGATTGGCTGAAGAAAATATAAATATTTATAACTTAGCTTTATTTTCAAAATCTCATACTATGACCAGTGATACCAGTGACATCTACTGGAGACAGTGGAAAGCCACAAGCCAACATACGCTTAGGGAAAAAACCCAACCAAAAACTAAATTGACATAGTAGTTTAGGACAAGGGGGCTACATTTATTTATGTCATTATTTATTATCTAAAATGTACTGTTTACATTAATGTGTCTGCAGATACATTTTTTAGCAGGGGTTCCCTTAGACACGAATAAATATTAAATGGGCTCCTTCATGATAAAAAGATTGAGAAATAATAAATAATCCCTGCAAGGCGTCTAATATGTGTACTTCCTATGATGGCCAGCTCCATCCAGTGCTCATTGTGCGGCATTTTCCTGAAATTATTAGGGAGGTGAGGAAAAGAGGAGCTGGGCCAGCACATACCCTAATTATACACTCCCAGAAGAGGACACAACTATAAAGGCAGATTGTAAGTGAATAAAAAAAATAAAATAAAATCACTTATGGAAAGGAAACACACTGCATTTAAAAAAAAATTTACAGGTTCTCTTTAATGAAACCAGAGCTAGATTAATCTACCTCCACTTCAACCTTAACACATATTCATAATATTATTATCATAAACCTTATCGCAGTCAAACATAGCTCTAAAAAATGCAAAAAAAAAAGGACCAAGTTCCCAAATAAATATAAATGAGCTTCATTCTGCAGACTATGGATCTGCAAACCAGTTATCAGAGGCCTAGAGAAGTCAATATATCGCCTGTTCTCTGCTTAGGTCAGGCCGGCTCAGTTTATTAAACTCGTGTCTACAAATTAAATTTCCAACGCAAAATCGCATTCCCCGTCTCATAAAGATTATAATAACTGCAGGAGATAATTCCTCTGGTAGGAGCATCAATACTTCTACGTCCCTGCACTCCGAGGTATTTAGGCTGAGTAAATATCCATCCTACCCGCGCACGTAACATATTGTGCGGCGCAGCAAATCTATGGAGTATTGACACAGTTCTGTCACTCTCTCCTCAAACTAAAGTCAGAGCAACGTGTGTTCGCTGTCAGAGGAAAGACGGGACGAGTTAATTATCATTCACGCACAGTCATCCTCCCATCATTTTTATGGGGCTGCTGATGACTTCGTCTGTATGCTGGGGTCGAAGAAATAGAGAAAACGTATTCATAAAAAAAAAAACTGGGAAGGCGTCAAATCTGTGCATATATATATATATATTGTGTGTGTATGTATATATATATATATATATATATATATATATATATATATATATATATATACACATACACACACACACACAATATATATATATATATGTGTGTGTGGTAATTGTGAGTTACATTTTAATATAAATATATATATATATATATATATATATATATATATATATATATATATATATATATATATATATATATATATATATATATATATAAAACTTGTGATAGACAGCACACGGTATACATCCTAGTGCCAGCAATCAAGCCTTCCCATAGGCCATATATAAAGAAAAAGTCCAGGGATTGCTGCATTTAAAATGTATTAATTCCTCATGTAATAAATGACATACAGAGCATGATCCCCTCCCTTCAGAGACTGGGCCACAGGGCACTATTCCAACATGATAATGACCTCAAACACACCTCCAAGACCACCACTGCCTTGATAAAGAAGCTGAGGGTAAAGGTGATGGTGATGGACTGGCAAAGCATGTCTCCAGACCTAAACCCTATTGAGCATCTATGGGGCATCCTCAGACGGAAGGTGGAGAAGCACAAGGTCTCTAACATCTACCAGCTCCGTGATGTCGTCATGGAGGAGGGGAAGAGGACTCCAGTGGCAACCTGTGAAGCTCTGGTGAACTCCATGCCCAAGAGGGTTAAGGCAGTGCTGGAAAATAATGGTGGCCACACAAAATATTGACACTCTGGGCCCAATTTGGACATTTCCACTTAGGGGTGTACTCACTTTTGTTGCCAGTGGTTTAGACAATAACCACTTAATTACCGGGCATTTAGACACCTTCCCGCCTAAGTCAATTTTCAGCTTTCAGCGCTGTCGCAATTTGAATTGTCATGCTACACTGTACCCAAACAATTTTTTTATAATTTTGTTCCCACAAATAGAGCTTACTTTTGGTGGTATTTGATCACCTCTGTGATTTATATTTTTTGCCCAACAAATAAAAAAAGACCGAAAATTTTGAAAAAAAAAAAAACAATTTTCTTTGTTTCTGTTAAATTTATTTGTAAATAAGTACGTTTTCTTCTTCAATGACGGGCACTGATATGGCTGCACTGACGGGCACTGATAAGGCGGCACTGATGGGCACCGATGAGGTGGCACCAATGAGGTGGCACTGATGATGTGCACTGATAGGCAGCAATGATGGGCACTGATAGGTGGCACCAATGGGCACTGATAGGTGGCACTGGTATGTGGCATATTAGTGCCACCTCATCAGTGCTGCCTATCAGAGCCATCGATCAGTGCCACCTATCTGTGCCCATCAGTGCTGCCTATAAGTGCCCTACAGTGACGCCTATAAGTGCCCATCAGTGCTGGCTATCAATGCTCATCAGTGCTGCATATCAGTGCCACCTCATCAGTGCTGCCTTATCAATGCCCGTCAGTTACAAAATGTTATAACAGACACAAAGGAAAAATTTTATTTTTTCAAAATGTTCGGCCTTTTTTTATTTGTTTAACTAAAAATAAAAATCCCAGGTGATCACATACCACCAAAAGAAAGCCCTATTTGTGGGAACAAAATATAAAAAATGTGTTTGGGTACAGCGCTGCATGACCGCATAATTGTCATTTAAAGTGTGACAGCGCTGAAAGCTGAAAATTGGCCTGGGCAGGAAGGGGGGAAAGTGCCCGGTATTGAAGTGGTTAAAAGACCGCTAGTGCGCACGGAGCCACACATTTGCTTCCATTATTCCATCAGATTGGCAACAGTTTACAAACAAACAACCCTTTACTCAGGCCAAATGGAAACAAATAAATACATAGTTTCAGCAGTTCAGCGATCCGGCCCCTATCACCGCTCTGAAGCTACCCGAGCGTTTCGCTTCCCCCTGTGAGCCAGCCAGGTGCCAAAGCTTCAGAAGCCCACCGCGCTCCACTCTGCTGTGAAACACGGGAAACAAGTCACACATCAATTGTTTCTGCTCCAGTCTGGTTTAATCAAGCTGACAGCACACACTGCAACACCCGCCAGAAACCACTCTCTAACGCGTTTCACCCACCACAGGCTTAATTGTTTAATCACGCGGCTTGTTTTTCCATGTTTCACATAGTGCTTAAATAACCAAAATAACCAGAAAATGCGACCATTTATATATTTTTTTTTTGAATAAATTTTATTGAAATTCAGCAATAGTACAAATAAGCAAAAAGTACATGTAGCCAAATACACGTCAAAAGAAGCTGTACAACAATTTGCAATTGAATAAAGTACAACAACAATGTCAAATAATCGAGATAAGGAGGAACAAAACAAAGAGAGAGGCCAGTGGCCTCCATAAGCACGTACAAATAGAGCAAAAACACTCCCATCACATTCACATGGAAAGAAAACATCTCTAATGCGCTACCTGGAAACAATAAAGAAAAACATAGTATTGCAATATATTGTAAAAACTGGACCTTACTGTCAAGCCACCGGACACCCCAAAAGGGATCTTGCTGTGACCGGTGTTTGAGTGAGGGGGATAGACAGATAAGTTTAAAAAAAAAAAAAAAAATAGAAGGGCGTGAGAAATTGCAATTAGAAAGGAAAAGGAACGGATCTTGTATGAACCGCAACCTATGGTCGCTGAAAAGAGTACTGACGACACAATTATGGGTTGTTATTCTGAGTTCCCAGATTGAAGGAATCTCTAAAATGTGTCCAACACGCCCAAATTTTCCCATATTTAGTGGGTTCATCTCTTGCTTGATGTATGAGGTTTTCCATATCTGCTATCCTATCCACCCGTGTCACCCATTCGGCTAACGTAGGAGGCGATGTAGTCTTCCAATGAACTGGGATACACTGATTAGCTGCATTAATGAGATGCATTGAGAGGGATTTGGAATACGCTGTCTTGGGAGAGGAAGAGTAGTGTAGAAGGAATTGGGCAGGAGTAAAATCAGGAGTGTAAGTTGTTATATTGGTAATATGTCTGTGAATATCTTGCCAAAATGGTTGTATAAGTGGACATTCCCACCAAATGTGGATTAGAGTTCCCACTGCGGTATTGCAGCGCCAACATGTAGAAGGGACACTAGGGAAGAATTTGTGAATTTTGTCAGAGGTTCTGTACCATTTAGAGAAGATCTTATATCTGCTCTCTTGAGAGGAAACATTTATGGAACCTTTGTGAATGAGATGATAAACGTTCTTCCAATCCTCAGATGAAAGAGATAACTGTAAATCAGATTCCCATTGTTGAACTAGCTTATCACTCAGAATATCATAAGTGGAAAAGAGCATTGCATAAGTCATAGAGATAACATGTCTCTGTGGTTCATGGTTGTAACAGACAGATTCAAATGGTGTAAGGGTTCTGAACCAGTTGGAATAGTTTTTGGAAGTTTGAAAAAAGTGTCTAATTTGTAAGAACTTAAAAAAAGGGACATGAAATTCCGGGAATAAGGAGACCATGTTTGGGTGAGATAGGAGAATGCCATTGTGAAAGAAGTCAGATGCTCTTGGCAAGGACCCGCTTGGGGATTGCCTCGGCAATTTAGTATAAAATCCTGGTGGAAAGTCTGGATTGTCAGTTAGGGGCGTCATGGGGCCACAAGTGGGGTTCAAGTGAAGAAATTTGCAAGCCTCTCTGAATCTTTGCAACGTCGAGTGTATGAATGGATTAGTACGTACGTTTTGTGGGATGTGTGATGTGCGTATCCATGGTAGATGAGCTAACGGCAATTTTGTGAGTGTTTGTTCTAGTTTAATCCAGTCTTTATAGGATTCATGAGAGTGCCAGTCTATTAATCTGGTCAGGTGACACGCCATATGATACTTCTGAAGGTCTGGCAGGCCCATACCGCCTAGCTCTTTAGGAAGTGTCAAACGATCCCAACTTAATCTAGGAGTTTTAGCCAACCAGATAAAGTGTCTGCACATGCGTTTATAGGAGAGGAAGAAGATAGGTGGTAATTCTATAGGAATCGCTTGTAACAAATACAGGATCCTGGGTAGCACATTCATTTTTAAAATAGCCAATCTGCCAAACCAAGAGAAGGGTCCCTTGAACCATTTGTGTAGGTCTGTTTGGATCACACGGAGGAGGGTCTGAAAATTGATAGAATATAGGTCTGTAAGATTCGCGGGAATATGGATGCCTAGATATTTAATTGAATTGCGTTCCCAGCAGAATGGGAAGTTATGTTTGCATTGTAAAACTAGTGGAGGTGATAGCGATATATTTAGAGCTTTAGACTTAGAAAAATTTATTTTCAAATTAGAAATTAACTGGAATAGCGAAAAATCTTTGAGGAGATTTGGAATAGAGGTAATAGGGTCAGATAAAAAGAGCAGAACGTCATCAGCATAAGCTGCTACCTTATAAGATTTATTGGTGATAGTTATACCTTTAATGTTCGGATTCTCTCGCAGTCTACGAAGAAGGGCTTCCATAGTGAGTAGGAAGATTAGGGGGGAAAGAGGGCAGCCCTGACGAGTGCCGTTGGAAATGGAGAAGGCGTTCGACAGGCATCCATTAACTCGGATTTTGGCCACAGGGGAGGAGTATAAAGCCATAATCATCTGTATTAATTGGGGGGGGGGAAACCTACTGAATGTAAAACCGCCTCCATGTAGTCCCATGCCACCCTGTCGAACGCCTTCTCCGCGTCAAGTGATAAGAAGAAACCCGGGGTAGAGGTCGTAGATAACCAATGGTGGATGTGAAGCGCTTTGATCGTGTTATCCCTAGCTTCCCTGCCAGGGACGAACCCCACTTGATCTAAATCAATTAAATTCGGGAGGATGGGTAGTATACGGTTGGCTAGGGCTTTCGCATACAGTTTGATGTCAACATTTAAAAGTGATATTGGGCGATAATTAGTAACTAAGGTGGAATCTTTATCGGGCTTTGGAATAAGGGTTATGTGGGCTTCAAGCAGATCTTTGTGGGCTGCGTTAGAGGGTGACATAGCAGAAAAGGCTTTAACCAAATGGGGGGTTAGGACGTCAGGAAAGGATTTATAATAGCTGACAGGAAGGCCGTCAGGGCCTGGGCTTTTGCCGGGTTTAATTTGTTTTAGGGCACTAAGTATTTCTTCCGATGACAATGGAGAATCTAAACCAGGGAATCGTTCTTGATCAATTGGCTCAGGTGAGTACTGTTGTAAAAAATTTTTAATGGCTGTTGAACGTTCAGTCGGATTGGACATCGTAGGTGGAGTGGGGAGGTTATATAAGGAGGAGAAATAGCGAACAAATTGATCCGAAATGTCCTCTGTCGAGGATAGGGTGTTACCTCGTTCATCTACAATCGAGTGTATCGTGTGTTTTGCCTTCTTTGCTTGAAGGGCTCTGGCCAGTAGTTTGCCAGATTTGTTTCCAAATTCATAAAAAACTTTTTTAGATAACATAAAATTACGCTTTACTTTTTTATGTAGAACTTCTAAAAGTTCTTCTCTAGTTTGCGTAAGTTCAGTCATAACCTCCGCCGCTCGCGAAGCTTTGTGAGTTTTTTCGAGTATGTGTACGCGTTTTGTTAAAGCGTCTATGTGCATTTTCCTGAGCTTGTTACGTTTGGCTGCTAGAGATATAAATTCACCTCTTACTACACATTTGTGTGCTGCCCATATTGTGTCGGGAGTAGAGTCTATGGCCGTGTTTTCAGCAAAATAATGAGAAAGGCAGTTAGAGATGGTCTGTACAATATCCGAATCCGTGAGTAGTGAATTGTCGAGGCGCCAAATGTGCGACCCAGTTCGTTTATCCGGAAGGGAGAGAGTTAAGGAGACAGGGTTGTGATCCGAGAGAACCATAGGTTCAATAGTGGAGTTGGTTAAGAAGGGTAAGTCATTTTGGGAAATAAAAATGTAGTCGAGACGAGAGTATTTCTCGTGCGGTGGAGAAAAGAAAGTGAAATCTTTTTCATTTGGGTGAAGGGTCCTCCAGGAATCGTGTAGGAGTAACTCTTGTAATTGAGATTTAATTGCACGGAGGGCCCTATATTTCAATACAGAAAATCCATTCGATGTGTCTAATGAAGGGTTCAGAGCAACATTAAAATCTCCACCGACAATTAGAATACCAGATTGAAATGTGGTCAGTTGTTGAAGGGTATTACGAAAAAATGTGACCTGCTGCGAGTTAGGTGCATAAATATTAGCGATGGTGATGTGTCTGTTATGTAGTGTGCCTTTTAAAAAAAGGAACCTACCTTGTATGTCTCTTTGAATGTCTGTAATTTGGAGTGGGCAATTTCTGGCAATAATTATGGATACTCCTTTAGATTTGGCGTCAGCATTCGGTGCGTGGTAGACCGTTGTAAAATATTTGTCAGTTAACCTTGGAATCGTGTCAGTTCTGAAGTGAGTCTCTTGAACGAGAGCAATATGAGTTTTAGCGTGTCGTAAAGTAGAAAGCAATTGCATTCTTTTTTCGGGCATATTAAGGCCACGTATGTTGATGGAGCATATCTTAATTTTTTGGATGTCTTGGGCCGCATTCTGTGAAGGTGTAGACATGTTTATTAGATCCGATCAGGGGATGAGGGCACGATAAAAAAAAAAAAAAAAAAAAAAAGGGGGGGGGGTGGGGAAGGAATACGCGTGTAAGATAAGTAATGAAAATAAAGTGTCAATGAGAGGGAAATGAAATGTAAGGTGTAGAGCACACCCGTTAACCGATGAGACAAAGAGAGAATTCGTCCCTCTATCTCTAGGATAAGAAAATCGGTGTAAGTACGGTGTAACGAAAGCAAGCCCACCCAATACTAGGTGAACTCACTCCTCGCCACAACCGTGTGGGGGTTGGCTGTGACCAGTCCAAAGAGGGATTCGGAAAGTATTAATGGATAGCCGGCTCACGACCTTGTAGGAAGTACATGTTGGAGGCATATAGCCGCAACTGTGTATTTTATATATTTTTTATATATATATTTATGGTGTTTTATTGTCATTTTAGGGGGTAAGCAACATTGGTATGAGGTATTCTGAAAGATAGGAATTATAAATGGAAGGAGAGGCAAGAAGATGCTTAAACAATATACCTGCGTGGTCATAAATTATAGAGCAGGAAGGTACTGTAGAAGGGCAAGGGAATAGAAACATAATACAGTCCATGTATAACTAACAATATAAAGGGTGGAGGGGAGGAGTATAGAGAGGAAGGAAGGGGGGGGGGGGAATAGGATGGGGAGGAGAGGGGAAGGGAGGGGAGGAGGTAGGGCACAGGGGATAGGGGAGGGAAGAAGGAAAGGTGGGGAAAGGAAATATCATAAGTATATGGCATATCAGTACATTGCATTTGTCATTCCTAAATGTGCTATTCAAAAAACCTATGCACCACGTAATTTCCACTTATATAGAAACCAGTCTTACATGGACAATAGTCAGAACCATACAGTGCTAGAGTGGAAGAGATACGGCAAGTGGTAATGTCTTTTAATGACCAAAGCGAATAGTAATGTTATATCACTATTGGGAAGAATGAGAACATTAAGAATTAAGGGTAAGTTAAACGTACCTCTGCTGTACCAGATACAGAAAGTAAGATATAGGACCATTAGGTAATAGTTGGTAGAAAGGGAATAATTAGCTACCTGCAAGTGAGGAGGGTTTGCAAAAGGAGCGTTTCCCCATCACAACCTTCAGCCGAAGGAAGTAGTGAGACCGGAAATAATTGTATGGTCAATGTGACGTAAAGAGTATGGTCATAGACATAGGGTCGCCGGGAAGAAGAAAGTGGCCGCAGGGAGTTATGGGAAATGTAGTGCGTGCCTCGCAAATTAACACAATAAAAGAACTGTCAGATTAGAAACATACAGACTTCCCTTATGCTAGGTATAAGGAGCCTAGAACGATAAACAAAGGTAACAAAAACATGTAGAACAGACATAACCAGGCCTATCAATTAAAAAGGCAACTATAAGCGGAAAGAGAAATCTTCACTGTGTGTCACTACTTACTCAGTAATGAAAGTCACAAGTCCTACAATCGGGAGAGAAAGACAAATAAAAAAAAAAAAAAGAAACCTCCCGTCAGTCAGGATTAATGTGACAAGAACTATACTTCAGAGCGGTACACTTTCAACGCTCTCTTCTGGCTCTCCTGGAGCTTTGTGCATAGTAAGGACTGCGTGGGCGTCGGGT